>NW_020664446.1:34044103-34076918 GCF_002925995.2 Terrapene triunguis
CTTTTTTTTTTTTTTTTTGCTTTGCCGTTCTGGCCGCCCCGTTTTGTTTTTTTGTTTTGTTTTTGCTTGGGGCGGCCAAAAAGCCAGAGCCGGCCCTGCAGGAAGTGTCTAGGAAACAATATGGATCCCTAATTAGCTGTCATGACTGCCCTGCTTCTGAACTCCTGGTACTGACCTAGGCTCTGACTTGGATTCTGACTCCCAATTGACCTCTGCAACCCCAACTCGGGCCCTGATACCTGGTATTGACCCTCGGCCTGATTCCTGACTTTATCTCTGGCTTTGGCCCTCTGCTTCACTCCTGACTCTGACTCTGGCTTAACCCTCAGCTTGACTCTTGACCCTGATACTGGCTCTGACCACTGGCTCGGATCCCAAGCTCCTGCTACTAGTCCTGCCTACTTTCACCCAGGATCTTGACCATAGGCGCCAACTTTCTCCGGCGCTGGTGGGTGCCTGTGCCCCCCTGCCCCTGGCCCCACCCCACCCCACCCCACCCCATTCAAACCCCATCCCAAAGTCCCCGCCCTAACTCCGCCCCCTCCCTGTCCCTATTGGATCCCTTCCCCAAATCCCCGCCCTGGCCCCGTCTCTTCCCCCAGTGCGCCGCGTTCCCCCTCCTCCCCTCTCCCTCCCTGCCCCGCGAATCAGCTGTTTCGTGGTGCAAGCGCTGGGAGGGAGGCAGGAGAAGTAGGACGCAGCAGCGCACTCGCGGAGGAGGCAGAGGTAAGCTGGAGCAGGAGGGGGCAGGGAGCTTTTTTTCCGTGGGTGCTCCAGCCCCAGAGCACCCACGGATTTGGCGCTAATGGTCTTGACACAGGTAAACTAACTCTTCCCAAGAAAGAAATGCTGCTAGGGAAGTTCCAGGAGCAAACAACCAAACTTTCCTTGTGAAGGTTAACCAACCAGTAATGTAGGGCCTGATCCAAGGCCCACTGTAGTCAATAAAGATCTTTCCAGCTCACTAAGGAGCTGTGTTTTTATTTTGACCATCTCACACTCCATTTGTGAAATTGAAAAAGTTTGCAAGCTCCGGGGTAGTCTGTTCAATTGAACTTATTGATGGAACAAATATTGTCCAGCTCTCCTCCCTTCTCTTATATCATAACTCTCCCTCGGTACACTCTTGTTTCTTTGAGCTGAAATAAACCTTTCAGCTGTTGTTGAAAACTTCCTCCAAAGAAAATTGGCTGTAACTCAAAGAACGAGTTTGCCAACTTCTGCACTGTTTATATTTGAGCAGTAGGATAATTGCTCTCTGATGTCTGAAATGACATTTGCTGTGGTTCTGCAGCCTAGAAGAATTAATATACTGCTAGTACAGGGGTCCTCAAACTGAGGGTCGGGATCCCTCAAGGGGTCACGAGGTTATTACATGGGGGGGGGTGAGCTGTCAGCCTCCATCCCAAAATCCCGCTTTGCCTCCAGTATTTATAATGGTGTTAAATATATTAAAAAGTTTTCTTAATTTATAAGGGGGGATCACACTCAGAGGCTTGCTATGTAAAAGGGGTTACCAGTAAAAAAGTTTGAGAGCCACTGTGCTAGTACCTATCATTACAAGGACCATATATAAATATTTTTATAATGTAGTTAAACTTTAAAGAGGAGTACCGACCTTGCAATACATGAGATACACTAAACTCACATTTGCATTGAACACATATATGTTGGGATATTAACAAATCAGGCCTCATGGAGGGTTTGACAGACAGACTGGACAGCTTCCTGCAATACCTTTGGGAGACCTTAATGTATTAAGCCCTGTTAATATTAAGTTGCTGTTGATTTCATGAGAGCAGGATCAGACCTATATGCATAGGAATGTTTATTGATTTTAATATGTTGTCTCTGTAATGCTTTTACCTTAAGAATAAATGTACTTGCTTAGAAAGAGCTGTGAGGTAACTTGTAACTATGGGCAATACACTGGCCATAGCTCTCAGAGAGAAAGCAAAGCACAGGCGCTGGCCTTGTTAGGCAGTCTGGCTTGCAGGGAATATCACAGTGTAAGGCAGGGAAGTGTGTATCCTTAAAATTCCTGGTCAGGAGGGAGTGAGACATGGGTCTCCGCCCAAGAGAGGTGACAGCTGAAAGCTGGAAGCCTAAAGTAGGTGCCCTTTGTGGACCCTGGAGGGGAAAGACAGGTGTAGTTGCCTGTGACAGAGGATTTCTTTAGGGAGGAGAGCAGCTTTCCACTCAGAAGGTGCCTTTTCTCCCCACTGCCACTAGCCTGTTGCAGCTTCTCTCTCATCCCTGCTCCCTCTCTCTCACCAGAAGAGGGGGTTTTAAAGGTCCTTAATTGGACTCAGGTATCTCTAGTTCATCTCAGGGGGAAAAGGGCCTTTACCATTCTAGGGCTGATATATTGACTTTCCTCCACTCTCTTATAGTTGTCAGGTCTGACTTTGTCAAAGTTCCTACACATACCACGACCACCAGCTCCTCCCCAGCACTGCACATAAGTCTGTGTAAATGTCTCAGGAGATCTGCAACCTTCGCACCTAGCAGTCAATTCACTATGCAGTTCTCGAGGTCTTAACAAATCCAACTGTCTGGATTTCTAATAATCAAATCCCCCAGTACTATTGCCGGTCTCTTCTTAATACCTGGAGTCCCCTCCCCTGGTGGAGTATCCTCAGTGCAAGAGGATACCATGACATCATCTGGAAGGTGGGTCCCAACTATGGGATTATTTCCCTCTGCTCCAGTTTGAGATGTTCTCCTTCCCCAAGATTCATCCTCTTCAGCAGCATAGAGGCCGTCAGACTGGGGGTGGGACCGTTTTACTGTGTCCCACAAAGTGTTCTCTGTGTACTTCTCTGCCTCCGTTAGCTCCTCCAGTTCAGCCCCACTAGTCTCAAGAACCCGCACTTGGACTCTGAGGGCCATAAGCTGCTTGCACTGAATGTGCACACATGCCACCTGCCTACAAGGCATGTAATCAAACATGCTGCATTCAGTGCAATAAAGTGGATAGCCTCCATTCTGCTCCTGGACTTCTGCCTGCATTGTTTTTATTTTTGCTGGGGTTTTTTTGGAGAGGGGATGGGGTTTATTGACCTAACTTTAGAGAATGTTAGGTGTAGCTGGCTCTCATGCTCCTTCTCTAAACTCCCTGTTTTCTTCTCCTGTTCACTAGCTGCTCTGGTTGCTTAGTGGCTGGCTTTTTAACCCCCTGTTCTTCCTGAGTAGCCCTGCCTTCTAGTTAAGGGATTCTAAGGATAGGGATCAAAGCATAGCAGGCTAGAGCCTCATTAGGAAGCTCTCAGCTTTCCCTAGCAGAGGGTTGCCAGGTGTCCAGTTTTCGACTGGAATGGTCGGTCGAAAAGGGACCTATTAAAAGTCCAGTTTGCGGCACAGGCAAGCTCCCTACCCAGTTCTGCGAGACTCCTGGGAAGTTGCCAGCATCTCCCTCTGGCTCCTGGGTGGAGGGGTGACCATGAGGGCTCTGTGCACTGCTCCCACCCCTAGCACCAGCTCAGCAGCTCCCATTGGCCAGGAACCATGGCCAATGGGAGCTGAATGGGCGATGCCTGCAGGCGCAGGCAGAGTGCAGAGCCATGTGGTTGCACCTCTGCTTAGGAGCTGGAGGGAGATGTCACTGCTTCCTGGGAGCCGCCTGAGGTAAGCGCCGCCTGGAGTCTGCAGCCCTCACCCCCTCCCATGCCCAAACACCCTGCCCCACCTGTGAGCCCCCTCCTGCACCCCAAACCCCTGCCCCACCCTAGAGCCCACAGCCAGAGCTCTCACCTCCCCCTGCTGCAGCCTGGATCCCCCTTCCACACCCTGAACCCCTCATTTCTGGCCCCACCCCAGAGCCCGCATCCCCAGCCAGAGCCCTCACCCCCTCCCGTATCTCAACCCCCTGCCCCATCCCGGAGCCCTCTTCTACACCCCAAACTCCTCATCCTTGGCCCCACCCCAAAGCACGCAGCCAGAGCCCTCACCCCCTCTCACACCCTGCCCCAACCCAGTGAAAATCAGTGAGTGAGTGAGGGTTGGGGAGAGACAAGGGTGTTCAGTTTTTTGCAAATAGAAAGTTGCCAACCCTACCTAGCAGGCCACTAGGCTTAGTGCACAGCCCCCCAAACAGACTACACTATAAACTTCAAACAAGCAGGTACACGGTGCCCTGTTAATAGCTAGTTGCTATTGATTTCAATGAGTGCAGGAGCAGAGCCAAAGTACTTCCCCTTCCTAGACAGGAGTAGCAACACTGTAACTTGTTCTGTTTTCACCAGACTGTTTGGTCCTTCTTGTGGTTTCCGGGGTGGAATTTTTTTCTGTTTATGACGTACTGGCTCAATTTTCTCTTAAGGTTTATTATATAACACGTAAGGTTTATAACCAAAATAATTAGCTTACCATAGGCTGGCAGTGATCTAAAGCCAACAACTACATTCACCTGCTCCCATTCTGTTTCTTGTTTTGTTTTCTTTTTCTTGAGTTCTCCAATAAAGCTAATATCCTGCATACATCTCTTTCGTTTAATGGAACTTCATCTGAATTTCTGTTTCCTGTACTCACTCATTTGACTTTCCCCTATGACTCAGACTCACTGTCTTGTCATAAAGGAAATCGTCCCCTCCTTTCACTAAAGGGTATTTCATAATCACCCACACTTGGTACAAAAAGCAGATTTGTCTTTAATAGCTTATGCAGGCATTTATTCAGTTTATCATCATAACTAAAAGAGCAGAGCACGTAAAACCCAGTCTAAATTTAATCTGTACTTCCCATTTTATTTCCTCCACGTATTGAGCAACAGACACTGGTGTGTTTCTAAACGTGTTAGTTTTAAAGACTTTTGGGGTTATATTAATGGATACTTTCTTGTGCTCCTAAACCAGTATCAGGATCATGTCCAAAAATAATCCCTACTGAGCAAATCAACAGGTGATGGCAAGAATAGAATGTGCAGAATGTGAAGAGGTGAATTTTTAAATAACTAAATTTAGTTGTCTTCCTTCAGAAAGTTTACTGAAAAATAACATCATTCTGAAATGTGGTGGAATAAAATGGAATGCAGCGCTTTCAGAAAATAATCCTAAGTGTCTCTTAATAAAAGAAGGCCACACATGTAATTAATAGATGATAGTTAAACTAATAATTGTGGACACAGTAATTAGTGCTAATGAAGGTAAGGTACTATTATTATTATTATTATTATTTTTTATATTAATGTATTGCCCAGGAGTTCCAGTCATGGACCAGGACCCGATTGTGTTAGGTGCTGTACAAACATGGAATAAAAAGATAGTCCTTGCCCCAAAGAGGTAGTAGTTCTGCCTTTAGTTAGGTGTCATAAGGACCCCATGTATTCCATAGCAGTGGACTCTATATTTTTCTGTATAACTGAATCCTGTAACTAAGGATTAATTTAAAACACATTATGTTTCTAGCTCTTATAGATACAAATCACAGAACAAACAAACGAAATCCTTCAAAATACAAGCCAAGTGTAAACCAATGCAGTTTTTCCCCGAGTCTGCAGAGAGCCTAAAGCTACAGCTGTAAGAAATATGAGAACTCCCCTTATAATATCAATGGGCTGTTAACTCAGAAATGTAATGAGGGCAATTTAAATGTCAACATTCACTATTTCACTGCTAATCTTTGTAACATAAATGTTCACTAATGGGCTTAAACCTGACTCCAAAACAGTTGCCAATGCCTTTCCTGGTGCCCAAATGTCCCTTATCCAACTGCCCGCATGTTCAAATCCCTCCTGCCTCCCTGACAGTTCCTACAATGGAGTTATGAACTGTGTATGTAAAGAAATCTGCAGTGTAGTTGTGAAGCTTCCTCACAGGACTGTGAGTTACCTTGTTACTCACATGCCTCAGTGAGAGAGAGCTTCTTGTGCTAAACTGGGTGTCATCTCCCTGTCACTCCAGTTTGTTAGCCGCCCAAACAATCTCCTTAGAAGTTCTGCCAGCCTTTACTTTGCCCTGCAGGTTAACTGTAAGTGCACTCCACTCCCTGTGCTGCCTTGAAGAGTATTCCTCTGTAGCATGCAGTCACTGTCACTGGACATGCACAGAATTAATAAGTTCGCTGTCTCCAGAGAGAGAGTTTATACATCAGCCTGTTTGGTTCAGCTGAGACAGGGCGGGGGTGGGTGGATGAAGAAACAAAGTGACTCTCAATCCTGAAAAAAGAACAGGAGTACTTGTGCCACCTTAGAGACTAACAAATTTATTTGAGCATAAGCTTTTGAGGGCTACAGCTTCTGGGCTGTAGCCCATGAAAGCTTATGCTCAAATAAATTTGTTAGTCTCTAAGGTGCCACAAGTACTCCAGTTCTTTTTGCGGATATAGACTAACACGGCTGCTACGGTGAAACCTCTCAATCCTGAGTGCCCTGAGGAAGTGTCACAGTTGGGAAGTCAGGCAGGATTTACACACAGTTTGCTGGCTGGCTGAGGTTCACACTTCAAGCACTCTATAAACTAGATTTTGAGAGATTCACAAGTGAGGAGGGTGGATACCAAGAAAAGGTTACAGGGCAAGTATAAAGATGAGCAAGATAAATAAAAAGCCAGAAAACCAGGCTGGGGCAGGCCGCAGTGAATCACACATGAAATTAGAGCTGTCCCGAATAGAGAGAGAGAAAGCCGACAAAGAACATTAGCACCAGCAAGTCTCTGTCTTGCTGAGGCAGGGGGGTAACATAGTGGCCTCCAGCTCTGGCACCCCAAGAAAGTGTCACAGTAAGATACATTGAAAATGTAAGGGTAGCAGAAAATAAATTTAATTTAATATCAAAATAACACAAATAGTGCACTGTTTGGTATTTTTCATTTTCACACTTACTCCAATAAAAACCTTATTTACCTGAAGCTGCTACTGGATTTGCCATCTTCCACAGCAGAGTCTCTCAGGGTATATCTATGCTGCAATTGGAGGTGTCACTGCAGCATGTGTACGCAAACTCTTTGATTGAACAAGCTCAAATAACAATAGCAATGAAGCCATGATAGCACAAGCTAGCTGCTTGAGAACATCCCCAGGGTCCTGGGCATGTGGAACTAGCTCATGCTGCAGCCCATGCTGCCAAGGTTTCACGGCTGCTGTTATTCGAATTAGCTAGATCAAAGCTAGCTCGGGTATGTGTATCCATGCTGCAGTCACAACTCTGATTGCAGTGTAGACATACCCTCAAAGACCAGCAGGTCTTGCCATGGAATTTAGGACTCACTTGCTGTACAGCACACAGGAACATAGGCATGCTGTAACTTTGTGCAAGGTTCCCCAGAGAGTTATAGTAACACACCTTTTACATGGCTCGTAGTTAAGGGCCCTGCCCTTTTGGGTAGAAATTCTCAACTGTGGCAAATGAACAAAAGTAGGATTTGAATGTGGCCCACAAAAGGTGAAAGAGAGTTTACTAAACCAGTGTTCCATCCAGCTCCCCAGATCTGTGCCTTTCAGAAAACGGTCACATTTTCATCACAGAGGTAGGTGAGTTCATGATGGAAGGTGCATAAAATGCAGGTACACAACAGTTTTTAGACAATAGTCCAGCATTGGAGCTCCATGAACATGTAGTTTTTTACACTGTCAGTATTTACCATTCGTTATTGCTGTGTGATATTTAAGGTGCTCATATTACAGTGGTGTGGTGATTTTTTTTAAAAAGTCTTTTTTTTTAATGACAGCCACTGTGTGCTTATTCAGATACCCACGTATTGTTTACTGAAGTCTTTTTGACATGAAAGTCTGAAAGTTTACTGAAGTCTTTTAGAGCAGGATCCTTCTTATCTACAGCCTTCGCTACAACATATTAGGAACGGCCTTTCTTATCTATCCACACAGTTAAAACTCTTGTTCAAGCTCTCAGATCCCACCTCAAAACTCTCTTTTGCCATGACACCTACAAAAAACTTGACAATGGTTAGGCTGTAGGTGTGCTGAGACCACTGCTTATCATGCTGACCAGTATTGTCTCATTGTTTTTCTTGTGCTCCCTCATCTATCTGTCTGTCTGTCTGTTGTTTCTTGTCTTACACTTAGAATGGAAGCTCCTTGAGACAGGGTCCATCTTTTTGTTCTGTGTTTGTATAGCACCTACCACAGTGGGTCCTAATCCATGACTGGGCTCCTAGGCACTATGGTAATACTACTACTCCTAATAATAATTAATAAGTAGTCTAGCTATCCAAAGTTCAAGTGCTGTTAGGGTGGATCCCTGTGTGCTTTTGTGTTTATTATGTGATTTATCATCAGATCACTTTGATAACAAGGTCCAAATTATGTAATAAAATGATAGTGTTCAAGCTCTTTAGTGAATTTATGCAGATGCTGTTGGCTAATGGTAACTCTGACATTTGTTTATTTTCAAAGCTAATGTACAATATGCTGTCTTGGGAAGAAGCTCATGGGAGAAGGTGAATAGAAATGAATACTGGAATAACAATTTTCCACTGTCAGTCAAAGTCAAGTGCAACAAACACGTAAAAGTAGAATGAAATGCAACCTTTACTGTAGGGAGCTCAAACGGAGCCTTTGTACATTGCCTAGCTGCGAGGGACAGTAATAGTTATTACTGAAAATCCTGTCATTGTTGCAACCTATTTGTCCTATTGGCGATTGGCGGCAGGCAGCTTCTACCTTTACAAAATAATCTGTGCTCTAAGGTCCTGATCCAAAGAACCTTGAAGTCAATGGCAGGAAGGACTCCCTAATGGAGGATGTGCCAGTGCAGTTTTTCTGTAGTTTGGCAACATTTTGTGTGAGAGAGAAAATCAGCCATTTTACTTACACTGAATTTTAAATCTTCCTTCTGTTTTTGATCATCACTGCCCATTTTTTTTTAAATGATTAAAAGTCATTGGTGTCAATTTCTTGACAATCCAATAATCGTGTTTCTTTGTTTTATACAGTAACTCAGTTTAGATTAGTTAACGATGCATGGCCAGATGTTAATGATGCAGTCAAAATTAAATACTGTAGCAGAGACTTTTGCCATCAAATGAAGTAGCCTATTATGACATCAGTTTAGCCCGGGGTACTCTGAACATAGCATACTTGAAATGAAAGTGAGATCACTGGAAAGAATTGTCCCTGCCAATTGCATGCATTGTCCTCTTTAAAACTGTAAGAGACCTCTTTAAAATTGGGTCTGTAAGGTCAGGCAGCCACCATGTAGCTTTAATTTGTCAGACTTGTCCTTACTGTGCAGGATTAACTGGGGTGTCATTGTTCATAGCTATGGTCTTATAGTAGAACTAGTTTGCTCTGTATAATATGGGCCTTTTCTTTATTATCAAACATGCTACTTTTCTGCTTCCACCAGTAATTTGCTTCAACCAACATTCCTCTTGTGGCAAAGCAAGAAAAATCCATTTTTCTTCAAAATCCCTCTAGTTTCCTTAAAGTACCTATGATTAAGTAAGCACGAAAGCTTTTCTGACTGAGTTCCTTTACGTATAAGACTTTAGTGCCAGCCTTAGCAAACAACTGCTAGTTAGAATGTATTGTTACTTTGTCCAGCACCACTTCCTTTTTTCCAGAATTATTTACATTTATTACCCTTCATTTGGCTTGCCAACATCCAGAAAGCAGCCCTCCTTCCCAGGAAGTGCGGATTGGGCCTGGGAGCTGCACAGCTTTTCTTTGCCTGCGTATGGGATAGGTGCCTTAATGAAGGAAAACTGAGTAGGTATTAATGAACTCTCCCAGGGAAAGGACTTTTAACATGGCAAGATCAGTATCATTAACTTAAATCAATCCCAAAGGAGGAAGTGCTGATGAATTTAGACATGCTCCCTAATTGCTGCTCTCTGAGGCAATGAAATTTAGAAGAAGAAAAAAAAAAAAAAAAGGTGCTTTTGCAACTTTACAGTACAGCAATAAGGGGAATACCAGACTAGTGGGATGGAGAAGTTGGGATTTTTCTTGTGGTGAAGGAAATTCCACCTACTTGCACAGTATTAGATTGGACCCTGAGAGTCGCTGAATCTGTCTAAATGGATAGCACAAACCCTGGTTAAAAATGTCTGTGCCTATCTTCCTCTCACACGCTTCTTTTTATGGACCTTAAACATTATTTAAGATTTGGGGAAATAGAAGTGCTATGTTTGAAACATTCACGTTCTTGCAGCCCTTTCCAGTCCTAGGTATTCTGACTTGCATCTCCTTTATCTTTCCATCCCAGTTGCCTTTTGCCTCTCTTCACTAGCTCTACATTTCCCATTCTGCAATTCTAGCGTTACCACCACCATCTTTTAAGCTCTTAGTTCAATTATTGTCCTTCTGTTAGAAAAAATATTCAAAGAGCATCAAAAATTAGAAGTAACAACAAAAATATAATTTTGTCATGCATTATAAGCAAACTAATGACTGGAGACAGTGCACTAACCAATGCCTTTCATCTCTATGTTTCAGCTATCAGGATTTCTGGGAGTCAGATCCTTAGCTTGTTGAAGGCCTCAGGCTGATAGTCAAAAGGATTTCAGGCATGCTGAAAATGGGTGGGTTTTTTTCCCTTATGAATGGATGAGTTAACATTTTGTATGGCATGTTACTCTAAGATTCTGCAGAATTAATGGGAAATGAAGAATGTAAATGGTGATTTTTAATCATGCACATTAAATACATTAACTACTTTGAGAATATTTAAGAATAAGTTTCTCACGTAATTATTTTTATTTAATATTTTAATAGCTTAGTTATTATAAAACTCCCTTATGTGGAATGGACATGGCGGAATCAAATCTGGGTAGGGTGGTTCTGATGGCAATGGGGTTCAGATTATTATGAAGAAAGACCGATGATTTAGAATAGAATAGAATAACTAAATAATATGAGTCTGGATAAAAGATTTTTTAAAAAGAAAATCACAACTGGCCTCTTCTTGTCTTGTCTTTTGATTACAAGTAGTGGCTTTCAGAAGACCTAAAAAATGAAACTTAAATGGATATTGCAGTTTATCAAGAGGTAGACTGAGATGTTGCAATAATTTAAAAGTTCCAGGCATACTTTTTAAAGTAAGTGGAATCTGGTGATATCTGAAATAGGTAGAGAAAAAGGTGTGCTCAGTGGTGATTTACCGCAGTGGGTAAAAATAATCTTGTAACTAATTCAGAATAGGATGTATTTTAGCCTATCCAGAGAAACCTCCAAATTATGATAACTTTATAGTGGTTGTCACTCTGGATAGTGATTTGGGACTTTGAAACTGAAAAGCATACAGTGTACAGTTTCAGATCAAAGACCAAAAATATGCAAATGATACAAAATTAACAAGGCACACATAAAATGTATTAAAAACTGGCTAAGTTCTCAAAATGTAATTGTAAATGGGCAATCATCATCGAGCAGATGTGTTTCTAATGGTGTTCCACAAGGATCAGTTCTTGGCCTTTGTTACTTAACATTTGTAGCGCCCCCTCTCCACCCGGTTACCTTCTTTAATGCCAATCTGCTTACAGGTTTTGGTGGACAGGTCTGGGTTCTTCTGGATCCCGCCACCCACTCAGCAGGGTGTATCTTCTTTATTTTTCCCTATGAATTTATTTGGCGATGCCTCCACCCGCCTCGCTCCTTCCTGGCAAGGTCACCAGGGCAGCTTGGGAGGAAAATTCTAACCACAGGGTAACCACCACTTACTTGCCAGATAGTTGGAGATGCCCAAGAAATAACACAGATACATACAATATATTCAACACAGTAATTATATTAAACAGGAGACAAATATAACATAACAGGGTAAAACACTATTCTTAGGGTCACCGGTGCCCACACTGATAATACCGGTGACTTTCCCCAGTCACGTGACCTGATGTAGCAAATGTAAGATCAGTGTCCCGTTGGTACGCGTAATTTGTTGGGGCCCTTCATGACCTATGACCACGATATCTTCTCTGCAATGGTTTAGCAGTGTGGCTGACTGGGTTCAGTACAGCCCAAAGGACTCACAAGTGGGAGGAGGTGGTAAGTCCCTCCACAGGTTTAATACGCAGCAGGTTATAAAATCCCCAAACCCTTACTCCCTGGCTTGAGTTCAGGGAGTAGGGGGTCCCCAAAACAATTTCCCTGACTGACTGACTAAAAGATGGTGCACTCACAAACTCCGTGAATGATCCTCAGGTTCAGAGATGACTCTGGACTCCTCGGTCACTGCAGAGGGGCTGATCTCTGCTGGCAGGGATCCTCTTCAGGCAGGAGTCAGGCTGCTTCTGGTCCCAGGATTTTCCCTCACCACAAAGGGGTGCAGGGCTCAAGGTGCAGCTTACACAACTAAACTAAAATCCAAACTGTAGTCTCCTACCCCAGCATCCAGACATACTCGCAGCAGGCAGCAGCCCTGAACTAGCAGACAGAGCAGAGGTGACCATGTGGTGACTGGTCTCACCTAGGGAGCTGGAGGGCTAACTCAGCCTGGCGGGGGAAGTTTCCCATCAAAACTCTACAAACTGGGAGTCATCAATGCAGAAGGAAAAGCCCAGCTGATGGATCTTGCTTTCAGGTCCCTACAGGCCAGTTCTCAGGGGGAGCCCTGCATGCAGGCCTGGGACTCACCAGCTCCCCACACAGCCAGTCCTGCCCTTGCCCTGGCTGGCACCAGACTGTCTCAAAAAAATGGCTTCTCCCCTCTCCTGAGCTCCCTGGGGAGGGCATTTCACTCCCTATTGTTTGCCGGGCAGACTCTGAGTCAGCCTTGGCTCCCCCTCCCTCCCAGGGACAGTGTGCCTCTCCCTGAGCTGCCAGCAGACAGAGCCCCAGGAATCTAGATAATCTCCTTGGGGGTTACACATTTTTATCTATGACCAGGAAGAGAACATAAAATCATCACCGATAAAGTTTGCAGACAACACCAAGATTGGGAGAATAGTAAATGATGAAGAGAATAGGTCACTGATAGAGAGTGATATGGATTGACTGGTAAGCTGGGTGCAAGCAAACAACATGCATTTTAATATGGCTAAGTGTAAATATATACATCTAGGAACAAGGAATATAGGCCATCCTTACAAGATGAAGGGCGCTATCCTGGGAAGCAGTGACTGTGAAAAAGATTTTGGGGTCAAGGTGGATAATCAGCTGTACATGAGCTCCCAGTGCAATGCTGTAGCCAAAAGGGTTAATTCAATCCTAGGACGAGTAAACAGGAGACTCTTGAGTAGGTGTAGAGTGGTTGCTTTACCTCTGTATTCGGTGTTAGTGTGACTATTGCGGGAATACTGTGTCCAGTTCTGGTGTCCACAATTCAGGAAGGACATTGATAAATTGGTGACATTTCAGAGAAGGACCACAAGAATGATTAAAGGATTGGAAAACATGCCTTATAGTGATAGACTCCAGGAGCTCGATTTATTTAGGCCTTGGCTACACTTGCAGATGTACAGCGCTGTGAGTTAAACCTGACTTCGTGCAGCTGAGTAGGGAAAGCGCTGCAGTCTGTCCACACTGACAGCTGCCCAGCGCACTGTCGTGGCCACATTTGCGGCAATTGCAGCGCTATTGGGAGCGGTGCATTATGGGCAGCTATCCCACAGAGCACCTTTTCCCATTCTGGCGCTGTGGGTTGTGGGAAGGGGGCGTGGGTGCGGGGCATTCTGGGTCCTGTCCCAACGCCCCATGATGCATCGCTTCGCATCCCAGAAATCCCTTTGTTTCCGTCCACCTTTGGCGCCATCTTTCAACGGTTTCTGTGCAGTGCAATCTGTCTGCGGGAAATGGAGCCCGAACTGCTGAGGCATATGCTGACTTATCTCGCCAGCACGTCACGTTTGGTTGTCGAACTATTCCTTAAGATCCAAAGTGACAGTGAGAGTGAGGAGTCCGACGATGCTATCGAGCCGCGTAACGCGTATGACACAAAATTGCTTGTGGCATTCACGGACATGCTCAGCACTGTGGAATGCCGCTTTTGGGCTCAGGAAACAAGCACCAAGTGGTGGGATCACATCGTCATGGAAGTCTGGGATGACGAGCAGTGGCTGCAGAACTTTCGGATGAGAAAAGCCACTTTCATGGGACTGTGTGAGGAGCTTGCCCCCACCTTGCGGTGCAAGGACACGAGATTGAGAGCTGCCCTGCCAGTGGAGAAACGGGTGGCTATTGCAATCTGGAAGCTGGCAACTCCAGACAGCTACTGGTCGGTCGCAAACCAGTTTGGAGTGGGAAAGTCGACCGTTGGAATCGTGTTGATGCAAGTTGATGCAAGGCCATTAATCGCATCCTACTCAGAAGAACCGTGACTCTGGGTAACGTGCAGGAAATAGTGGATGGCTTTGTACAAATGGGGTTCCCTAACTGTGGAGGGGCGATAGATGGGACGCACATTCCTATTCTGGCACCATCCCACCTAGGATCCGAGTATGTTAATCGGAAGGGGTATTTCTCTATGGTTCTCCAGGCGCTTGTGGATCACCGTGGGTGTTTCATTTACATTAACACAGGCTGGCCCGGAAAGGTGCATGACACACGCATCTTTTGGAACACTTGGCTGTTCAGGAAGATGCAGGCCGGGACTTTTTTCCCAGAGCGGAAGATCACGGTAGGGGAAGTTGAAATGCCCATTGTGATCCTTGGAGATCCCGCTTACCCGTTAATGCCGTGGCTCATGAAACCCTACACAGGGAGCCTTGACAGCAGCAAGGAATGGTTCAACTACAGGCTGAGCCGGTGCTGAATGACTGTGGAGTGTGCCTTTGGCCGTTTAAAGGGCCGCTGGCGATCTCTGTATGGGAAGCTGTACTTGGCCGAAAACAGCATCCCCGCGGTTATATCCGCGTGCTGTGCCCTCCATAATATTTGTGAAGGGAAGAGTGAAAGCTTCACTCAGGCATGGACCTCTGAGGTTCAACACCTGGAGGCTGAATTTGCACAGCCAGATAGCAGGGCTATTACAGGGGCCCAGCGTGGGGCTGCAAGGATTAGGGATGCCTTGAGGGAGCAATTTGGGGCTGAAAACGAGCAGTGATATCTGGTGCCCTGCACGGAAGTTAAGTGCAGTAGTTCCAATCTTTAGGAATCAGTGTCTGCTAAGCAGACAAGCAGACTTGCAGTGCCTGTTTATTTCCTGGGCTAAGGAGTCTTTTACTTTATGCAATAATAAAGAATGTTTTCAAAGCCAAAGAATCAATTTATTGAAAAGAAAAAAAAATTATTTATTGAAAAGAAGCAAGGGGGTGGAGTGGGGAACAGTACAATCACAGATTCGCATATGTCCTGTCTGGTGTGCTGAGCAGTGAGTGCTGCACTTCAGGATAGCTATACTGCATGGTGATGGGGGTTGAGTGCAGAGGGTAAGGGTCGTGGTTTTCAGGGCTGGGTGGTGAAGATACTGGTGTTGGAGGCAGCGGGTGGTGTGAAGAACATGGAAGTTGGGGAAAGTGGGTTGGAGGTGACAATGGGGCACAACGGAAAGAGTTTCAGGGCTGCACTGTAGGGGGGGGGGTGGCGTTTGCGGTACTGCTCCTCTTTCTGCATGGCTACGAGCTCCTGGATAGCGTCTACTTGGCGCTCCAGGATGCTTATGAGCCGATCAGTGCTTTGCTGCCGGTGCTTCGTGCTTTGCTGCCGGTGCGCTGCGTTTTCCTGGCGGATCCTGCTTTCTCTCTCCCTCCAGTTCTGTGCTTTCTCATTCTCTTTAATAGATTGCCGCATCACTTCTTGCAGCATGTCTTCTTTGCTTTTTCATGGTCTCTTCCTGAGTCTTTGCAGTCTCTGAGCAGGCGATAAGAGGGATGGCTGAGGTCCCAAGGTTGATGTTGCTGTATAGGCAAAATGCAACATTTAACAGAGGCAGCATTGTTTATACCAGACAGAGGAATGATTCCCCCCGCACTTAAGGAGTAGAAAACACACAGGGTCTATACAATAGCATAATTTTCCCGTCCGAAACAGAGCACACATATCCCATGGGAGCCTCAAAATGGTGAGTAAGGGGGACTGATTGTTTCAGGGCTGCACTGTCCTCTGGATTTCTGTGCCTTGGGGAGAGCCAACAGCTTCAGGGGGCACCTACACTGAACACTGTCCCAACATTTTCCACAGGAGTTCATCCTGGACGATATCTCGCTGCTGAGGGTGACCTTGGAAGCAAGGGAGGGTCTTCTACTGCAATGCGGCTTCTGCCCTGGCCCACATGCAGCTTGCCTGTGTGCAGCAATGATCCCCCCGCAGCACAGTGGTGCGGACACGTTAGCCTGGCTGGGACAAGGACCACGGTGGCTCTCCCGATAAACCTGCGCAAGCGCATTGCACACGTTCTGGATGAGACATTCGAGGAGATTACCGAGGCCGATTACCGCGATGTGATAAACCACGTCAATGCACTATTCCGCATCTAGGCATGCATGCCTAACCCTCCTCTCCCAAAGAGCCCGCACCGAAAAAATTCCTTCCTGAAAAAAAAAAAACGCTTACCGGGAACCTGCTCTTCTGTTTGTCCTCCACCAAGTACCGGCCGCTGCGACTGGCTACCTTCCTCCTGGCTCGAGAAGAGCTCCTGGCTGCATGGCTCCAGGGATTCCGGGGTGTCTCCATCCGGCCCACCACCATCACTCCTGTTTTCCTCCTCCTCCTCCTCCTCCTCTTCCTCCTCCCCCCCCCCACACTGGCTCTGAAGTGTCCATGGTGGTGCTCGGAGTGGAGGTGGGGTTAACCCCAAGTATCGCATCCAGCTCTTTGTAGAATCGGCAGGTCGCGGGGGGAGCACCCGAGCTGCCGTTTGCGTCGCGGGCTTTGCGGTAGGCACTCCGCAGCTCCTTCACTTTAATCCTGCACTGCAGGGCGTCCCGGTCATGGCCCCTTTCCATCATGTCCTTTGATACCTTCCCAAAGGTATCATAATTCCTACGGCTGGAGCGCAGCTGGGACTGGACAGCTTCCTCCCTCCAAACACTGATGAGGTCCAGCAACTCGCCATTGCTCCATGCTGGGGCTTGCTTGGCGCGTGGAGGCATGGTCACCTGGAAAGATTCGCTGATAGCACTCCACGCCACGCCAGGCTGAGCAAGCAGGAAGGGGATTTTTAAAATTCCCGGGGAATGTAAAGGGTGGGTCACATGGTTGGTTACCTGAGGCCAGGGCAGTAGAATTTGAACTGATGACCAGAGTGGCTAGAACAGGCATTGTGGAATACTGCCGAATAATTCTGGAGGCCATTCACAGCGCATTGGGCAGCCACACTGGCGCTGCAGTGCTGCAGCGGCAGCGCAATACTCGCTATTCCTCTCAGGGACGTGGAGTACATGCAGCGCTGCAACCACGGAGATACAGCGCTGCAAATGCCTTGCCAGTGTGGACGGGGAGTGAGTTACAGTGCTGGGGGCGGCTTTACAGCGCTGTAACTCGCAAGTGTAGCCAAGGCCTTAGCTTAAAAAAGAGAAGGCTTAGAGTGACTTCATCACAATCTATAAGTACTTACATGGGGAACAAATATTTGAAAATGAACTCTTTAGTCTAGCAGACAAAGGTATAACAAGATCCGATGATTGGAAGTTGAAGCTAGACATATAAGGCACTCTGGGAGATCAGACTAGATGATCATAATGGTTCCTACAGGCCTTGGAATCTATGAAACATATTTTTAATGGTTAAGTTCCCGGTACTACAGGCATGTTTGCACATGAATAACTTCACTTATCTGAGTAGTTCCTTTGAATTCAATGGTGCTACATACCTGAGAAGTCAAAGAAGCTACTCAGATGAGTAAAGCTATTCACATGCATAAGCATTTGCAGGATCAAGCCCTAAAAAGGAGTGCTGGTTGAAGAAGTAACTGCAGTTGATCCATATCTTAAAGATACCATAATATAATTAAATGCAACATCCCTATTAAAGGGATCATGCCACACACTAGCCTCCCCACTCTTGTTTGTATTGCTAGAGGCCTAATAGTGCACTTATTGGTAGAAATATAAAACTGAATTTATAGGTACTAAAACTGGGCTAACTCCTGAAGTTCTTATTCAGGTCTCACTCAGGCAAGTCACCTATTGAGTTCAGAGGAAGGATTGTCAGAGTAAGAGTTGAGGATTTGTTCTTTTCATATTACTCATAGTTATTTTGTTTAATTATTTCAAATGACAGTGTTTGTAAACTGGAATTGCCCAGCTTGGCCCCCTTCCAACATTTAAAGTAACATTGGATGAATCTGTTATGCTTGGAAATAATTGGCAATAATTTGGAAAGTGCTGGGAAAAAGAAAGAGATTAAATGTACATCGTACAGTGGGAATTTTGTGTTTTTATCTTGGCATTAAGTCCACGGTCTCTGATAAGAATGTGTAATGTGCTTGAGGCCTGTGGCTTTGTGGTTCTGCAGGCTAGAACTTGTGTTTTATTTTCCATGCATTTCCCTTATTATAAACATGAAACCAGAGGAACAAATGTTTCTTATCTGAGATCGAGCTTCTCAAATGCCAGAAGGTGCTCAACAGGATTCTTTGTAATAATGTCATCAATATGTTTATTTCAATAGCTAAAACCTTTCCAAATGATACCAATTCAGATAGTCTGCCCTCTCTCTCCTGGAGTGTCAAGGAAAGAGTAGTGCACTCAGAATCTCAGAAGAGAGGGACATCGGCAAATTCATGGCTAAAGTATCTCCTTTGCTCCGCATAAAGCAGGCTATATAACTAGT
Source organism: Terrapene triunguis (assembly GCF_002925995.2). Lineage (NCBI taxonomy): Eukaryota > Metazoa > Chordata > Testudines > Emydidae > Terrapene > Terrapene triunguis. The sequence continues at coordinate 34,062,707 of NW_020664446.1, forward strand.
CAGCGGTTCCTCCTGCTTTGTCTATGGCCTGGTCTACACTATGAGTTTAATTCGAATTTAGCAGCGTTAAATCGAATTAACTCTGCACCCGTCCACACAACGAAGCCATTTATTTTGAAATAAAGGGCTCTTAAAATCGATTTCTGTACTCCTCCCCGACGAGCGGAGTAGCGCCAAAATCGATATTGTCATTTTGAATTAGGGTTAGTGTGGCCACAATTCGACGGTATTGGCCTCCGGGAGCTATCCCACAGTGCACCATTGTGACCGCTCTGGACAGCAATCTGAACTCGGATGCACTGGCCAGGTAGACAGGAAAAGCCCCGCGAACATTTGAATTTTATTTCCTGTTTGCCCAGCGTGGAGAGCACAGGTGACCACAGAGAGCTCATCAGCACAGGTAACCATGCAGGCCGATAATCGAAAAAGAGCACCAGCATGGACCGTACGGGAGGTACTGGATCTGATCGCTATATGGGGAGAGGATTCAGTGCTAGCAGAACTTCGTTCGAAAAGACAAAATGCCAAAACTTTTGAAAAAAATCTCCAAGGGCATGATGGAGAGAGGCCACAATAGGGACTCAGATCAGTGCCGTGTGAAAGTCAAGGAGCTCAGACAAGCCTATTAAAAAACAAAGTAGGCAAATGGTCGCTCCGGGTCAGAGCCGCGGACATGCCACTTCTACGCCGAGCTGCATGCAATTCTAGGGGGGGCCGCCACCACTACCCCACCTCTGACCGTGGATTCCGAGGCGGGGGTAATCTCATCAGCCACACCTGAGGATTCTGCGGACGGGGAAGAGGAGGAGGAGGAGGAGGAGGAGCTTGCGGAGAGCACACAGCACTCCATTCTCCCCAACAGCCAGGATCTTTTTCTCAGCCTGACTGAAGTACCCTCCCAAGCCAGTATCCAAGACCATGACCCAATGGAAGGGACCTCAGGTGAGTTTACCTTTTAAAATATAAAACTTGTTTTAAAAGCAAGCTTTTTTTAATGATTACTTTGCCCTGAGGACTTTGGGATGCATTCGCAGCCAGTATAGCTACTGGAAAAGTCTGTTAACGTGTCTGGGGATGGAGCGGAAATCCTCCAGGGACATCTCCATGAAGCTCTCCTGGAGGTACTCCAAAAGCCTTTCCACAAGTTTTCTGGGCAGTGCAGCCTTATTCCGTCCTCCATGGTAGGACACTTGACCACGCCATGCTAGTAGCAAGTAATCTAGTATCATTGCATGACAAAGCCTGGTAGTGTATGGTCCCGGTGTTTGCTGGTGTTCAAGCAACATCCGTTCTTTATCTCGCTGTGTAATCCTCAGGAGAGTGATATCACTCATGGTAACCTGGTTGAAATACGGGAATTTAATTAAGGGGACAGAGGTGGCCGTTCCTACTGGGCTGTTTGCCTGTGGCTGAAAAGAAATCCTTCCCTGCAGTTAGCCAAGCGCGGGGGCTGGGGGGGGGGAATTGGCCCTGAGCTTTTCGCGTTTGGCTAGCAGGGATCTTCGCTGATACCAGCCACGCGGTGGGGGGAGGGATAAAGTGATCATCCAGAGAATTGGATGGTGGGGGGGTTAGTTTGTTTTCTGCTGCTGAAGGTTAACAGGAAAACCGCAGCACTCAACGGGCTTTGCTTGGTATGTGGGAAAGGAGGGCGCAGAAGCCGAAAGACAATGGCTTACCATGGCCGCATGCAAGCCGAATTCTGTTGCTCGGACCTGCGTCTGTGATCTCTAGCAGCAAAGCCACAGGCACTCAATATTAAGAGGCAAAATGCGACCTTGCACAGAAATCACGTGCTATATAATGTGAATAGTGTTGGTCACCATGAAAGAGTATAAGCATTGTTCTGTAAAATGTGTCTTTTTAAAAAATTCTCTCCTTTTTTCCCTCCCTCCAGCAGCTGCAAATTTTTCAAGCCTCCCTCCTCCGTCCCGAAGGCTATCTCAGATAAGGCGTTGGAAAAAGAGGACGCGAGACGAGATGTTCGCGGAAATCATGGAATCCACCCGCAGTGAAAGAGCTCATCTGAATGAGTGGAAGGACACAGTTTCAAAGTATAGGAAAGATGCCAGTGAACGTGAGGACAGGAGGGACCAACATGAGAACAGGAGGGATCAACGTGAGGAGAGGAGAGACGCTCGAGATGAGAGGTGGCGGCAGGAAGATCAGAGGAGGCAGGATGCAACACTGGGGCTGCTGCGTGAGCAAACAGACATGCTCCGGCGTCTGGTGGAGCTTCAGGAATGGCAGCAGGATCACAGACTGGCGCTACAGCCCCTGTATAACCCCTCTCCCCCCCTCACCATGTTCCATAGCCTCCTCACCCAGATGTGTAAGAACGCGGGGGGGGGAGGCTCCGTGCACCCTCCCATTCCACCCCAGTGGACAGCCCAAGCAAAAGGCTGTCATTTTTTTAACCTTTTTTTAGTGGCCTTTTCCTTCCCACCGATCCTCCTCCCAAACCCCACCCTGGTTCTCTCCCTCTTTTTATAATCAATTAATAAAGAATAAATGATTTTTAAACAATAGTGACTTTATTTCCTTTGAAAGCAAGCTGTGATCGAAGGGGGAGGGTGGGTTCCTTACAGAGAATGAGTCAATAAAGGGGGCGGGTTTTCATCAAGGAGAAACAAACAGAAATTTCACACTGTAGCCTGGCCAGTCATGAAACTGGTTTTCAAACCTTCTCTTATGCGCAGTGCTTCCTGGTGTGCTCCTCTAATCGCCCTGGTGTCTGGCTGCGCGTAATCAGCAGCCAGGCGATTTGCCTCAGCCTCCCACCCCACCATAAAGGTCTCCCCCTTACTTTCACAGAGATTGTGGAGCACACAGCAAGCAGCAATAACAATGGGGATATTGGTTTGGCTGAGGTCTGACTGAGTCAGTAACGATCGCCAGCGACCTTTTAAACGTCCAAATGCACATTCTACCACCATTCTGCACTTGCTCAGCCTGTAGTTGAACAGCTCCTGACTGCTGTCCAGGCTGCCTGTGTATGGCTTCATGAGCCATGGCATTAAGGGGTAGGTGGATCCCCAAGGATAACTATTGGCATTTCAACATCCCCAACGGTTATTTTCTGGTCCGGGAAGTAAGTCCCTTGCTGCAGCCGTTTAAACAGAGTAGTGTTCCTGAAGACGCGAGCATCATGAACCCTTCCTGGCCAGCCCACGTTGATGTTGGTGAAACGTCCCTTGTGATCCACCAGTGCTTGGAGCACCATTGAAAAGTACCCCTTGCGGTTTATATACTGGGTACCCTGGTGCTCTGGTGCCAAGATAGGGATATGGGTTCCATCTATCGCCCCACCACAGTTAGGGAATCCCATTGCAGCAAAGCCATCCACTATGACCTGCACATTTCCCAGAGTCACTACCTTTTGTAGCAGCAGCTCAGTGATTGCTTTGGCTACTTGCATCACAGCAGCCCCCATAGTAGATTTGCCCACTCCAAATTGATTCCCGACTGACCGGTAGCTGTCTGGCGTTGCAAGCTTCCACAGGGCTATCGCCACTCGCTTCTCAACTGTGAGGGCTGCTCTCATCTTGGTATTCTGGCGCTTCAGGGCAGGGGACAGCAAGTCACAAAGTTCCATGAAAGTGCCCTTACGCATGCGGAAGTTTCGCAGCCACTGGGAATCGTCCCACACCTGCAACACTATGCGGTCCCACCAGTCTGTGCTTGTTTCCCGGGCCCAGAATCGGCGTTCCACGGATAGAACCTGCCCCATTAACAACATGATCTCCAAAGCACCGGGGCCCGCGGTTTGAGAGAATTCTGTGTCCATGTCCATGTCCATGTCCTCATCACTCTTGTCGCTGCACTGCCGTCGCCGCCTCCTCCTCGCCTCGTTTTTCTGGTCCTGGTTCAGCATAAACTGCACGAGAATGCACGAGGTGTTTACAATGTTCATGACTGCTGTCTTGAGCTGAGTGGGCTCCATGCTTGCCGTGGTATGGAGTCTGCAGTGTTCACCCAGGAAAAAAGGCGAGAAATGGTTGTCTGCCGTTGCTTTCATGGAGGGAGGGGTGAGGCTGTACCCAGAACCACCTGTGACAATGTTTTTTGCCCCATCAGGCACTGGGATCTCAACCAAGGATTCCAATGGGCGGGGGAGACTGCGGGAACTATGGGATAGCTATGGGATAACTACCCACAGTGCAACGCTCTGGAAATCGACGCTAGCCCCAGTACATGGACGCACACCTTTGAATTAATGTGCTTAGTGTGGCCGCATACATTTGACTTTATACAATCTGTTTCCAAAATTCGAATTCTGTAAATTCGGATTAATCCCGTAGTGTAGACATACCCAAAAATTAAGATTGCCCAACATTCTCCATTAAAAGACCCCGTTTTCAGTTGCTTATACCTTTGCAAAACTTCAACTGTTTGGACTGAAATTTTCCATGCTGGGTGTCTACCTCAAGCTGACTTTTTTTGAAAGTTTCAGCTAAAACAGTTCAGCCACTTCCAAGAATAAGGTTAGGGAAAAATCAGTTGTTTTCCCCATGATAAAAAATTCTAACAACTATTCTGTTGAGAACTCTAGCACCTGCATGATTTGGAGCAGGGACTTGAAATTTGGCAGAGGTGTCTGGTGTCCCTGGTGTCAGGGAGATGTCTTTTGTTGTCCCCATTGAAATTTGCACAAATGTGGCTAAATTATAAGATGAAAAATCTCAGTTCACACATGCTCAGTAGAGATGTGTTAGAGTTTGGCAGCTAAATTCCCTGAAGATTCCATCTGAGCTGAACATGCTGTAGTGACCCTTCACCACTTCTATGTGTCAACTGCACTGTGTTTGTGGCATCACTACAAAAGACGAGAGAATGCTCAATCCTGGGGCTGGACAAGAATTTACCTGTAATTGCTACTCCTGGGTGCCAGGGGTCTCAGTGGTGCTGGGCACTCGAATGGAGAGCAGAAAGACTATATCTCCTGTGCTCTCAGTGACCACCCCTCCTGCCCCACCCCACCCTTGTTTGCTCCAGGCAGCATGGAGGAGAAAGAGGAAGCAACCTGACTCAAATGCAGAGGGGTGAGAAATGCTGTGGGGAAGGGAAGAGATGCAAAGGTGTGGGGACAGAGACAGGGGCTTGTGGGAGAGGGAGGATAGGAACCTGGGGGAGGGGGTTAGGAGCAGTAGTTGGGAGTATGGGATGGGGCAAAAAGACTGGGTGGGGATAGGAACAAAAGTGAGGGAGAAGGACAAAAACTGGTGATGGGGGCAGAATAGGAATGGGAGGCAGGTAAGGGTAGGGTTTGTAGAGGGGGAAGATAGAAGCAGAGAGGAGGAGGAACATGGGCAGGAGCAGAAGGGGGAGACCTAGCAGGAGAGGGATGAGGCAGGGGCAAGGATAGGAGCTGGGATAAGAAGTAGGAAGGGATGGGGCAGGAGTTAAGTGGTGGTGGAGGATGGGCAGCGTTGGGAGGATTTCAGGATAGGAGGGGCCAGGTAGGAGCTGAGAAGGGGCATAGGAGCAGAAGGGGACAGGGACAGGCTGGGAAGGATGGGGCAGAAGGGTCTATAGAGAGCTCTGTCCTGCAGAACCTGGAATGGAACCTGTTATCCATGAGTCTCAGCAGCCCTTTTTGGTCTAGCGAATAGCTAGACGAAATGGTAAAGTGTGTGTCTCCATCTCCCTCTAGCTGCAGATCCACACAGAAGATAACAGTCTGCAACTGTGGCCAGTTACTCCATTAGCTCAAGTAGCAGAGAAGTGTGCTTTGGATCTAAAGATCCATACAGATGATGCATATGAGAGGTATGTATTGTTCCATGTGATGAAATTTTTGTTTCTTCTATTTTTAAGTTTAAAAAAAAAAATATATATATATATATAGGACATTACATCCAGAAACCTACTATAAAAGAATGTTAAAGTTGCAAAGTCAAGCACTGAAAAGTTAGGAAACACCAGAATTATGGTTGCCTTCCATCAGTAAATATAATTAAAGCTTTTCTTCTGTTTGTGCAACTTAAATTTCCAATTTCCTTTTCTCTTCTTACAGGAGGAGTCTAGACTTGAAGGATTCTGGTGTCAGGGCAGGAGCCCAACAGGGTCAAAGTTTATTTATATCAACCTTTTTTCATTTGCAGACCCCTAAATTTTTTTGAATGGAGATGTGGACCCTTTTGGAAATCGTAGCCATATTCTGTGGGCCCCTAGGAGTCCACGAACCACAGATTGAAAACCACTATTCTGTGGTAACACCAACCTTTCGTGAACCCCTTAGACATAGTCTGCAGACCCCCCAGGGGTCCGCAGACCAGAAAACCACTAATTTATACTGATCTTCTCACGTTTCCTCTGGAAATGTTTTTTTCCTTTTGGACTCTGAAAATGTGCTGTAAGTCACTGCACTTTCTATGTTAATGTTCTTGTTTTGCATTGCCCTATTTGGGAATTTCCATTTTGATTGTGTCTAAGACTGGGGAAAGAACACAGGAAAATTACCTTCTGTGTAATGCAATAAATATTTATTTTCAAACTTTATTTATGAAAAGATTATTAACAATTTGTGTTAGGTTATCTGACCCCCTGATTTCTTGATAGGTAAAGGGCGGAATCAGATGGGAATGCAAGGTGAGCCCTACTTTATGGGGGCTGTCCCTGAGTCTTTTGCACCTGCAGCTACGCTGATTTGGATTTAAAGGTCAAGGTGATCACACAAGTGTGAAAAGTAATGTCATTTCTCAAGCTGGGCTCTAATGCTTTGGGACTGTTCAAAATCTTAAGCCTAGAATCAAATTTTGCAAGAGTTTCTGATCTTTCTAACAGGCCAGAGCAAAACACTGATTCCAAACACTCCCAAATTTGGTCAAACAGATCCAGTTCTGCATTTTAGAGCTTGAGCATATTCCTGATGTATTCTTCTTATCATATATGAAACACACTCATCTGTATTAATCCATTGTAATTACGTCTCTAGTAACTTAGCAGAAGCAAATAACTCTAGTTAAAAGAGGCCATAGAAAATGCATTGTTGTTGGACTGAGAATAAAAACTAGTTTCAGTCCTCTGTGTTAGCATTTCTCATAAAGGGGGCACTAAAGTTTGTCAGCGTTTCTTCTTTTTTTGTTGAAATATCATCTCTCATCAGAGTCAGATCTTAATGATGTAATGCACATATAGGACCACGTTCACCAAAAACCCATAGTAACCTTATGTGTGGAGTTGGGTGTTGAGAGGTGAAGAGTGCAGGTTGTGGCATGTTGGGATCCAGTAACGGGAGGACATTGTGTATTTCGGGGAAGCACCCTAAGAAAGAATTAAAGCCTGTGGTGTATAATATGGCTTCCCAAAAAAGTGTGTGGTCAGAAGTGACACCAAGATTCCTTGCCCACTACTTCCAAACAAGATTTTCAGTAGATGTGGGAACAAAGGAGGAAAGACAACAAGGAGTCTGGTGGCACCTTAAAGACTAACAGATTTATTTGGGCATAAGCTTTCGTGGGTAAAAACCTCATTTCTTCGGATGCATAGAGTGAAAGTTACAGATGCAGGCATTATATACTGACACATGGAGAGCAAGGAGGAAAGAGCATTCTGGTATTAATGACTACTATGCACCAGCAAGAGGCTTCTGGTTTCCTGTGGATGAAGACTTAGTAGCACTGATTGACTCAAAAAACAGATCAAATGTTTTTTGGGAGTAGAGAGGGAGAGGGGATTACAAGGTGCTACTGGCTCGGTGGAGGTTGTGGGATCCTGAAGAGTAATATGGGCAGAAAGGAGGGACATAGTAGTTACTACTGGAGAATTGTGGGGAGGGAAGTTGAACCGGAGGGTACAAGAAGCCTATGAAGGAATCGTGAAGACATTGAGGAGTTGATCAGATTGGGTTGTGTGTTTGCAGCAAGGAGAAGGGGGATCTGAGGAATATTGGTAGAATGTGGCTGGCTGAGAGGGAGGGAGGATGGAACCAAGAGGGCTTGATTTGGGGTAAATTACTGGATAACTGGGAGGATAGGGTAGTATTTAGTGATGAAATCCTTCAGTGGGTGCTGAATAGTTCAGAAATAATGATCTTTCTCCACTACAGCTTGGCCTTAAAAAGAAGGGAAATTAAAGCCAGAGTGCAAACAATGAACCATATTTGTTTTCTGTTTTTAAAGTATTTTCACATTTAGCAGAAATTATGTACCTGTGTCCGGTATTAACTTGATCTAATTAAATGTATTCCATTTGTAACCTAAGGGTATGTCTATGCTTAAAATGCTACAGCGGCACAGCATTGGTAATCCACCTCCAAAGAGGCAGTAGGTAAATCAATGGCAGTATTCTTCCACTGACCTGGCACTGTCTACACAGGGACTAAGGTTGACTTAATGACGTTGGTCATGGGAGTGGATTTTTCACACCCCTGCCCAACGTAGTTAAACTGAGCTAATTTTCTAGTGTAGACTAGGCCTAAGACACATTTTAAAATCATTACAATAAAAAAGAAACCAACATCTTGGGTCACTTTATCCTCCTCCCAGCCATTGTATAGGATTTTCTTGGCAGCAATAGACTAATTTTTCAGATAAAAGGATCAATAAATGTGAACTTTGGTATTTAAAAGACATGGCTTCTTGTTTCACATGAATAATGTACTATTATGTGAATTCAGTCTAGTGTCAATGAATGGCAATCATTGTTTGTTTAACGATGAAAATGTCTTGTAGAGAAATCAGAGTTGCCATTTTGGTTCTAGTGAAAGGGGCTTTAAAGGACAGACCTGCTAGCCTCCAGCCTGCTGTACACGCTTGTCTGCACTTTCCTTCTCAGCCAAAATTATCAATGCCATCCCACAGAGGAGCCTGCCTGCAGGCAATGAATGCCTGGACAAAATCCAGCGGTCTGAAGAACAGTCCAGAGAAGTCGGAAGTCAATGATGCTGGTAGGGAAAGGGAAATGCTTTGAGCTCGTGCATTCACTGAGGAGAAATCCAGGGGTGACAGGTTTGTAAATTTTTGGTGGTGCCCAGCACGGGTCCAAGTTCCGCCCTCCCACACCTGCCTAAGGCTCTGGGAGGGAGCTTGGGTGCGGGAGGGGTGCAGGCTCTGGGACGGAGTTTGGGTGCTGAGTGTGGGCTCTGGGCTGGGGCAAGAGGTTGAAGTGCAGGAGGGGGTGTGGACTCTGGGAGGGAGTTTGGGTGTGGGCTCTGGACTGGGGCAGGGGGTTGGGGTGCGGGAGAGGGTGAGAGGTGCGGCGCTTACCTCAGATGGCTCCCGAAAGCAACCTGCACACCCCTCTGGCAGCGGCTCCTAGGCAGGGAGAGCGGGGGGGGGGGGGGAGAAGTTAGCCTGGACATGTATGACTGAAAACATTTATTCATCAAAGGCATCATCAGTGTCATCTTCTTCTAGGACACCATGACTAGGCATGTTGTCACACTGATCCTTGTACACACCACACTTGTCTCTGTGCCAGGCAGGCTGCTGGCCAAACATTTGCAGAGTGGTGAACATCTGGTCTTTGCATACGAGCATTCAATTAGCTGAAGGATTGATTCGGGAGCGCATGGTATTTCACATATGACTGGTGTGATTAGTCCATCCTCCAAGACTCACCCAGGCCCAATAAGGGGAGGATAGTTTTGGATGGCCCTTAGCAGATCAGAAGTGACTACAGGGCTTTGGGTGAAAGGGTGAGGGAGTTGGGAGTGCAGGTGGTGTTCTCTTTGATCCTTCTGGTCAAGGGTCGGAGCCCAGGTAGAGACAGATGCATACTGGAGGTGAATGATTGGCTGCGAAGATGGTGTCACCAGGAGGGCTTGAGCTTCCTTGATGATGGGATGCTGTTCCAGGAAGAAGGACTGCTAAACAGAGATGGGGACTACCTATCGAGGAAAGGGAAGAGCATATTTGGATTCAGACTGGCTAACCTAGTGAGGAGGGTTTTAAACTAGGTTTGACAGGGGAAGGGGGCAGGGATAGCTCAGTGGTTTGAGCATTGGCCTGCTAAACCCAGGGTTGTGAGTTCAATCCTTGAGGGGGCCATTTAGGGATCTGGGGCAAAAATCTGTCTGGGGATTGGTCCTGCTTTGAGCAGGGGGTTGAACTAGATGACCTCCTGAGGTCCCTTCCAACCCTGATAGTCTATGAGGTGATCAAAGCTCACAGGTAAGTCAAAAACATGGAGACCTGGGAGAAGGGTCAGAATTTGGGGAGAGTATGGGCTGTTATAGCAGGGATAAAGGAGAAGCAAGACAATTGGGGGGTGGAAATCAAATCAATATCTTAGATGTCTGTATACTAATGCAAGAAGTATGTGGAACAAGCAGGAAGAGCTCAAAATGCTAGTAAATAAACACAACTATGACATAGTTGGCATCACAGTGGTGGGATAATATGCATGACCATAATATTGGTATAGAAGGGTACAGCTTGCTCAGGAAGGACAGGCAGGAGAAAAAGGGAGGAGATGTTGCCTTATATATTAAAAATGTATACACTTGGACTGAGGTTGAGATGGAAATAGGAGACAGACTTGTTGAAAGTCTCTAGGTAAGGATAAAAGGGGTAAAAAACAAGGGTGATGTCATAGTAGGAGTTTACTACAGACCACCTAACCAGGAAGAAGAGATGGATGAGGCTTTTTTTAAACAACTAACAAAATCATCCAAAGCATATGACTCGGTGGTGATGGGGGATATACAGCTACTCAGACATGTGTTAGGAAAATAACACAGCAGGGCACAGATTATCTAAAAAGTTCTTGGAATGTATTGGAGACAATTTTTTATTTCAGAAAGTGGAGAAAGCTACTACGGGAGAGGGAGGAACTGGTTGAGAATTTGAAAGTGGAAGGCAGCTTGGGTGAAAGTGATCATGAAATGATAGAGTTCACGATTCTAAAGAATGCTAGGAGGGAGAACAGCAAAATAAAGACAATGGATTTCAAGAAGGCAGACTTTAGCAAAGTCAGTAGGAGGTGGTAGGTAAGATCCCATGGGAAGCAAGGGAAAAAACAATTGAAGACAGTTGGCAATTTTTCAAAGAGACATTATTAAGGGCACAAGAGCAAACTATCCCACTGCATGGGAAAGATAGGAAGTATGGCAAGAGACCATCCTGGCTTAACCAGGAGATCTTCAATGATCTAAAAATAAAAAAAGAGTCCTACAAAAAGTGGAAACAAGGTCAAAGTACAAAGGATGAATATAAACAAATAACATAAGTATGTAGGGACAAAATTAGAAAGGCCAAGGCACAAAATGAGATCAAACTAGCTAGAGACATAAAGGATAACAAGGAAACATTCTACAAATACATTAGAAGCAAGAGGAAGACCAAGGGTAGGACAGTTACTCAATGAGGAGGGAAAAATAATAACAGAAAATGTAAAACTGGCAGAGGTGCTTAATGACTTCTTTGTTTCAGTTTTCACCAAGGAGGTTGGTAGGGACTAGATGTCTAACATAGTGAATGCGAGTGAAAATGAGGTAGGATCCGAGGCTAAAATAGAAAAAGAACAAATTAAAAATTACTTAGACAAATTAGATGTCTTTAAGTCACCAGGGCCTGATAAAATGCATCCTAGAATACTCAAGGAGCTAACTCGGGAGATATCTGAGCCATTAGCGATTATCTTTGAAAAGCCATGGAAGATGGGAGAGATTCCAGAAGACTGGAAAAGGGCAAATATAGTGCCCATCTATAAAAAGGGAAACAAGTACAACCCGGGGAATTACAGACCAGTCAGCTTAATTCTGTATCCTGAAAGATAATGGAGCAATCAATTTGCAAACATCTAGAAAGTGATAAGTAACAGATGGTATGGATTTGTCAAGAACAAATTGTGTCAAACCAACCTGATAGCTTTCTTTGACAGGGTAACAAGCCTTGTGGATAAAGAGGAAGTGGTAGACATGATATATTTTGACTTTAGTAAAGCTTTTGATACTGTCTCGCATGATCTTCTCATAAACAAACTAGGGAAATGCAACCTAGATGGACTACTATAAGGTGAGTGCAAAACTGGTTGGAAAACCATTCCCAGAGAGTAGTTATCAGTGGTTCAAAGTCATGCTGGAAGGACATAACAAGTGGGGTCCTGCAGGGATCAGTTCTGGGTCCGGTTCTATTCAATATTTTCATCAACTATTTAGATAATGGCATAGAGAGTACACTTATAAAGTTTGCAGATGATACCAAGCTGGGAGGGGTTGCAAGTACTCTGAGGATAGGATTAAAATTCAAAATGATCTGGACAAACTGGAGAAATGGGCTGAGATGAAATTCAATAAGGACAAATTCAAAGTACTCCATTTAGGAAGGACCAATCAGTTGCACACATACAAAATGGGAAATGACTGCCTAGGAAGGAGTACTGCGGAAAGGGATCTGGGGGTCATAGTGGACCACAAGCTACATATGAGTCAACAGTGTAACACTGTTGCAAAAAAAGCAAACATTCTGGAATGTATTAGCAGGAGTGTTGTCACCAAGGGCAGGTCCACACTGGGGCGGGGGATCGATCTAGGAAACACAACTTCAGCTACGAGAATAGCGTAGCTGAAGTCGACGTTTCCTAGATCGAACTAAATTTACTTACTGCGGGTCCACGCAGCGCAGGCAGGCTCCCCCGTCGACAGCGCTTCCTCCTCTCAGTGAGCAGGAGTTCCGCAGTCGACGGGGGAGCGCTTCTGGGATCGATCTATCGCGTCCAGATGAGACGCGATAAATCGATCCCAGAAGATTGATCTCTACCCGCCGAATTGGGCGGGTAGTGTGGACCTACCCCAAGACACAAGAAGTAATTCTTCTGCTCTGCTCCGTGCTGATTAGGCCTCAACTGGAGTATTGTGTCCAGTTTGGGTGCCACATTTCAGGAATGATGTGAACAAATTGGAGAAAATCTTGAGAAGAGCAACAAAAATGATTAAAGGTCTAGAAAACATGACTGATGAGGGAAGATTGAAAAAAATTGGTTTATTTAGTCTGGAAAAGAGAAGACTGAGAGGGGACATGATAACAGTTTTCAAGTATGTAAAAGGTTGTTACAAGGAGGAGGGAGAAGAATTGTTTTTCTTAAGCTCTGAGGATAGGACAAGAAGCAATGGACTTAAATTGCAGCAAGGGAGGTTTAGGTTGGACATTAGGAAAAACTTCCTGTCAGTGTGGTGAAGCACTGGAATAAATTGCCTAGGGAGGTTGTGGAATCTCCATCATTGGAGATTTTTAAGAGCAGGTTAGACAAATATCTGTCAGGAATTGTCTAGATAATACTTAGTCCTGCCCTGAGTGCAGGGGACTGGAGTAGATGACCTCTTGAGGTCCCTTCCAGTCCTATGATTCTATCCCAGAGCCATTCCATTGCTTGATAATTTACCCTCTTGATAGCAGGAATAAACACACCCCTTGTTGGTAGCAATTTTTCTCCATTCGTCTGCCTCTTGAAAAACATCCACCAACTTAGCTCTGCAAGTATCGTAATGTTGGTTTTCAAATGATAAACTCAGCATATGAATGTCTTCAGTACATTTATGACCTCGTCAGTGACAGTCTCAGCCATTCTGACCGCCGCTCTGAGCACCTTCAGAGTGAGGAGGGAGGTTTTGGAGGCTAAATCAAATGCCTTCCAGTAAGATAATTTGGTCTTTCCAGCAAGCTTTTCAAGGATGTGACACTTCTGGAAGAGCATGGAAACCTGGCAGTGTGGTGGCTTTTAATGGTCCAAGAGATAGGAATGTGTCTGTGAGGGACATACAGGGATTGTTTCCCCAGCAGCAGGCCCAAAAACAGAATCTTGAGGAAGTCTTGGGTAGCATCTCACAGAGAGCACTCAACGGCTGTGTCTTCTGCAAAAATCCAGAGTATAGTAGTACCTCTCTCTGTGGAATTCATGCCATGCAAGATAATTTTAGTGTCAGATTCCTCATGGGAACTACAAAGAAACTCCACTGAACAGTGCAAGACAGCAGCTTCATTATGCTATGCGGCAACAAAATTCTTTGAGCAATTCTTTGCATGCTGGAGCATTTTTCATGCAAGATATGCAGTCAACTCATCCAGCATCAGAGTATGGGACAGTAGCTTCTTGATTGTGACTTTGGAGATGTTTGTGGAGTCAATAATTTTGTACTAAACATGCGCAACACCATGGAGTCTTTTCTTTCTGGTAATATTTTTAATTGATTTCTTTGCATATGTGTCAAACACCAGGTGGACTTTGTCGTAGTATTTTCTCTGTAGCCTCATTATGAAGTGTTCAGCCA
>NW_020664446.1:34091918-34104504 GCF_002925995.2 Terrapene triunguis
GGGTTTTTCATGATTTCTTTGCCTTAAAATTTTTAGTCCCAACTATTTAAAAAAAATCTAACAATGTCCGGTTTTTCATGATTCTGCTGCCCAAGACGCTCCACTCTTTAGTCCCTGCCAGTGCAGCTACACCAAAATCCGGTCTATATGTCCGGGGATAGAGACGAAATCCTCATGGGAGATCTCAACATAGGTCTCCTGCAGGTAATGTTCAAGCCTGGTCATCAGGTTCCTGGGGAGAGCGATTTTATTGGGTCCTCCATGGTACGAGACGTTTCCTCGCCAGGAGACAATCAAATACTCAGGGATCATTGCAAGGCAAAGCATGGCGGCATACGGCCCTGGTTTTTGCATGCTTTCCCTAAGCATGCGTTCCTTCTCGCTGTCCGAGATCCTCATCAGGGTGATGTCGCTCATGATGCCCTGCTTTGAATTAGGGAGGGGAATGTTAGTATTGGGACTGCTTCACAGCGACGCGGTGGAGGCGGGAGAGGGGCAGCATACAGGGATCTTTCCCTGGGAGAGCCGCGAGGGGGTGGGACAGGGGCAGAGTTCATGCTTGCCGGATTGCTGGCAGCAGAGACTGGCTTTGCTTTCAATGTGAAAGGAGGCCAGTGCTACTATTAAAGTTTTAAGCAGCCACAAGTCTACGGCTTACCATGTTTGCCTGCTACACAAGTTGAGGTGTCCTGCCCCGCTTCTCAGATCGCCACTGCAAGACCCCAGGCACTGAAGGCGAGGTCCGAAAATTCGACCTTGTCCTGAGTGCGCATGTGAGAGGTGCAGTGCATGGTCTTGTTCACAGAGAAAGACTATGTTCTTTGTTCACAACTTCATTTATCTGTCTCAGGAATTCACTCCCTTTTTCCCATTCCCACAGACACATCTGCGACTGTCTCCCAACCCAGCCTGGCATCACACTCACAGAGGCTAGCGCAGATTAGGCGGAGGAAGAAGAAGACGCGTGAGGACATGTTCTCAGAACTAATGTCCTGCACCCGAGCACAGGCAGCCCAGCAGACACAGTGGAGGGAGAACTTGTCCCAAATGCACCGAGCAATCATGGAACGGGAGGAGAGGTGGCGTCAGGAAGACCAGCAGGCGACTCAAACGCTGCTTGGACTAATGAGGGAGCAAACGGACACGCTCCGGCGCCTTGTTGATGTTCTGCAAGACCGGAGGCAGGAGGACAGAGCCTCTGCGGTCTATCTCTAACCGCCCTCCCCCGCCACCAAGTCCCACACCCCCCTCACCCAAAGTCCAAAGAAGGAGGGGCAGCAAGGGCCGTTAAAACTTTCAGTCAACCCCTGCAGACTGCTCTAGCACTAGAAGGCTCTCATTCCCCAAAATTTGAAAAGTCCTTTCCTACCCACCTCACACAAGCCCCCGTCCAAGTTTCACCCCCCACGTTTCATGTGTGGTTCATAATAAAATATTTGTTTCTGTTAATTACTGTTTCCATGATTTTCTTTTGGAGGAGAGTCTGTCTGAAGGGGGGGAAGGGGCTTGGTAATTGGACAGGACAGTCACCTTTAGCAGGGTACAGAGGCGGGGGCAGGTCCAGCATCAGGACACATACACAATGCAGTCACTAGTTGCCCTGCTCAGTCTGGGAGGTGGTTTTCATGTTCTGTGTGTGGGGGGGGTAGCTCTGTGACTTTGTGGCGGGGGAGGGCAGTTACAGATCTTATGCAGCGGTCCTTATCCTGTATCACAGAGCCACGCAGCAGGGGATCTGTAACCCTCCTCCCCCTGCCAGAAAGTCACATATCCGACACATACATGCAGTCCCGCCCAGGAGTGCTGGCAGGCTCCGTTGAAACAACCAGTCCACCAGTGCGGAGCCTGTCATTCCGGGAGTTTAGAAGCATCATTTGCATCAGAACACTAAACCCGCCCCCCGCCACAGTCTGCGTCCCCGGTTTAAAACATTCCCGCGAAAACAGTAATAAAGACAACGGTGTTCATTAACAACAAAACAGAACAGATTTTATTTTTTGGGAAGGGGGTGAAGGGGATATGTAGCTGGAGAGGATACTCAACATAAACTGGGTAAAGAAACGGGGGCAGGTTCAGCTTCTCTTTAAACAAAGTTAAGAGTCACAGGTTACTCTGCTCACTGAGGAACCTAGCTTTCAAAGCCTCTCGGATGCACAGCGCGTCCCGCTGTGATCTTCTAATCGCCCGGCTGTCTGGCTGGGCGTAATCAGAAGCCAGGCTATTTGCCTCAACCTCCCACCCCGCCATAAAGGTCTCCCCCTTGCTCTCACAGAGATTGTGGAGCACACAGCAAGCTGCAATAACAATGGGGATATTGGTTTCGCTGAGATCACAGCGAGTCAGTAAGCTTCTCCATCTCCCCTTGAGATGTCCAAAAGCACACTCCACCACCATTCTGCACTTGCTCAGCTGGTAGTTGAACAGTTCTTTTTCTGTGTCCAGGGTGCCAGTATAGGGCTTCATGAGCCAGGGCATTAGCGGGTAGGCTGGGTCCCCGAGGATCACTGTAGGCGTCTCCACATCCCCAAGAGTTATTTTGTGGTCCGGGAAGTAAATACCTTCCTGCAGCCGTCTAAACAGACCAGAGTTCCTGAAGACGCGAGCGTCATGAACCTTGCCCAGCCATCCGACATTGATGTTCGTAAAACGTCCCCTATGGTCCACCAGTGTTTGCAGCACCATTGAAAAGTAGCCCTTTCGGTTGATGTACTGGCTGGCCTGGTGGTCCGGTCCCAGGATAGGGATGTGAGTCCCATCTATAGCCCCACCGCAGTTTGGGAATCCCATCGCTGCGAAGCCATCTATGATGACCTCCACGTTTCCCAGGGTCACTACCTTTGAGAGCAGTAGCTCAACGATTGCGTTGGCTACTTGCATCACAACAACCCCCACGGTAGATTTGCCCACACCAAAGTGGTTCACGACTGACCGGTAGCTGTCCGGCGTTGCAAGCTTCCAGAGGGCTATGGCCACTCGCTTCTGGACAGTGAGGGCTGCTCGCATCCGGGTGTCATTGCGCTTCAGGGCAGGGGACAGCAAGTCACAAAGTTCAAGGAAAGTACCCTTCCGCATGCGAAACTTTCGCAGCCACTGGGATTCATCCCAGACCTGCAGCACTATGCGGTCCCACCGGTCCGTGCTTGTTTCCCGGGCCCAGAATCGCCGTTCCACAGCATCAACATGACCCATTGCCACCGTGATGTCCTGGGCGCTGGGTCTCGTGGTTTCTGACAGCTCTGTGCTACTCTCCGACTTCAGGCCCTCAAGGCGGTGCCGTAGCCTCCTCTCCTGATTTCTCTGCATCTGCCTCAGGGAAAAGTGTATGATAAGCTGCGAGGCGTTGAGAACGGCCACAACTGCAGTGATGGTCGCAGCGGGATCCATGCTCCCAGTGCTGTGGCGTCCGCGCTGTCACAGATCAGAAAAGTGCGCGAACTGATTTCCCGCCGGCGCTTTCAGGAAGGGAGGGAGGGCGGTAGTGACGGACGGATGACGACAGTTACCCAAAAGCACCCTCGACACATTTTTTTACCCAGAAGGCATTGGCGGCTCGACCCAGAATTCCAATGGGCAGCGGGGACTGCGGGAACTGTGGGATAGCTGCCCACAGTGCACCGCTTCCAATGTCGACGCTTTCCCCGTTAGTGTGGACTCACACAGTCGAATTACTGTCCTTAGTGTGGACACACACGTTCGACTTTGTAATATCGATTCCACATATTCGATTTAAGTGAAATCGAACTACCCTCATAGTGTAGACATACCCTTAGGCTGGTAACTATAACAACAACTTTGCAGAACTTGTGTGTGTGTGAAAGAATGTGTGAAAGAATGGAATGTTATAGCTATAACTGACTGCTTACTATGATTCTTTCTGTATTCACAATAAATGCAGCATATTGCTTTATCCCCTTTAATAAGATCCTGCTGGTTTGTGTTTTCTTGGTATAACACAATTACTTTTCTTTTTTAATTTGTCTTATTGTACTTTTGTCTTCCTCTTACATGTCGGTGATATAATCATGCTTGGCAGAATTCAGTTTTTTAATATCATTTTGTGGATGTTTATATCAGTATTTATTTTTAAGTATTTTTAATTTTATATAATTACATTTTCACAGTTGCACAAGATTGTGGGTTTTAAGCATCTTATTTTTATTTTTTGTCTATTTAAATTTTCACATTGTGGGAAATTATGAGGGCAGTCAGACAATAATTATGTAATGACAGTAGATGTTGAGATTCAAAAAGTTTATAACCATTACAACAAAAATTGTCCACATCACATGTCAAAATATATAAATTTCCTTAAAGCAGACTCTAATAAGATCTCAAGCAGCATTTTTCCTACTTTTCTCATCTGTGAATTTAAATTATCAATGAGAATATTTTTGTCAGTTTGTGTGTATATGGTGAAATCAATGTTTACGTACATTTACCAATTGAATCCTCCCAAGCCTAGTTATAATTTATAAATATACCAGTATCATCTTAACACTACAATTATTTGAATAGGTCTGACAAATACAGTTTCTTCCTTTCAACAGCTCCAAATTCTCTGCTCTAGAGATTTCCCCTCAATTTATAAACCACAGATGTCTTCAGTATCTCTGGGGTAAGGGAAACTATTAAAGGCAGTTTGCAAGTTAGTACAGAAATAACACTTTTCTGGCTGCACAGGTTTTAATTTCTCAAAATAGAGTACCTATAATAATCAAGATGTAATAGCTGAAACCAAAGATGCCTCATTTGGTAAGGTCACAATTAAAAACCAAACCAAACAACCCCTTCTCCCCTAGTGCTATTCTGATTTAAAATGTAGCTCTCCTCCCACACCCCTCAATTTATAAATCTCATCTGAATGAAAATAGTTGGTCATATTCAATAACTGAAAAGTAACCTTCAGAGGATATCACTCATTTCAGTCGAAAAGATACTTATGTTCCATACAAATTTGGTGTCACCTCATTTTTACTGTTGAGAATTATTTGCTTGAGAAACCTAGGAGCCACTGCCAGAGAGATGTTTCAATCACTTTCGGAGCTGCCCGAAGTAAATGCCGCACCCCTCACCCCCTCCTGCACCCCAATCCCCAGAGCCCGCACCGAAACTCCCTTTCAGAACACGCACCTCACACCCCCTCCCGCACCCAAACTCCCTCCCAGAGCCTGCACCCTGCACCCCCTCCTATACCCCAACCCTTTTTCCCAGTGTGGTGAAAGTGAGTGAGGGTGGGGGAGACTGAGGGAGGGAGGAGGCATGGAGTGAGAGGCGGATGGGAAGAGGGGCTGGGATGGAGTCTTGAGGGAAAGGGTAGAGTTGGGGCAGGGCCTGGGACTGACCAGGGAGGGCTTGGGGATCCCTGAAAATTTTTAAATCAAAATGGGGGTCCTCGGGTTGCTGAAGTTTGAGAACCGCTGCTCTAGGGAACTGTTAGTGCAGCTTGCTCTGAACTAAATTTTGGTGTAGACAAGGCCTTACTTTCATTTTCATGCATTTAAAAAAAGGCTAGGAAATTACAGCACCACTTCTCAAGAATATTAATGAATATTTTGGCTATTTTCATCCATCTCTATTCATTGTCATGAACATGAATTTTAAGTGATGCAAATCCCTTTTAAGCATTGAAACCATGCCACGTTATTCCAGTGTTTACCCTTAACCACTAGTCTTGTGCATTGAGTAAACTTAATTTGAGCTCTTATAACCATTTCATTATTAACGTACATAAAACTAGAGGAACGATTCTGTAGAAAAGCCATTTAGCTAACTGTCCTAGTTAGTATTCTGGTAAATCATTTTAACCATTACAGACCAAACTTTCAAAATGTGGCTTCCATTTGCACATGCAACTTTGGAGCACTAGCGCTTGTGCATGCACATAGTAGGATTTATGTACATAAAACAGCATTCATTAAGCTTTCCACTTTTTGTATGTAAATTGTAAATTGAATGTAAATAAGATTTGTGGGTGTATATTTATTTGTATGCAGCAGTGTTCAAAGATTTTTTTACATAAGTGTTTAATGTATATAGAAACCTCTTTAACCACACTGCATGTTTGTGTTAGGAGACTGGGACCTAGGTAGTCATATCTAGTGGTCGGCATCCAAATGCCAGAGTCAGAGGTCAAGACAGGGCCAGAATCAGGGCCGAAGGTCAGAACTGGAGTCAGAGTCCAAATGCCAGAGACAGGTCGAGACAGAGTCGGAGTCAGAGCCAAGGGTCGGAGCCAGATTACCAGGAATCAGGGAAGGCAGAAGCAGTGTAGGATATGGGCTGGTGCTGTGGAGGAGCAGGGCTTGGCACGAGATGAACACAAGGAGGCAGAGAGTTCATGGGCATGTGCGTTGAGCAGCTAGCAAGCTACTGCTGTTGCTGAGCTTAAGAACCAGCCTGCTAATTTCCTCAGCCAATCAGGCAGGGCAATCCATCAGGCAGCCTACCCCGCTCTTTAGACCAGCTGCAGGGCCTTACTTCTGACCGTTTGCCTCTACATGCACAACGAAATAACTTGCTTGATGTTGCAATTCTCATACATGAAATCAAAGGAATTTTGCCTGCAGGATCAGACCTTTTTTTGGAGCAGTTCAGTTCTAATTTACTTTTTATCTTTTCATACCAAAAGCTGAGCCATGTGGCTAAAGCAGCACCTGTGTAAAAGTTCTGAGCGGTATATGGTTGGAGAGGAGCAAAGAATGCATTTTTTGGTTCGGGGACCAAACTCAAAAATAAAAAAAAAATCTGGTTTTATTTCAACCAAAATCAAATTTTTTGAAATTTTTTGTCTAATCAAAAAATTTGATTTTTTTTTAAATTGACCAAAGCACAACACAACACAACAACTTTTTTCAAGTTTTTCATTTCAATGTAACAGTTTTGGGGTATTTTTCACCTTTTTGTGTTTTTCCTTTTTAATTGGCCAAATTTGAAGATGAAATACCATTTTGAATTAAAATGTTTTGAAATGAAAAAGTCTAAGCAAAATGTTTTGAAATGGTTGAAATTGCGAATGTTTTGACTTTTTTGAAAAAAAAATTACATGAAAATTTTTTTTTGTTTACCTGAACCATTTGTCAAATTAACTCCGCATTCACAAATAGTTGTGGAGCCCCCCAAAAGTGCATATTTGGTTGAAATTTCTAGTTGCCAAAAATAATTGCTCAGCCATTCTGAACAGAGTGGGTTAGAACCAGCTGAACTAATCCTGAACATCATGAGTTAGAGTGGAATTAAACATAAGTGTGGGACCTAGAACTGAAAGCATAGGGACATTTCTAGATGGGGCACAGGAAGGATCTCATAGCTTGCCGGACTGACTGCGCTTGCCAGTTAATCCCATAAGGGTAGGGAAACACCAAAGTCTTTGGAATGATCTGAAAAATCCCTTTTGTTGCCTCACCTGTGGGAAGCGAGGGAATGAAAGGCAACACAAACTCCCCTCCCCTCCCCTTCCCTCCTCCAAAAAGCTCAAGATTAAGTATACCTAGGCCATCCCTGACAGTTGTCAGAACTATATCTGTCCTGCCTTGCTAGTGATCAGCCTGACACTCCTTCCACAAGGTGGCCAACATGATGGATTTTTCTAATAGCAGGTTTTCAGACCCTCCTATGGGGCTACAGGAGGTGGTTCCTCCTTTCCAGCTCCCTGCACTGCCTCCCTCCCAGGGCAGAGTGGGGGAGGGGCCAAAGGAACTCCCTCTTGCCCCCCCCCGGCCTTGGGAGGGGGGCAATTAGAGACTCCTGGCTGACACCCTCCACCCAATCTCCTGCAGCACCAGAAGGGTAGTGAGGAGCAGAGCGGCTGTAGAAGGAGCAGAAGCCAAGCTCATCACTGAGAGGAGCAGCAGAATCTGAAGCGGTGTTTGTGGGGCATAACTGGTGTTGGAGTCCGTGGGTGTAGCAGATTAAGTCATTGGGGGTGGTGGGTGTCCACAAACCTTATTTGTCCAAACCACCATTTTCACCGAGCCACATTATTGTGACCTGTACTCAGTAGCAATTACTCCAGGGGAAGAGCATGCTAGGAAAGGAAACTTATTTCAGCTCTAATCAGAGAGCATTTTGACACTGCAGTGTCTTTGCCAAGAAGTTGCATTCAGTTGTGGGACTTTCAGGAATAATTCAAAACAATACTGAAAACCAGTTTGGCTAAATGTTGCATGGCATAGTCAATCTTTTTTTCCAGATTCATTCAGTCTATATGTAATTCCTTTGTTTATTCCTGTAATTAAATAAAAAAAAGTCATTATGTAAAGGTGGATAGAATTACTATAAAAAATGTAACCTGCAAATTCAAAAGATATATTTACTTTCTGCACTGAGGAGAGAACAGCCTACTTCAGTCAATACACTTATTTCTAATGGAGAGTTTGATCCAACTCCTAAAAAAGTCAGTGGGAATCTGTAAAGCAGTGATCTGCACCCTTAAGGGTCAGAGGCCTAGAGATGGCCAGCCTGTCCAATTAGCCCTGCCTGACACATCTGGGAGGGGTAGGACACATTATCTGGCTGATTAAGGGCTGCATGGGAGACAGGGAGTTCTGGGAGAGATCTTAAGCAAGCAGGGGGAGAAATCACAGAGCTCTGCAGGCAGTGGAGAAGCTTGGGCCCTTACAGCAGATGCAGGGGTTGCTTGAGGAAGCTGAGCTAATAAGACAGCCAGGGTGGACTGGAAAGAAGCTGCTGAAAATAACTGTTTAGAGAGGCTGCATAGTTGGCAAGGGAGACTGATCCCGTTTTAGCTCCCTGAAGACTGGCTTCACCAGGCCTAGAGACTTTTGTTCTGGGACTTTGAAGTTCTGAGTAGTCCTAACTTGGGCTCTGAGGTAAAGGCCTTCAAATTATTACTTCAAACTAGCTCCTTTATTAAAGAGACTCATGCTGCTGTTAATTAGAGAGTGTTTGGCTTCTATTTGCAGGCTGTTAGAGTGAACTCCTTACCTCATTGAAGGTGAAACTGAGACAGGCTTCAGCAGGGACACTTAGAAGGGGGTGCTATAGAACAGGCATGCCCAATTATAGAGTCTTTCTATTGACTTTAGCAGGAGTTGGGTTGGATCCTAATTTAACATGATTTCAGCATTCCAATGCTAAGCTAAGATCCAACAGAAAACTGAACTGATGTCAGTGCATCTCTTACATGTACATCTTTTGTGAGTCATGTCAAGCCTCTGCCAATATAAATGTGTAACTCATAAAACAGCAGAGCCCTGCTTAAAACTAAAATATTTGTCCAACCACGCTGGCATTTCAACAGACTGTTACTGCTATAATTCTTATTTGCATATATGAATTAGGGAACATATCTGCTGAAAAAACATAACCACAATTCCTGATAATATTTTAGTCTTCTTGTGGAAAAAGTAGCCATAGACAACACTTGGCTTTCAAAAAGTAAAATATTGTGCTAATTAGACCTTCACCTACTGATGGTTCTTGGCTGATGCTTGTACCATTAGTCTTTCCAATTTAGTTTATATAACCATAGGGCTTGGCTACACTTGTGAGTTATAGCACAATAAAGGAGCCCTGGGCGCCCTAGCTCATTACCCGTCCACACTGGTAAGGCACGTAGAGCGCTCTGACTCCATGGCTACAGCACTGCTGGTATTCTACCTCGGCAAGTGGAATAACGTTTGCTGCGCCTCCGCTGGAGCGCTGTGGTGCCAGTGTGGACAAGGTGTTGCATTACTGCGCTCTGATCAGCCTCCGGAAACGTCCCATAATCCCCTGAAGTCAAGTGGCCACTCTTGCCATTGTTTTGAACTCAGTGTAGGAATGCGGATATGCCATTTGAAAGCTCCGTTTCTGACAGCTGGCTGCTTATCTGCTCCGAGACAGATAAGTGTGCTCCGAGACAGATTAGTGTGGAATGCTGTGTGTGAGAGAAGGGGTGTCTGCTGCTGTCTGAACTTACAAGACAGCATGCTGACATGCTCTCAGCCCCCCAAAAACCCACTCTCTTTCCCCCCACATACATATAACACACTCCCTGTCACACTCTACTCCACCCCCCATTTGAAAAGCACGTTGCAGTCACTTGCATGCTGGGATAACTGTCCATAATGCACTGCTCCCAATGCTGCTGCAAGTGCCGCAAATGTGGCCACGCCAGTGCGCAAGCAGCTGTCAGTGTGGACAGACTGCAGCGCTTTCCCTACTGCGTTCTCCAAAGGCGGGTTTAACTCACAGCACTCTACATCTGCAAGTGTAGCCATGCCCATAGACTTAATAAATCTTAAGGTGCAGGTAACGCAGGGTCATATTCAGTTTCCATCTGTTTTTGACTGAGCAATGATCCATTTGACCTTAGAAGGCAATTCTCAAGTGAGGGCCACTGGAAAAAATGACATGATTATGGTGGAGGATTCCACAGATCTGCCCCCGTTTCCTTTTTTAGTTTCAGTTCCATGAAATTATATCAACGCATGGGGCAACTTCCTATATGTTGTGAAATGTCACAGTATGTCATTTAAATGTATGTGCTAAGAATGTCCGCAAAAGTTTTGTAAGGTAAATAATGCATTAAGTGCACAGACATTCAGAAATACCCTGTCAAGTGTGGGTGAACACTTTTCACAAAGCAAGCACTCTATCAGTCCTCATCCTCAAAGGAAACCTGCCCACCACTTTCAAAAGATGAGCCTTTGAGGCTCAATTCATTACTCTCCTAGATGCTAAAAATCATGAACTGATCAGAGATGCTGTATTTATGGCTTATTACAACAATCTGTAATCCACTAACCCCCTCTTTTTGTCCTATGACTGCACAGATGTTAATAGGTTACTCTACCTTGACTGGTCCCTTACAATATGTACTAGTTACTTATGCTAAACAATCTGTTCCACCTTGTATTTTGCTATGACGCTGCTTTCCCAAACCTGAAAAAGAGCACAGTTTGGCTTGAAAGCTTGTCTCAGCCACAGAAGTTGATTCAATAAAAGATATTACCTCACCCACCTTTTCTCTCTCATATCCTGGGACCAACATGTCTATAACTACACTGTATGCTTTGATTCAGATGTCAGATCCACATGGGATCCAGCTTTCTGTTGTGTTTCAGATAGAATGCATCATTTTGATTTTATATACTCATTGAAACCTGTTTCCTTAAAGATGATGGATGACACAGAGAAACCCCATTTGTGTGGATGGAAAAACCCAGAACAATCCTCTTTAGTTGTGTATTATGTCTGATTAGGCAAGTGGCTGTATCCAATGTAATGATTGAGTCACATGTGCCTGTCCCGCTGAAGGAACCAGAGCAAGCACAAAAGTACTCTTAGTGAAACACAGGATTAATATTGCTAGTGCATTCACTATCACAAAAACTGCATCAGTAGTAGTGGGCTGAATATTACCACCTCCCCAAAATAGGATCAAACATGTCCTTGGGAGATTGATTTTTCTGTGAGAGATCTGGTTCTACATTGCTCACTGTAATTAGTAGAATGCAGAGAGTTGCAGATCTGTAGGTTTAGAAACTTTTGATCACCTGCAAAGAGTAATTCCAAGGGCATGGTTTGGAAGTCAGATTGGCTTTCTTGGCACATGTAGCAAATGGATTCTCTTAGCCTTTTATTATAATTGCAGGTAAGCTCACACATCTCTCTCCCCCTAAATCTGTTCCTAGTTTGTGAACCAAACATTTCCCGAGACTTCGGCAATTCAGTTAAGAGGCCTGCCTCCAGCCCTTAGAGGGCTTCTGGCTCATTGAAACAAAGGGAAGAATGGACCCATAGAATTTATTCATCAGAGTGCACTGCAGCATGACAAAACTCTAGAGATCCTTTTATAAAGGTGGATCAGCAGGAGCCAATGATATGTTTGTGAACCTCAGTCTGAGGGGAGAAGCCCTTGTGGGTCTGACAACTCAGTTTGTCAGAGGTAGTCACAAATTAGGCTTGAAACAAACCATTCAGAAAAGGATCTATGACTCTGTAATATACACACAAGTTTGATCTGCCACAGGACTACTCTCTGAGTATGTCTACAGTTGAACTGGGAGGTGTGATTCCCAGCTCACGTAGATGTATCTGTGCTAGGTCTCCTCAAGCTAGTGGCTAGTAGTGTGTCCATGCCGGCATGGAGTAGCTGCTCGAGTATGTAGTTCAAGCAGAGCGCCTTCTGCAGGAGGGACTGGGCTCCAAAAGTACAGCACTCAAGAACATTAGGGGTGGTAGAGAGGGGATACCCATTTATTACCAGAAGTTACTACCTAAATGGACTGAGGAGGAGTGAACCTGCTACCTTCATGAAATCAAGCACCAGACTAAGGAAGGTGGGCTAACCAGGTGATGGTCTATTTCATTTTGTTGACACCTGACTGAGATGTCAGTTTGCCTTTTGTCTCGGAGGAACTGGTTTGTGCTGCTTTTCTAAACTTGGAGCATGTCTCAACAATATCATAGTAGAATTTTATAACTTTTCATACAATCTTGCCACACATTTTACCAGGACAATAATGATCAACAAATTATGAGTTTTCAAATGATACCTCAAAGGCATACTTTGTATAAAATTTAGCATAGTCTTGTGTAACCCTTCTGCCAGGCCAAGTGATAGCAGCAAGGGCCGGGTTCA
>NW_020664446.1:34104514-34139936 GCF_002925995.2 Terrapene triunguis
CTTCACCACCAGATGTCAGGGTAGAGCTCATCCTGACTCTGCTTACACTTGTAAAAAGGGTGAACATAAGGGACAGACTGTCACATCCTGCTACTAGCAAAAGACGTTGACTCAAGAAGAGAACACAGCCAATAAGTAAAAATGGCCTGTCTTCGCTGTACTGGGACCATCCTAGTTTCTTCATATGATGCCCCTAGGCTACACACTAGAGCCCCAAAAGAAACCAGAGAAAGATTACTTATAATCAGCTCACTTTGAGTCATGTTCTGTTCCAGTTGAAGTCATATGGCTTTAATGGGAGCTAGTCTTTTAACTAGTTCTCTGAAAACATCTGCTCAGTGTTCAGTGGTACTCAAAGAAACTAACTGTTAGGAACTATGAAGAAAGGAATAGATAAGATAGAAAATATAATGCCACTATATAAATCCGTGGTATGCCCACACCTTGAATTCTGTGTGAAGGTATGGTTGCCCCCTCTCAAGAGATATGGTATAAAGAAGGGCAACAAAAATGAATCGGTGTATGGGAGAGAGATTGAAAAAAAGACTGGGACTCCTCAGCTTAGAAAAGAGACAAATAAGGGGAAATATGATAGAGGTTTATGAAATGGTGTGGAGAAAGTGAATAAGTGTTATGTGGAGGGTTAAATAACACAAGAACCAGGGGTCACCCAATGAAATAAATAGGCAACAGATTTAACACAAACATAAGGAAATACTTCTTCACACACTTCACAGTCAACCTATTGTGTTTGTTACCAGGGGATGTTGTGAAGGCCAAAAATATAACTGGGTTCAAAAGAGAACTAGAAAAGTTAATGGAGGATAGGTCTAGCAATGGTAATTAGCCAAGATGGTCTGGGCTGCAACCCATGGTATGTGTGTCCGTAAACCTCTGACTGCCAGAGGCTGGGACTGGATGACGGGATGGATCAGTCAATAATTGCCCTGTTCTGTTCATTCCCTCTGAAGCATCTGGCATTGGCCACTGTCGGAAGACAAAAAGAACGAGGAGTACTTGTGGCAGCTTAGAGACTAACACAATTATTTGGGCATAAGCTTTAGTGGGCTAAAACCCACTTCATCAGATGCATGCAGTGAAAATACAGTAGGAAGATATATATATACACAGAGAACATGAAAAAATGGGTGTTGCCATACCAACTGTAATGAGACTAATCAATTAAGGTGAGATATTATCAGCAGGACAAAAAAACCCTTTTGTAGTGATAATCAGGATGGCACATTTCAAACAGTTGACAAGAAGGTGTGAGTAACAGTAGGGGAAAAATTAGCATGGGGAAATAGTTTTTACTTTGTTTAAGACCCATCCACTCCCAGTCTTTATTCAAGCCTAATTTAATGGTGTCCAGTTTGCAAATTAATTCCAGTTCTGCAGTTTCTCGTTGGAGTCTGTTTTTGAAGTTTTTTTATTGGAGAATTGTGACTTTTAGGTCTGTAATTGATTGACCAGGGAGGCTGAAGTGTTCTCCGACTGGTTTTTGAATGTTATAATTCTTGACGTCTGATTTGTGTCCATTTATTCTTTCGCGTAGAGGCTGTCTGGTTGGCCAATGTACATGGCAGAGGGGCATTGCTGGCACATGATGGCATATATCACATTGGTAGATGTGCAGGTGAACGAGCCTCTGATGGTGTGGCTGATGTGATTAGGTCCTATGATGGTGTCACTTGAATAGATATGTGGACAGAGTTGGCAACAGGCTTTGTTGCAAGGATAGGTTCCTGGGTTAGTGTTTTTGTTGTGTGGTATGTGGTTGCTGGTGAGTATTTGCTTCAGGTTGGGGGTCCGTCTGTAAGCGAGGACAGGCCTTTCTCCCAAGATCTGTGAGAGTGAGGGATCGTCTTTCAGGATAGGTTGTAGATCCTTGATGATGCGCTGGAGAGGTTTTAGTTGGGGGCTGAAGGAGACGGCTAGTGGCGTTCTGTTACTTTATTGCAATAGTTCTACCTACTACAGCCTTATAAGTTTCAGGTGTTACAAGTGATGTATTTACTTGACTGCTAGGTTAAATCTAGTAATTCATGTCCAAGCATTGTTAAAAAAGTACATTCTTGCAAGCATTTCTTTTCTTTTCTGTTTCATAAGGGAGTACCAGAAGCTCTGGCATGTAGAAAGTTAAGTGCACTGGTTCCAGGCAGATCCATATTTAATTATTGACTCCTGACCTGATTTAATAATGTATAACCCTGTCTTGTGAGTGATTTTATGTTTGCAAGAGGTAGAGTGACCTTATAGGAGTATAAGGGGTATATTGCTTATTAGCTTAGAACATGCATGGGGGTGGGGGGAATAGGTGAACGTAAGTAAATGGGTTATTAAGCTTGCTATAGTTATTAGGCTAAGGGTTTGTGAGGGTAGTTATACTAAAAGTTGAAGTGTAACTGAAATGAGAGAGAGCTAAGATGATAACCCCAGGTGTGATATTTTGCACTCTGGGAGACAAACAAGCAACCACAATCAGGTACAGAATGACACAGAGTTCTGCAAGAAGGGAGTGTTGTGTGTGGGGGGTGGTAAAAGGGAGCCCCCCCCTTCATTTATGGACACCCAGACAGCCAGTTAGCTACAAAATCCCTGTTAGTATCTATTCTCTACTTGTTTTACCTGCAAAGGGTTAAAAAAGCCCATAGGTAAAAGGAATGGAGTGGGCACCTGACCAAAAGAGCCAATGGGAAGGCTAGAACTTTTTAAAATTGAGAAAAAAATTTCCATTTGTCTGTCTGTCTGTTCTCCGGAGTGAGGAGACAGAGCAAAAACAGGGCTGGAGCTAAGCTGTAAAAAGGTATGAAAATCACCAGATCATACCTAGAAACTACTCAATATGAAACCCCAGATATGTAAGTAGATCAGGAAATGTCTAGGAAGACGCAATTAGGTTTATCTTTTTTATTTCTGTAAGGCTTGTGGACTCCTTTGTGCTAACCCCCAAATGCTTTTGTTTTGCTTATAACCATTAAGCTGGACCTCAAGAAAACCATTCTTGATGCTTAAATATTATATTTGCTCTTTTTAAATCTAGCAATAGCCTAAGTTCCAGATGTATTTTCTTTCTTTTTGTTTCTAATAAAATTTTCCTTTTTTAAGAACAGGGTTGGGTTTTTTGTGTCCTAAGAGGATTGTTCATATGTTGTTTAATTAGTTGGTGGCAACAGCTGATTTCCTTTGTTTTTTTTCCGCAACTCTTCCGTGGAGGGGGTGGTGAAAGGGCTTGAGGGTACCCCACAGGAAGGAATTCCCAAGTGCACCTTCCTGGGTCAAAAGGGTTTTTTTGCACTTGGGTGGTGGCAGCATCTACGCATCCAAAGTCAGAGAGAAGTTGTAAGCCTGGGAGTTTAGTACCAGTGTGGAGTGGCCAGTATTAATTTTTAGAATCCTTGTGGGCCCCCACCTTCTGCACTCGAAGTGCCAGAGTGGGAAATCAGCCTTGACAGGGGACTTTGGCAATTAGGCTGCTATGTAGTATTTAAGCACTTAGACTGCATTTATGAATAGGAATTATTAAAAAATAAGTAATGTAAAGCATGAATATTAATATTTGATACTTATTATGGGCAGCCCAAAAGCTACATATGAATAGGGGCCGCTATTGACTTTATTATAATCAGGGTAAAGGATCAAATATAATATGTATCTGTACTATTACCATAAAGAGTGGTGTAAAATACCACACCCAGTTCCTTTTTCTTTAGGTTCACCCTGAGACAGTGTAAACTGAATCGGTATCTTCATTCTGATGGATTCCACTCACTTTTCCTTTCTTGTTACCAGTGGTCTCCACAGAGTTGTAAGTATGCCCAAAACTAGATTGTAAGTATGAACAATGCAGGAAACCACTTTACTGTACTTATTTTATTCTAAGTGCTACGTATATTGATTTCCTATGATTTCCATTGTGGTTGTCTGTATAAAATAAAGTTTCTGTGTGTGTTTCACCAGATTCCATCTCCTTAACTAACTTGAAGTAGCTGCCTAGGAAAAGAACCTGTTTTCTGTAAAAAGTGCATGTTGCACCCCAGTATATAATCTTATAAGTGTAGTAATTGTTCAGGCTACATTTATTACATTTGCCACTACTGTCGGTATCCCTTACATACAGTAAGTCCCACAGTTCCTCCTCGGGTGCAGCTGGGTGTACTTGGGTAACCCCACTCAACTCTGAGGGAAGCTGCCTAGACTGTTAGGTAATTCACGTTGGTGTCACAAAGCATTCTGCTTATTTCCATGAGATCCCGTCACTCTAGTACAATAAGTGTTTTGTCTTTTTTAATGGGTTGAGGTTGACTCCCTAGTGACAATTTCAGTGCTGGAACTGTGCGCATGTCGGGTAGTAAGAGACTAGCATTATCCTTTGTTCAGATGTTTTTGATCACAAGAATTAATATATTCAGGCAATCTATTCATTACAGTAATGCTAAGCAGACCATTATTTATACACAGAAAAGACTGAGCTTTAAGTACAATTTGGAAAGGCAGTGTTTGACTACAGATTGGTCTGTTGAAATGTATTATGATAAAAATTGTTTTTAATTAAAAACAGCCAACATCCACATGGATCTGTGAAACATGACAGCTAGGTGAGCCTAGTCTCAATATATTAAATTCTATTAGTTTTGACTTCTGGGGCTGATGAAAGAGCTGTAGTAAGACTTCTAAAAGGCCAGACCACAGCAACAGTTTGGAGAAGTGGTAGCAAACCCTGCTGCTCAAGTTCATTGGGGGGGGGGGAGTGTGTGTTAAATTTGCCCTTTCAGAAAGCTTGCTTAATTTTATTGTAATAAGTCAGGATCACCAGTTCATTCCTGCTAATTGCTTTCTTTTTCATCTTTCTCTGATTCATTTGTATTTATCACCACTTTATTTTATGCCTTGGTGCATAAAAGCCAACCTCACAGTAATTTTTTTTGCTGAAAGAACTTCAGTAAGTTCTGAAGTAAGTGTTTCATTTACTGCCACATGCCACACATACATGGCATATAGTTTTATATAAACCACAACACTCAACTGTTCCCGCTTAGGTAAAACATGCCAATTTCATGTTCAGGAGCCTCCTGAGCCGTTAAGCTGCCTCAGAGAGCAAGTTTTATAGGTCACTCAAAACATCAGAGGAATGAGGCTCTTCTGAGCCTGTTCTGTTCTGGAAGAGCAGTTGGCTTAACTTAAGTTGGTAGAAATCTACACAACTCCTGAATTTTTTTGAACATTCTGGAACTAAGGGGTAATTGAATGGGAGACCGGAACAGGTCTGAGTGAAGATTCTTCTATTCATATCCCACTGGCTCTATTCAGGATCCTCTGCCTCCCTACGTGAACCTGAACCTGCACAAAGACATGGTGTAACCCACACACCTCCTGGGTGTGGTGTTCTGTCCCAGCTAGTGGCACCAAGACCACTTAGAGACTAATGACTCTGTCTACAGCTTTAGCTAAGAGCAAAATGGCTTTTAGCTCATGCAATAGAGGCGCATGCATTTAGCTCCCGAGGTCCCAGGTTCAATCCCGATGACCAGGGTCTGTCAGTGTTACAATGGCATGGAATGTCTCGGGTAAAAGGCATTCCTAACAAGCAATCTGGAGGGTGGGTGGAAACTTACTGCCAGCACCTACCTGAGACAGTCCAGCTCAATGGTTAGAACTAGGTTGGGGGAGGGCCCATGAACAAGAATTGGGGACCAAGGGTCAAAGCCAAAGATTGGAGCTGAAGCCAGGAAGGGAATGCAGAGAAGGACAGGACGGGAACAGAGCAGGACAGAGGCAAGAGTGATTGCAGCTCTGTGCAGAAGCATTGAGCAGCTGGTGACTGGCTGCTACTGAGCTTACACATGGGCCTGTCAGCTCCCTTGATCAGACAGGCCAATCATGCAATCCTACCGCAACCCAGATGAGCTCATTAAGCATCCTGGAGGCTGACATGGCTGGTTCTCAGGCTCAGCTGAAAGTGTTCAATCCTGACAGTTCCCTTGGTTTGGAGGAGACTGGTGGGGGAGGGAAAGGCCGAGTTTGGCAGTTGAGACGTGCGTGAGTGAAGTAAATGGGAGTTTGAGGCCACCATAGTGTAGTTGCTTCCTACATCGATGATGGTTGTGAAATGCTCAGGGAGATTAGAGAGACTACAAAAACAAACCCAATGATGAAGAGGGATTTCAACTATCCCTATATTAACTAGGTACATGTCACCTCAGGACAGGAAACAGAGAAAATTTCTAGACACCATTAAAGACTGCTTCTTGCAGTAGATAGTCCTGGAACCTACAAGGGTAGAGGCAATTATTGATTTTTGTCCTAAGGGGAACACAGGATCTAGTCCATGAGATGAATATAGTTGAACTGATCAGTAATAGGGACCATAAATTAATTTCATTAACATCCTGGGGCGGCAGGGGTACCAAAGAAACCAATTACAGTAGCATTTAACTTCCAAAAGGGAGAACTACACAAAAATGAGGAAGCTAGTTCAATGGAAAGTAAAAGGAATAGATACAAGAGTGAAATGCCTGCAACCTGTGTGGAAACTACTTAAAAACACCATAATAGAGGCTTCTACTAAATGCAAGATGACCAGGCATCCCGTTTTTAATGGGACAGTCCCGTATTTTAGCTGCCTTCCAGGTGTCCTGACTTTTTGTTAAATATAGGCGAATTGTCTTGTATTTTCTGGGATCGCATCACAGAGCCGGCAGCGGGGGGGGCAAGGCAAGCAGCAATGCTCCCACCCCCTCACTCCAGTGCGTTCTCACACCAGTCTCCTAGGCTGCCTCCTCCAGCAGCAGCAGTGCTGGGGATGGGCAGTGAGAGCACGGACAGACAGGAGGAACCGGGGCTCCGCTGCTCCGGCAGCGGCTCCTGCCCTGTCGCCCCCCCTGTGCTTCCCAGGAAGCAACCCCGCTGTACTGCCATCAGCTCCCATCTTAAACAGGTGAGTAGCTGGGGGAGGGTGTGCCCCCTCTCCTCCATGCACCTACTGTGCCCTCTGCCCAGCGCTTGGGACAGCCCGCGGGGATGGGGGTCCCTGCTCAGCCCTGGTGGATTCCCTTCCCCCCTCTCCAAGCGGAGGGGCTCTGCTGGCCCCCTGGCAGGAGGAGCAGGCTGCAAGCAGCATTTCACCTTGCTGCCGACCCCCCACTGGACATGGGACCTAGTGGGGCATGGAGGAATGGTGGGGGAGTGGCAACGCCAGGCCCGTGCTGGAGGGAGGCCTAAGGAAAGCTGCTTGGGCTGGCTGGCCTGCCCCATGTGCAGGGGGCTTCGGGTGGCCCTGTTGGTGGGCATGTGGCAGAGGGGCCTTTGACCACCAGCCCTGTGGGTGGCGGGAGGATCACGGGCGGGCAGTGAGGGGGACTCGGAGGACCAGCCATGCATATGGGCGGGCAGCAGGGGGGCTTGGATGGGGGGGAGGGGTTGGGCTGCTGCAGCGCTGTCCAGGGCCGCTCCTGGACACGGCGCACTGAGGCGCCGGGGGATGGGGGAAGGCGGAGGCGGGGGCAGGAGGCAGCCTCCGACATTCTCCTGGGGGCCCCTGTGGGGCCTGGGGCAAATTGCCCCACTTGCCCCCCCGCCCTCCCCCAGGCGGCCCTGGTCTTCACTGCAGAGGATGTGAGGGAGATTCACGCACCTGAGCCATTCTTTTTAGGTGATAAATCTGAGGAACTGTTTAAGGTGTCAATAGAGGAGCTTTTGGAACAAATTGACATATTAAACAGTAATAAGTCACCAGGACCAGATGGTATTCATATTTGAGTTCCTTCAGAACTCTTGGGTGAAATTGCAGAACTACTATCTGTGGTATGTAACCTGTCACCTAAAGCTGTCTCTGTACCAAATGACTGGAGGATAGCTAACATAATGAGCTAACATAATGCCAATTTTTTTTTTTAAAGTCTCTAGAAGCAATCCAGGCATTTACAGGCCGGTAAGCCTAACTTCAGTACCAGGGAAATTGGTTGAAACAATAGTAAAGAAAAGAATTATTGGACACCTAGTTGAACGTGATATTTTAGGGAAGAGTCAATGTGGCTTTTGTTAATGGAAATCGTGTTTCTATAGTAGAATTCATTGAGGGTGTCAACAAACATGTGGACAAGGTTGATCCAGTTGATATAGTGTTCTTGGATTTTCAGAAGGTCCAACACCAAAGGCTCTTAAACAAAGTAAACAATCAAGGGATAAGAGGGAAGGTCCTCTCATGGATAAGTAACTGGTTAAAAGACCGGAAACAAAGGGTAGGAATAAAATGATGAGTTTCCACGGTGTCGAGAGGTAAATAGCTGTAATGGGACTCGTGCTGTTCAAAATGTTCATCAATTATCTGGAAAGAGGGGTAAACAGTAAGGTGGCAAAGTCTGCAGATGATACTAAATTAGTCAAGATAGTTAAGTCCAAGGCTGACTGCAAAGAGTTACAAAGGGATCTCTCAAAACTGGGTGACAGGGCAACAAACTGACAGATGAAATTCAATACAGAGTTACCTTCTGTATATAAATAATTATTTTGAGGCTTTATGAATGAAAAGTTTTCTTTAGTTGCGATTGTGTTCTGACTTCCTGATTTCTTGGTATGTATAGTGTGAAATCAGAGTGGAATGCAAGGTGAGCCCTACTTTATGGGGATTGTGCATGAGACATTTGTACCTACAGCTCCCCTGATCTGGATTTAAAGGGCCAGATGATCACCCAAATGTGAAAAGTACTGTCATTTCTCAAGCTGTGTTCTAACCCCACCTGAAAACTACCTCATGTTTTGGGGCTATTCAAAATCCAAATCTAGAACCAAATTTGCAGGTGTCTCTGATCTTTCTAATGAGCCAGAATAAAACCATGGATCCAGACACCCCCAAATTTAGTCAAACAGACCCACTTCTGAATTTTAGAGCTTGAATCCATTTCTGATGTATTCCTCTCAGATAAACAGGTATTCTGATTCTTAAAATTAAAGTAATCTCTGTATCTTTCAACCTGGGAATTACACCAAGCTTTGTCATATCTAGAACAAACTCGTCCATATTTGTTTAATACGCAACTGTCTCTACTAATGTGACAGAAGCAATAACTATAGGTGCAAGAGGCCATAGAATGTGTACCACTATTGGATTGAGAATTGACACTAATTGTGTAGCATTTCTTGTAAATGGAGCACCAAAATTTGTCACAGTTTGATTTCCTAAAGCACAAAGCCTTCTGTTGAAATCCAGTATCTCATCAGAGCTGGATCTCAATGATGTAATGCACGTGAGGAACAGGTTCAGCAAAAACACTAACCTTGTGTGTGGAGTTGGATTGGGAGAAGTGCAGGGTGAGAGCTGTGGCATGTTAGGATTCAGAGTGGGGATAGAAGGAGGAAATTGTCTCTATTTGGGGAGGAGGCTGGTTCTGTATTCTTGCAACCCTCTGGTATGGACTAATAAGCCATGTAGATGAACTTGCTTGGAAGCAGTGCATACAGTTATTCTTGGTGTCACTTTATTAATGAAAAGCCATTATCTCAGATGTGGCACAAGAGTCCTGTGATCTGGCATTTGCACATTTATTTATCCTGTGACGGCCCCATAACAGCAACACATACCCTTTTAAAATATTTGCAGAACATTAGTTTTCTTCCCTTCTGGAACTTCTCTGTGTTCCAAGACTCTTAACTTATTAGTGAATCATTAAGCAATCTTTTAGAGAACTGGCAACTGCCATTTTAATAGCAGTTGGAAAATTCTTTGAGGCACTATCTACTGATTTCAATGGAAGTTAGGTGCATAAACACCTTTTGAGATTCCGAGCCTGACTCCCTCTGGTTCCTGGATGTGGGAAGGGTGTTTAGGCAGTCCCTGCTTCACTCCAGTGTACTTTACTCTCTGCCTTACCTACAGAAATTGAGGGCTATCGCCTCACCAGGCCACTTCTTGCTATTCGGATAAATGATGTCAAAATTTCTACATCCCTGTAATCCCATAGGAAGGGGATAGGCCTTAGGCACTGCAATCAGTTTGGTCATGCTGGGAGAATATAAAGGCCTAGTTTCCAAGGGCTGGTTGGGCAGTTAGCAATTGGTTTACAGACCTAGAGTTACATTATTATTAATTATTATTTTAAAATCCTTACTAAAGGAAAATGTTTGGAAATTAGGAAACCCTCATGTTCAGGGCAAAAACAACCTTTAATGGATAAGGAAGAAGCTCTCCAGGTGGGCAGATTATTGGAGACCTGCCTGCTGCAGAGTTTCTTGCCTCTAATGCATTGGGTCAAAGTGAGATACGGTGCTAACAGTGAATGTCATTGAGCAGTCAGTGGTTGTCTTCTGCACTACCTAGACCTCCACCTGGGATGGCTTCAGGTGGGGAGAATCCGAACGCCATTGTAAATTATAAGAAAGCTTCAGCACTACAGAAAACTGCAGTGTTGACCCAGCAAGTAGTGAATTTTAACTTGGCAGGTGGTGGCAGTGTGAGCAAAAGTACTAGCAGCAGCCATCACCAACAGATCTTATTTTTTCTGTGTGACAGAATAAGACCTAGCCTGGCTCACCAACTCAAGCCCTCAGGAAACCCAGATGTGAGTGAAACATGTTGGTTGCACCATTAGTGGACAAGTTGTAGAGAGAAGGGATGCTTTGATAGCCAGTGTGCTATTCAAGGTGAGCAGATGGAAAATGAATAGGGAAGGGGGTTTGGCCAGTTCACCAATATAAATATACATCTATCTTACTGGGCTTGTGCTGGTGAAAATGTAGAGAGAATGGGGTTGGATCTGAGGGAGGATCGGTTTATTTTATTACTTGGTGATAGCTGGATCTTGCTAAGGCTGGCTGGGGTGCTGTATTACATTGTATACCTTTGTGATTTAAGTGATGACAAGGTACTTAGAGCTAAGGGTTCATGCCCTATTTTAAAAATCAAAGTAAATAACTTGGCTGGGAGTAATGTTTTAACTAACTGAACA
Organism: Terrapene triunguis; assembly: GCF_002925995.2. Lineage (NCBI taxonomy): Eukaryota > Metazoa > Chordata > Testudines > Emydidae > Terrapene > Terrapene triunguis. Next base: position 34,115,458 of record NW_020664446.1, read on the forward strand.
GGCTTCAACTCATGATTTTTTTCCTGTGAACACATACATCAGAACTATACATTCTTCTCCCGTATCAGATCATTACCCAGCAGCACTTCATTCAATTAAAAATATGAAATAGTATCAAGGATGAAACAAATGCAGTAAGGCTGGGATTATTTTTCAAAGGAGCCTAAATTAAATCCATTTAAATGATTAGAACATTAAAATCACTTCTGAGAATTATGTTCCCCTTACAGGTTTGTAAGGTGGAGGTCAGGCCTGATGAAGAACTTTAAAACAAAACAAATCAAGTAGACCTGAGCTGCTGCTTGCTTCTTATGATGAAGAATGGGGGATTTTTTTTTTAATAAAAAGGTTCCCCATTTCTTGCAAGTGATGGGGGAGTAGAGAGGCAATTTAATCATGAAGCCACCCCATCCCACCAGCTGCTTGACAAGAATGTTATTTGAATCCGACTAGCTCATGTGACGTGGGAAGTAGGGTGGTTAAAAATGAAGTGGTCCAGCCCACTCTCACTGGGTGCAGCACACTTGTGTTACACCCCAGGAGGTACTTTCGTCAGCACTTAAATACTATACTTTGCATGCCAGCACCAAGGCATTCCAGGATGTCTTTGTGTCCTGTATTGACTTGTGTGCATAGCTCGTGTGCATTCAGGATATATATATGTTGGCTGGCAAATTCCACCTCTTTTTCCTGTCATTGTTTACTTAAAAGTGAAGCATTAACTGAATAGTTTGTTAGGTGCCAAGTCCTGCGTTCATTGTTTTGTATTTCTCTGGAAACAGCTGCTTACCTCACCAACTACCATCCTACTACTCAGGAATTGCACTTTCTGCTGTCCTGTTCTAGAGGCTTGTCAACAATCATTTAAACTGTATATGTGCCGGGGGGAAAATGCCAATTCATTAATTGGTTTTATTTAAACACTTCAGTTTATCTTAAATTGTTGATTATATTCTTTACCCATCTACCTGTTGATACTCCATTAACAACGATCTCACTGAGCCACCTGCTCCTTTTGATACTTTGTTCTGAAGGCTGTGGCAAAGTACATAGGGTGACGGGTCCCAGTGATTACTGGGGCAGGTTGTGGGAGAACGCTTACATAACAAAGTACTGATGCTGCAGTAATCCAGACTGGCTGCATTTTGTGTCGGAGGACCAGATTTTGCACTTTGGTGCAGCCTCCATGGTGCTCTAAGTGATGGCAGACTGAGTGGCCTGGCAAACAGCTGGGCCAAGATTCGGGATTGTTTTGTGCCTCTTGGTTTAAGCTGTGGATCTGGCCCTTCGCCTGTGTAGTTTGGTTCTCAGTCTGTATGTGGCGGTCTGAGAGTCAACAGGAACTGTATATAGTGTCCTGCAAAAGGACTGGCAACCTGAAAGCAACGTTTATTAGGCATTTCCCTGTCTTCAAAGACTGCCCCAAAGTCTCCCCAAATGTTTTGATTACAGTGGGATGCCATTTAGGAGACACAGAGAAGAACAGATGCAGTATTGCACTGTCAAGTCACTGGGGCAGATCCTCAGCTGCTGTGAATTGTCAGCTCCATTGAAGTCATGTCATAGAACTATGGACTTCAAAATGGAGCTATGAACATTGACACCACCTGAGGAGCTGCGCCGCTGTACTCAGTGGTCTCTCACACATTTGCATGGCACACTGCAAGATTATTCCCAGTCATCCCATTGTCAAGCATCGCTTTTAAAGGGTTCACTCATCAACGTATTTTACTAGTGAGTATCTCAATGTGCACATAATGTACTCTTTTACCTGATTTATTCCATTAAGAGATTTATTTTATTGGCCTTTGTTGGACTAGGAGGAGAACATATGTTTTCACTGTAATAAATATGAACTGTTATAGAAGGATTTCATATCCATTGTCAGTACAAATAGAATTGTTTCTGGCAACCCAGTGTATTCAAATGCAAGAAGGGTCCAAGGAGTTGTTTAGGCATTTGAGCATACTGCTTTAATCATCCTGAAATCCCCCGCCGCAGGCTTCAAACAGTCTACAGATATAATTAACCAAAGATGATCCTTTCCACTTAAGGACTGTACATGCATTCCCTTTCTCCTCGTGGCTGCGGAAATACAGGATTTGAAGATTTGGAAATGCAGTTTATTTTTCTTGCCAGTAAGTAGTGTAGCAAAAGTCAAGCAAAACAGAAGACTGGGAATTACAGGATGTCCTGCAATTATTCCTCATTTCTGACTGTAATGTGAAAGTATTTTCCCTCCTCTTCCCCCCCCCCCAACAAATCAATGTTACACTAATGATTCTGGTAATCTTTTCAATATTTATCTCTGACATTTCCTTTTGGTGGCCAGGTTTTATTTTTGTGGTTTTTTTGTTTGTGGTTTTTTACATCTACATTCCTCAATGGGCTGTCCTCAGTTTTCAACTGATTCTGCCTTCCCCAACTGACAGGGCCGCCCGGGGGGGGGAGGGGGCAAGTGGGGCAATTTGCCCCGGGCCCCGCAGGGGCCCCCACGAGAATGTCGGAGGCTCCCCCCCGCCCCCGCCTCCACCTTCCCCCATCCCCCGGCACCTCAGCACGCCGTGTCCAGGAGCAGCCCTGGACAACGCTGCAGCAGCGTGGCTCAGGCGGGGTCTGAGGTCCTCCCGCTCGGAGCCACATGGTAAGGGGGCGGGGCTGCGAGCTCCGGCAGGCCGAGCGGCAGGAGCTCCTGGACGCGGCTCGCTGAGGCTTTGGGAGAGTGGGGAGGCGGCATGGTAAGCCGCTCTGAGCCAGGCCCCCCCGACCCCATCCCCCCCCAGCCCTGACCCCCAGCCCCGAGCCCAGCCCCTCTGAGCCGGGCACCCCCTGACCCCATCCCCCTGGCCCTGACCCCCAGCTCTGAGCCCAGCCCCTCTGAGCCGGACACCCCCCAACCCCATCCCCCCTCTCCCGGCCCTGACCCCCAGCTCCGAGCCCAGCCCCTCTGAACTGGGCATCCCCCTATAGCCCTGACCCCCACTTCCGAGCCCAGCCCCTCTGACCCGGGCATCCCCCCACAGCCCTGACCCCCAGCTCCAAGCCCAGCCCCTCTGAGCCGGGCACCCCCCGACCCCATCCCCCCGGCCCGGACCCCCAGCTCTGAGCCCAGCCCCTCTGAGCTGGGCACCCCCGACCCAGAGCCCAGCTCCCCACCCAGCTCTGGGCAACAGTAGCGCTACCCCCAGGCAGCGACAGCCCATTGGCACCAACCATCACCATCACCCAGCGACAGCCCATTATGTAATTGCAAATGTATACATACCATTAAAGCATGTAATGTTTTTTAAATAATGTATTTCGTGTATTTCCAAATTATTAAAAATTAATTTTTGAATGTGTTTCACGGGTTATTTTTTACATTTCCAAATACATGTTTCTATAGTATTGCAACTTTTTTTTTATGGAAGGGGCCCCTGAAATTGCTTTGCCCCAGGCCCCCTGAATCCTCTGGGCGGCCCTGCCAACTGATGGCTTTGGCTGGCTTGAATTGATTGTTTATATCAATTCTGTCTCCCGCAGTTCACTGCTTTGTTTCAGTCTTGATCTTGATTGAGTAAATAATCCACAGTGAATTGCTCACTCTCCAAAAAAACATTTCCTCCTTACCACTGCTGACATGATCCCAAGCCCTGCCCTTCCTTGTATTTTCCCCCATATCCACTCCTCACATGCTTCTCCCTCATCACCTCACTGGCCCTTCCCTAGCCTACCTTATCCATATAACCGCAAGCTTCCCTTCTATAGATAGCCCCAGTAGCTTCTGGGACAGCATCACTGCCACATTCCTGGTCAGAGTGGTGGAGGTAAGGAGAACAAGCTCCTTTTCTCTCCCTCTACTAGTAAAATGGGGAAATTATGATGGTTCCCTCATGGAGTCTCTCCCCCGGCATCCCTTGAGGTGATGGGGCGCAGGAGGCGAGGTAGCATAGGGAATGTTACTGGGTTTTTACTTTGAGTGAAGTTAGGTTACAAGTACAATAAGTTCAGTGATCTCACCCGAGTCCCTACTGATGTACAACACAAAACCAGCACAGAGTGGCACATGTCCCTACGCTGGGGGCACTCGAAACTAGAAGAACATGCCAGGCTGCTGATTGGATTTGAGGTGCAATGGCAGCATGCACAGGATATTTCTATCCTACACGTGGCTCAATTCACTGCTATTTATCTTTATGAACTCTGTGACAGACTGGCAATGTCCTGAACAATCCTTTATGGAATTACAATAAACTTAATTCAATGAAGTTAAATTAGGGTTAATACCTTTGGGGCACATTGTATTAAAAATGCAACTATATATGTTACTGTGGCGTTGCATGTACCTTTTCTAGTATGCTAGTGTACTTCCTTTGTTATCAGCCCTTTGAAACCACCCCTCCTCGAGAGAGATGCATACTAATTCAAACTGGATTCTCCAGGGACCAACAAAAAGAGGCTATTTATCTAAAAATCCTGGTTTTAAATGGGTTCAGGGCCTTCTTCCTGAAACAGGACCTCTGGTCCACAGAAGGTACCTTTGAGAAGGGTTAGATAGACTGGGCCTACTGAGGCCTCATAAGACCCTGTGCTTATTCTAAGCTGCAACTGCGATGAACTCATACCCACAAGGAAACCCCTAGGGTGGGGTGTTGAGGGACTTCTCTGCCAGAGCCCCTGTTAGAGTGGAGGTGAACTCTGGTAAGCTTATTAGCATGTGTGTAGGTTCTTTTATTGTTTTTAATGTTTTCTCTGTAGTACTTTTTACCTTAAAAGTAACATTTGTGTGGTACTTAACTGTTAACAATCCATTCTATTATCCATTGCTTAAAGCAAGCAGGTGGGGTTGGGCTGCCTGTCTCTGCTGGGAATAATACAGTGAAGGCAGGGAACCATGCAGCCTGGAAATACCCTTGTCAGAAGGGAGTGAGATGTGGGTCTCCTCCCAAGAAAGGCAACGGCTGGGGAGCTAGAAGCCTGAGAGTGGGTGCTCTTGGACTACTGAAGGGAAATACCAGTGCATTTGCCCTGAACTGGGACCTTCTACATTCACTCACAATTTCTATTGATCTCTTTCTCTTTCTCTCTCTCACACCCATCCACCCACACCATTTGGACCCTTTCATTTCTATACTTTGTAAATAATTTATTCCATGGTTTTCTCCATCTGTTAAAAGAAAAACAAATCTTAAACTCTAGATTAAAGAAAATTAGTAGTGTGTACAATTGTAACTAGGAACCAGTTAGATTCACTTCAGATAAAGAAAGCCAAACGTACTAGGGAGAGGCACCCACTGTCTTAACTATAGTGGTGAAGGGCAATCAAGGCTAGCTGTATTTGAATCCAGAGCACGTATTACAAAGCTATATTCTGTATATACTTTCTGCCCAATGTGGGTTTTCCAGATCCCCCAAGCCATCTCACTTTATTTGAGCTCTTACTGAATTGTTATGGCTACAGTGCAGGCCACCTACCACATGCAGCTGTTGCTATTCCATTAATTAATATTTATTTAATCTTGAATGTCAGTGGGAAGCTATTATGGCAGAGGGACCAATAACACATCTGCTAATGCACTGGGGAATTCCTTATTGTACTTTCATGAAAGCTCATGCAAATTAGCTCGAATCGTGTTTGACAGTCAACTTAAAAACACCATTTTCTGTCTGCTTATCTGTTCCTGGGAGGGTCAACCATAGTCTGCTTGACCTCCTTCTTTATTTAGATGCTGTAAAGTGACTCTGCTGAATGCTGGGGAGACTCCAGTTTAGGAATGGTATTTGGGGATCTACATTTTAGTATGTTAAAAGTCAGCAGTATCCTTGACTTTTGCTCTTATTTAGTCATTCAGGAAACTAATCTCCTTCACAGCATACTGAGACCAAACATCAGGAGCAATTATCCATGTTCCACACACCAGGAGCACTACACAGTCTAAGGTATGGCTACAAAAATCCATGCATGAGGCATTCCATGCAGTGCCCCATTAACAGAGGAAATTACAGGACTCGTCATAACATCCTAGCACCTCTTGTTCAAAATGCTTTATATAGGAGACAAGCTATTTTGCCAAGTTATGTGACACTGGAAATTAAAGGCTCTGGTTTTAGTGTAAACTTAAAAAAAAAACAAAAAAAACCCCAAACAAATCCTGGGCCAGGCTAAACCACACAGCACAGAATCTGCGCCTATCACTTCAGTGCTATCAAAAATTCCTTAAAACTGAGAACAGGATACAGTCAGCAAGATAGGTTCATAATATGCCAAAAAAAGAGATAAGTAAAAAGTTTCTGAGAATGAGGCTAGGGAAAAATGTTTTCTTTTTCAATATGAAAAAAATTGTGGTGACTTTTTGTTTGAGAAACTCTAGTGTTCTCATGCTTTCGAACAGGGATGTGTCTTTTGTTGCTTCTGTGAAAATCCACTTAAATTTGGCCAAGCCTTTGAAAAATTTCATTTTGTAATGCTCAACTCAGGAGTCTCTACTGAGCAACTAAAATCTGCAAAGTTTCTGTCCTCACTGAGCCTGCTCCATCTTCTCAGTTCCTATGTGTGACAAGGCTGCTCATGCATCATCCTCAAAGGACCAAACAGTAACAAATCCTAGTCTTTTGTTTCCTATATATTAGAATTGTTGTACTTTATATTCCACTCAGTAGCCTTTTCTTCTCCTCTTCCATGTCTTTCTGTCTCATTTAGGTGCCCTGCTTTAGTGATTCTAAGTTGTGGTAGACAGTTATGACTGGCACATCTCAAGAGCAAATGGCTAACAGAGTCTGATCAATGGAATCATTTTTACCAAGCTCTGCTCCTCACTTACAACCCCTCACTCCTGTAAGCAGGAGGCTTCTGGAGCTTCTAGTAACAGAGCATGCCTCAAGATACGTTATTAGAGAGATCACCACAAGTCTCCATGTTCCACGTCACAGAATAGAATTTGGAAATATATGAAAATGTTTTTATAACTAAGTGATTAACAGACAGCTCTTTACACTGCCAAAGGGCTCTAGAAACATTAACCAATTAATCACATAAGCATTAGGGCTTATAGCATCCCCCCTCTATGCTGCAAGAAGGGGATCAAAGTAGTGTAAATTCCACTCCAGTGAGTCCAAGACAATCTGAGGTAGGGGAGCAGCTCTCGCCACTTGACCTGCAGAAGTCCTCCAACAGGAACATCCTGTTGCTTAGGGCTTATTCACACTTAAAATGCGCAGTGGCACAGTTGCGCTGCTGTAGCGCTTCAGTGTAGACACTACCTATGCTGATGGGAGGGAATCTCCTGTTTGGCATAGGTAATCCACCTCCTCGAGGCAGTAGTTAGGATGAAGGAAGAAGTCTTCCGTTGGCCTAGCGCAGTCTGCAGAGGGACTTAAGACAGCTTAACTATGCTGCTCCAGGCTGTGGATTTTTCACACCCCCTGATAGACATAGTTAAACTAACTTAATTTTCTAGTGTCTACCAGGCCATAGTCTCAGTAGATTTGGGAGGGATGTGTTTCTGGGTAGAGGGGTGCGGTCAAAGGATATCCATTGTTCTAATGTCTGCAGCATCAACCTTGGTAAACTCACAGAATTTCCTTTGGAAACTCCTGGTGGAGTTAATACAGACTGAGTCAGCATTAACTCTGAGGTCTTATCAGCAGCAATCTCCTTGGGAGGGGGAGTCAGTCACTGCGTGACTCTGTGTTGCCAAGGGAGATGGGAGAGAGCCTGGAAGATAATACAGAGGGATCAGCCTGCCATGTGACACTCTGGAGATCCACAAGTCTTCCCACAGATCTTGGGCTATCTATGACTCAGGGGAGAAAGGAGGAGTTGGCTATGCCCTTTGCCTACTGTGACGGAGTAGGGAGTATTAACCTGGTAATGTTGCATGGGAGTTTTACTAGTTTACTGGCTTCTGCTAACACGAAACATGCCTCCATTTCCCTGGGGTATTGCACCAATACTAGATGGGCATGGGAAATAAGGGTGTGACTTCACTGAGGGATGATACTTGACGGCCAGCACGTAACCGATGGTGGCTGCCCTTCGTAACCTGAGCCCAGGAGGGGGTTGAGGCCGGGTGACACCTTCTGCCCAGGAAGCTGGACAAAGGCTGGAGGAGGGGTCAGGGTTGTGGTGGGGTGAGGCAGCAGGAAGGGGTTTCAGTTTGGAGCTGGCTAGGGAGATGCGGGGAGGCCCAGAACCTGAGTCTGGGCTCCCCACCTCCCAAGAGGGACCTGACTGAGGGGTCCTGTTTTCTTTACCTACAAGTTCTGTTTTAGACTGTGTTCCTGTTTATTTTACTGGCTGGCTGAGCGTCACGGTGAATTGGAGGAAGTGGGGGCTGCAGGGCCCTGACTCCCCCACACTCCATGACACCTACTTTCATCAAATCTTCTAAATACCTTTTCCCCCTACTGAAGGCTTTTCTCATAGAGAGGATTGAGATGGTCCTATATCTGCAGTGGTTGGTTATTCTATTAGTTATTGAGTGCTGTCAGCATACAAGACTAGTCTCTGTACAAAGGGGCTTAGAAAAATGCAAATAACTTTTCATTCCACTGTTTAGAATAAATTCAATGTGTGATGTGAGGGTTTAGTGTTTATAGTACTAAATTTGGATGGCATTTTCCCAGCCCTTGAAATGTTTAGTTTCAGATTCTGATTAAGATCTGTCTCTATGTAGATTTGTTGATGAGTAAAGGCTTCCAGTACTTTATGCCTCAGTCCTTTACTGTTCACAGTTGCATTTATCTTGGCATTCTCTGTGTAAACAAATACAAATGGCCTATATACAATGGTTGAATAAATACCTTATTTTGACTTTTTCTCCCCACTCACAGCCCAACTTTCCCCCAATTAAAGTGATCAAAGGATCAAATGCTCATGGCCCCTGCATAGCAGCAGCAAGACTAAAACACCACAGAACAATTTAGGCTTTGCTGTCTCAAGGGAGGAGAAAAAGAGGAATGGTATGACAGTTCCTCAGGGTGCCCAGGAGTATGAGTCACCTTTTTTACCCCCCTGCCTCACTGAGAGAGAGGCTTGCTGGTGCTTAACTGGGTGTCAGCTCCCCAACACCACCAGTCTGTTAACTACCCAGACAATATCCTCTGAGCTCTGCCTTACTTGGCCTTGCATGGTAACAATAGGTGCATCCCAGTACCTGAGCCCCTCTGAAAGCATCCTCCTGTAGTAGCTAGTCCCTGTCACTGGACACTCACAGTATTTACCAAGTACACTGTTCCCAAGGGAACAGTATACACACAGCTTGATTGGGACAACTCAGGATCAGGTCCTTTATAAAATCACAGCACAGAGATATATTGATAGTGGAACAATCATAAATTTTTTATCAAAAATTAAATTTTAAGAGATACTGAGTAAGGGTAATGGAAGCAGAAATGGTTACATATAAAACAAAAAGTATAACACACTTCACAGAGTCTCAACTAACAGGCTAAAATTCTTCTCTTAAGTAGTTTCTCATCTAAAACTACCTCCCAGTATCACCAACCAACATGGTTGGGATCCATCTTTCATGGATGCATAAAATACTGTCCTTTTTGCTCCCGCCATGATGGAGAACAGGGTGCTGCCCCTGTCCCCCAGTTATAGACCAATAAACATTTCAAATGCACATCTAGACAAAGCTCATTTCCCCCTGCTGTTTGTCTCTTCCTGTTGACTTCCTAGCCCCCTGTTGACACAAATGTAAATGGGGCATCCATTGCTTGGGCTAACAATGCATAGTCTACATATGAACCTAGGCAGACGGGTGAATAAGCATCCCTTTGTGTGGCAAAACTAGTTTCCCCCCTCTGCTGGGGGGTAACACCTTAATATAAACTATAAGGACATATTTTCAGTATAGAGACCATTTTAAATATCATCTTTATGTACATTCCCCAATGATATTAATGACCAGCATGATCCTGGCTTTCATTTAAGGTCCTGCACCACATTCTGTATTGATAAATATTATGGCAGCAGTGTGTTGGATGTAGTGCGTTTGTCAGGTGTTACTGTTACAGAACATCATTTGGGGGAAGGGATAGCTCAGTGATTTGAGCATTGGCCTGCTAAACTTAGGGTTGTGAGTTTAATCCTTGAGGGGGCCATTTAGAGGTTTGGGGCAAAAATCTGTCTGGGGATTGGTCCTGATTTGGGCAGGAGGTTGGACTAGATGATCTCCTGAGGTCCCTTCCAACCTTGATTTTCTTTAGAGGGGGGGAAGTGAACCCAACATTTAGGTATCACTAACATCACAGAACCACCACTCAGATGCTCCCTAACCGTATTGGCAGTTATGTTTTTGTTGGTGGGCATGTACAAAGCTGCCTAAGGGTATGTCAACACTTTGCCCTGGGGTGTAATTCCCAGCTCAAGGGGACACTCTGACCAAACTAGCGTGCTAAAATAGAGTGTAGCTGCAGTACTGCAAAAGCTACCTGTCTGAGACTCGAGGCACAAAGTTGGGGTGTCTGGCCCCTCAGACTGCTCAGGCCCCTGCAGCTGCACTCTATTTTTAGCATGCTAGCTTGATGTCTCCTCAAGCTGGAAATGACATCCTCAGATTGAAGTGAAGATATACCCTCAGGCTTGAAGGTGCCCTACAGCTTAAGAGCAGTTTGGAGCCTTTGTTCATGCTTAAGCTTTAGCAGGATTCTAATATGAGATGTTCCCCTCCTCCTCCCAGGAGGGCCTGCTCCAGTAGGCATGCTCAGACCATGCCTAACCTACACAAAAACGGCTGTGTGTGAGAAGGGCACAGATGTTTTGTAGCTGGCAGGCATGCATGTGTCCCTCAGAATACTCACTCTCCTGCTGGTTAGGACACGCACCTGGGGGTGGGGGAGTCAGGTTTAAGGCTCTGTTCCAGTTAATATGTGTTTATACAAAGCTGAGCAGCTCCAACAAGAGAGATTGAGAGAGATCAACCACAGAACACTCAATCACTCGGTGCCCAGGGCACTCACCTGGGCGGCGTGAGACCCAAGTTCAAGTCCCTGCTCCAAATCGGACAGAGAAGGGATTTGACAGCAGGTCTCCACATCCCAGGTGAGTGCCCTGACCACTCACCCATTGGCTATAATGGGGTGGAGGTGTCTGTCTCCCCTTTTTTGAGGAAAAAGGCTGACCTGGCTTAGGTGCCTAAGTCCAGGAGATTGTTCACAGCTGAGAATCCTGAGTGGGGGTAAGCATCTCCCTTAGGTTTTGTTGCAAATTATACCTATAGGTCACGTGCAGTTCGAGTCTAGGCTGAGGCACATAAACAAATCCATAACTGCAGAGTATCCAAAGATAACAGGTTTATTACGCCTGAGCATGGTGCCCCCCTGCTAATCAGGAAGGGACCCAAAATGGAGGTTACACAAAGATTATATACCTTTAAGCAAGGCATGCTGCCCTCGTGCATCATAAGCCTTAGCCAATAAACAAGCCTTTTTCTTATCTACCACCTATCCCCGCTAGGCCCTTGCCCGTGCTGCCTAGGGTTGCAACTACTTAGGCATGCGATTAGCTTTTTTCCCTGTTTCCCTTATCTCTTTGTGTCCAGATGTCCCCCTTCCTCCCCCCTTGTCTCCTGGTACGCGATGTGCTTGCTTCTCGCTAAGGGCGGGCCCAAACCAAAATGGAGTTACATAAGCAAACTTTCCTTAACAGTTTTGGGCACCTGACTGACCGGCCAAAGTCTGTTTGTGGATCTAGGCCCTAAGCCCTTTCCTCTTGCACTTCGCTCCTGGATAGCTTAGTTGGCTTTGCACTCAGTTAGCTGGTTTCTGAGAATCCCTTTCTTAGGTGCCTAACTCTCCTCTTGGCAAGACTGGCAGGGGCCTAACTCGAAGCTGTGAATTCTACTTGAGGGCAGGGCACCTAAGTCCCCTTTGTGAATCCAGTCCTTGTCCCAAGTCTGTCCACTAGCCATACGCTCTCTTGAGAAGAGATGGTGCACAGTAGACAGCAGCGGCTTCTACACGTGGGTTGAAGGATTTGCTGAAGCTCAGTTACACAAGTGCTTTGCCACTGGGTGGGGTCTGGGTGGAAGAATCTGTTCCCACCCTCTGCCCCAGAGCACCCAACATGCAGTGGAACAAGTGCAGTTCTATCGTGCAGCACTGAGGAGGTGGGAAAGATGTGGAGACCCTGTGTCCCGCCTGTGCACCATAGAGCCCAGCTGGTGCCAAGACATTTCTATCATACTGCTTGTTCACTGTGGGTATTTTATAAACTTAAATGGAAGCACTAATGAAACATGCCTTAATGAGGGTGATTTAAAAAAAAAACATTTAAATGACATTATGATAGTGTAAAATGTTTTCTGTACAGTTACTGTTTTGCAGATATTTTGGATTAAGTAGGTTTTCCTATTATCAGTTTATTTCTGTGCCATGTATTCAGTGGTCTCTTGTCTTCCAAATATGCATCTGACTTCCATGCACACAGAGTAAGCATTGAATAGAATCTCAATGGGCACAGCCTGGCGTAGGGAGCGCCAGGCAATAAAAATAACTGGGAGCTCTTCCTGAGTAAAGATTGACTAAAAATGAAAGAAGGGCTTTACTCTTTGCCTTAGGTGAACAACAGTCAGTGTTCACTGAACTTCCACCATAATCCCTCTGACGTGTGTCCATATCCCTCCAAGCAAATCTTTGGCAAAGTTAAAGGTGTCTTTGCAGACAAATAGTTTGTGCCATCTGTGTAACTTCCATGTTGTGTCCAGGTGACACAATCAAAACTTTCCCAAGATTTTGTAAAAATTATGCAAAGTGAAAACCCAAACTTCTGCCTGCTTCTGGTACAATAGAACTGCCCTGCTACCTTTAGTGGGCTCCAAAGTGATCTTGGCTTTGAAGAAAGTTTAGTGGTCAAATGCTACACTGTGCCTCTAAGGTAGACAGCACAGAACCGTCAGCCCAGGGGAAGAAGGGCTTTAAGCCACCTTTGTGCTCTCCTGATTCAGGGTTGCTCTGGGGGTTGGAGAGGCCCATGGTGTAACTTAAACAGATGGGGCAGGGGGGTGTGTGTGTGTAAGCTGTGGCAGTCTCCTGGGAATGTCCTATCGGCTGCAGCAAAACCTGGAATTTTTGCTGTGCTCTGGCCCTGCCCCAACATATCTCTCCCCCAGCACACTCCCTCTGCCGGAGCATACGAGGGGGTCTTTGGGAGGCAGTGTTACAACTGTGCTCCACAGTGCCTCCCCAGCCAGAATGGGGGAGTTTAGGGACTCTTTACCCCATTTTGGCCAGAGCAAGGGAGAGGATCTCACTGTGAGGCTTGTATTTGAAGATTTATGTGGAAAAACAAAATTAAAATACATAATGTGAAAAACCAACTCTGTGTCAGGAAGAGATGTTTTCTACTCTACACTAATCTGCCTTTCAGCACACCTGTGGCGTACTCCTACTTCCATTGAAGTCATTGTCAAAATTCCCATTGAATTCAGTGGGAACAGGATCCGGCATCTGTACTAGCAGTTCACTCCAAGTGTGGAGAATTATTCTTTCGATGACAGTATTTCCTGGTTTAATTGACTTGATTATTATTAGGTCCTTATGTAGTGCTGATGTTTTTGGTTAGCTTGACTGAGTCAGTAAGATTAGAAAGCCCCATAAGCATCTCTGCTGTTTTCTGACCTTTGACCAAATGTTCTTCTGGTGAGGTCCTTAAAAAAGCAGAAGAAGAATGTCAGAAGATACAGACTGTTGTACCAATGACTGTCATTATTTCTCCCATGACCTGACCCTACTATATATGGAGTAGCACCATAGAAGTTTCTGCACAATAAATTAATAGCTTAATATATCAACAGTCAAATCCTTTCCAGTAATGTACTGACAGAAGTCACTTTGACATAAATATTTTAACAATGATGAATTGGTTGAAATGCTCAGGCTAAGTCCTGTGCTCAAGGATTGTTCTGTCTGAGTAGAAACATTGTGAGGAACACATGGTTTGGTCCATTTTGAATAAAATCAAGAGCTAGATTATTTTTAGATGTTACTGGCAAATAATTCACTTTCTGATTTTTCAGGCTTCTTACTCTGCTCACGTGCCATAGGTTTAAATACCCTGGGCCCAGGTTTTCAGTTGGTGTCAATTGTAGCTCCACTAACTTCAGTGGAGTTATGCCCACTTTGATTGGTTGAGGATTTGGCGCCTGGCAGTGAATTATTACTCTCAGTTAATGGGTCTAGTTCTATTCTAAGTTAAAAGGGTGAAGCTTCCATTGACTTGATTGTGAGTTGCAGCTGTGTAATGGAGAATAGGAGATGCCCCAAAGAAGCCAATTTAAGTTATTCTAATTAATACTGTTTTAAAAATATTTCTTTGATACTGTTTCAGTTTCTATTCTTTTGCATCCACATACAGAGTGGAGGAAATGCTGCCCAATAATCTGCAATAGCTAGGTGCATACATGCCCTCTGGAGCCAGCAAAGACAAAAATCAGTGTTTGAAAACACACACGTCTGTTTTTCTCCTTTCAGAGCATCCGATCTAAGACTTCTCAGCAAGATATTGATGTCCCAGCTTCTCAAAGAAGAGCACCTTCAGCCTAAAAATGTAACAAAATCAAGGGGTACTTAGAGATTACATTCTTTAATTCTGCCCTCAGTTACTTTCATGCATGCCCATTTGGCCAAATTCTGCCCTGATTTACATCTTGTGGGCTCATTTCATTTCGGGTTTAAAAACCATTTATTCCTTTAATGGGAACATGTGTGCTATAAGTGGTACCAGCTGTTCTGATAATTCATTCTTTGTCTTCCTGAAAATCTTATTTGGTTAACAGGGGAAAATGTAGAAGTCTCTGCTATAACAATTCAACATTTTAAACAATTATTGTTGGTTTATTACTCGTATTGCTATATTGCTATATTGCTACAGCATTGGCCACTCTATAATCAGCTTTAATTATATTTAATGGGTAACTGAGAAACAAAATTACATATGGGCTACATATGTGATAGAATGAGCACATGTTCCACAAAAGTTTGGGGTAAAATGAATGAGGGGCTATGAAAGGCTATTGCTGATTCACAGTCATCTGCTTTATTATTGACATTTTGACCATATTTAATGTAGAAGTCACTGTCTGCCATGACAGAAGGGTACTGTTACGAAACCGTATGGTGGGAATAAAGTAGTACCTATTTAGGAGGAGGGGAGTGTTTCCATTTCTCCAATGTGGATATTGAATTTATGAGCACACTATTAGATTCCAGTTCAATCCACAGTGAAGTAATAGATGGTAAAGTGAACTTGTGCTCTTGGATTTATAATGATGGTGGTGAAATGAAGGTGGCTGGGGGACTCAGGGACTTAGGATATCTCTAGGGAACTTCTGTCTTATTGCTGTTCAATAACTTTGAGGGGCAAAAGAGGAACACTTTCTGTGCTGGGAACTTGACATCAAGTTTGGTAGGACTCTGGACTGGTTGCTGTGTTTTGAAATCTAGGCTTGGTTACTGACTCTCTAGGCTAGATTATCCTGCAGTTAGGCGAATTAGCGCCTGCTTTTTAGCAGGGTTCTTAGTTTAAAGGAAAGATAGTGGAATATATTATTAAACAAATAGTTTGTAAGCACCTAGAGGATAATATGGTTATAAGGAATAGCCAGCATGGATTTGTCATGAACATATGCCAAATCAGCCTAATTTCTCTCTTTGACAGGGCTACTGCCCTAATGGATAGAGGGGAAGCAGTAGACATAATATATCTTGATTTTTAGTAGGGCTTTTGACTCAGTCCCACATGGCATTCTCATAAGCAAATCAGGAAAATGTGGTCTAGATTAAATTATTATAAAGTGGGTGTACAACTTGTTGAAAGACCATACTCAGTGGTTCACTGTCAAACTGGGAGACCATATCTAGTGAGGTCCCATAGGAGTCAGTGCTGGGTCTGGCACTATTCAGTATTTTCATTCATGACTTGGTTAATGGAATGGAGAGTTTGCCTACATAATTTGCAGAAGGCACCAAGCTGGGAGAGGTTGCAAGCATTTTGGAGGACAGAATTAGAATTCAGAATGACATTGAAAAATTGGAGAATTGGTCTGAATACGACAAAATAAAATTCAGTAAAGACAAGTGCAACGTATTTCTCTTAGAAAGGAAAAAATCAATTGCACAACTGCAAAATGGGGAATAACTGGCTAAGGCCTGGTCTACACTATGACTTTAATTCAGATTTAGCTGCGTTAATCCGAATTAATCCTTAACCCGTCCACACAACGGAGCCAGTTACTTCGAATTAAAGGGCGCTTAAAATCAATTTCTGTACTCCACCCCGACGAGCGGAGTAGCGCCAAAATCGATTTTGTAAATTCGAATTAGGGGTAGTGTGGCCGCAATTCGATGTTATTGGCCTCCGGGAGCTATCCCACAGTGCACCACTGACCGCTCTGGACAGCAATCTGACCTCGGATGCACTGGCCAGGTAGACAGGAAAAGCCCCGCGACCATTTGAATTTCATTTCCTGTTTGCCCAGCGTGGAGAGCACAGGTGACCACAGATAGCTCATCAGCACAGGTAACCATGCAGGCTGATAATCGAAAAAGAGCACCAGCATGGACCGTTCGGGAGGTACTGGATCTGATTGCTATATGGGGAGAGGATTCAGTGCTAGCAGAACTTCGTTCAAAGAGACGAAATGCCAAAACTTTTGAAAAAATCTCCAAGGGCATGATGGAGAGAGGCCACAATAGGGACTCAGATCAGTGCCGCGTGAAAGTGAAGGAGCTCAGACAAGCCTATCAAAAAACAAAGGAGGCAAACGGTCGCTCCGGGTCAGAGCCATGGACATGCCGCTTCTACGCCGAGCTAAATGAAATTCTAGGGGGGGCCGCCACGACTACCCCACCTCTGACTGTTGATTCCGAGGCGGGGATAATCTCAGCTACACCTGAGGATTCTGCGGATGAGGAGGAGGACGAGCTTGCGGAGAGCACCCAGCACTCATTAAAAAACCTTGCTTTTAAAACAAGTTTTATATTTTAAAAGGTAATTTTGGCTTTTTCTCAGCCTGAGTGAAGTACCCTCTGAACCCTCCCAAGCCAGTATCCAAGACCACGACCCCATGGAAGGGACCTCAGGTGAGTTTACCTTTTAAAATATAAAACTTGTTTTAAAAGCAAGGTTTTTTAATGATTATTTTGCCCTGAGGACTTGGGATGCATTCGCAGCCAGTACAGCTACTGGAAAAGTCTGTTAATGTGTCTGGGGATGGAGCGGAAATCCTCCAGGGACATCTCCATGAAGCTCTCCTGGAGGTACTCCAAAAGCCTTGCCACAAGGTTTCTGGGCAGTGCAGCCTTATTCCGTCCTCCATGGTAGGACACTTGACCACGCCATGCTTGCAGCAAGTAATCTGGTATCATTGCCTGACAAAGCCTGGCAGCGTATGGTCCCGGTGTTTGCTGGCATTCAAGCAACATCCGTTCTTTATCTTGCTGTGTAATCCTCAGGAGAGTGATATCGCTCATGGTAACCTGGTTGAAATATGGGAATTTAATTAAGGGGACAGAGGTGGCCGTTCCTACTGGGCTGTTTGCCTGTGGCTGAAAAGAAATCCTTCCCTGCAGTTAGGCGACTGCGAGGAGGGGGAGAGGGGGATTGGCCCAGAGCTTTTCGCGTTTGGCTAGCAGGGATCTTCCCTGTTACCAGCCACGCGGTCGGGGGAGGGGTACATTGATCATCCCAGGGAATTCATGCTGGGACGGGGGGAGAGAGGGGGAGTTAGTTTGGTTTCTGCAGGGATCTTCCCTGATACCTGACACGCGGTGGGGGGAGGGATACAGCGATCATCCCAGAGAATTGGATGGTGGGGGGGTTAGTTTGTTTTCTGCTGCTGAAGGTTAACAGGAAAACCGCAGCAGTCAACAGGCTTTCCTTGCTATGTGGGAAAGGAGGGCGCAGAAGCCGAAAGACAATGGCTTACCATGGCTGCCTGCAAGCTGAATTCTGTTGCCCGGACCTGCGTCTGTGATCTCTAACACCAAAGCCACAGGCACTCAATATTAAGAGGCAAAATCACATGTGCTATGTAATGTGAATAGTGTTGGTCACCGTGAAAGAGTATAAGCATTGTTCTGCAAAATGTATCTTTTTAAAAAATTCTCTCATTTTTTCCCTCCCTCATGCAGCTGCAAATTCTTCAAGCCTCCCTCCTCCATCCCGAAGGCTAGCACAGATAAGGCGTCGGAAGAAGAAGACACGAGACGAGATGTTTGCAGAAATCATGCAATCCACCCACAGTGACAGAGCTAATCTGAATGAGTGGAAGGACACGGTTTCAAAGTATAGGAAAGAAGCCAGTGACCGTGAGGACAGGAGGGACCAACGTGAGGACATGAGGGACCAACGTGAGGACAGGAGGGACCAACGTGAGGACAGGAGAGACGCTCGAGATGAGAGGTGGCGGCAGGAAGATCAGAGGAGTCGGGAAGCAACGCTGGGGCTACTGCGAGAGCAAACAGACATGCTCCGGCATCTGGTGGAGCTTCAGGAACGGCAGCTGGATTACAGAGTGCCGCTACAGCCCCTGTATAACCCCCCTCCCCCCTCACCATGTTCCATATCCTCATCACCCAGACGTGTAAGAACGCGGGGGGGGGAGGCTCCGTACACCTTCCCATTCCACCCCAGTGGACAGCCCAAGCAAAAGGCTGTCATTTTTTTAACCTTTTTTTAGTGGCCTTTTCCTTCCCTCCTCCCAAACCCCACCCAGGTTCCCTCCCTCTTTTTATAATCTATGAATAAAGAATACATGATTTTTAAACGATAGTGACTTTATTTGGTTTGAAAGCAAGCTGGGGGAAGGGGGAGGGTGGGTTACTTACAGAGAATGAGTCAATAAAGGGGGCGGGTTTTCATGAAGGAGAAACAAACAGAAATTTCACACTGTAGCTTGGCCAGTCAGGAAACTGGTTTTTAAAGCTTCTCTGATGCACACTGCTTCCTGGTGTGCTCTTCTAATCTCCCTGGTGTCTGGCTGCGCGTAATCAGCAGCCAGGCGATTTGCCTCAGCCTCCCACCCTGCCATAAAGGTCTCCCCCTTACTCTCACAGAGATTGTGGAGCACACAGCAAGCAGAAATAACAATGGGGAGATTCCTTTGGCTGAGGTCAGAGCGAGTCAGTAGCGATCGCCAGCGACCTTTTAAACGGCCAAATGCACATTCTACCACCATTCTGCACTTGCTCAGCCTGTAGTTAAACAGCTCCTGACTCCTGTCCAGGCTGCCTGTGTATGGCTTCATGAGCCATGGCATTAAGGGGTAGGCTGGGTCCCCAAGAATAACTATTGGCATTTCAACATCCCCAACGGTTATTTTCTGGTCCGGGAAGTAAGTCCCTTGCTGCAGCCCTTTAAACAGAATAGTGTTCCTGAAGACGCGAGCATCATGAACCCTTCCCGGCCAGCCCGCGTTGATGTTGGTGAAACATCCCTTGTGATCTACCAGTGCTTGCAGCACCATTGAAAAGTACCCCTTGCGGTTTATGTACTGGCTGCCCTGGTGCTCCGGTGCCAAGATAGGGATATGGGTTCCATCTATCGCCCCACCACAGTTAGGGAATCCCATTGCAGCAAAGCCATCCACTATGACCTGCACATTTCCCAGAGTCACTACCTTTCGTAGCAGCACCTCAATGATTGCTTTGGCTACTTGCATCACAGCAGCCCCCACAGTAGATTTGCCCACTCCAAATTGATTCCCGACTGACCGGTAGCTGTCTGGCGTTGCAAGCTTCCACAGGGCTATCGCCACTCGCTTCTCAACTGTGAGGGCTGCTCTCATCTTGGTATTCTGGCGTTTCAGGGCAGGGGACAGCAAGTCACAAAGTTCCATGAAAGTGCCCTTACGCATGCGAAAGTTCCGCAGCCACTGGGAATCGTCCCAGACCTGCAACACTATGCGGTCCCACCAGTCTGTGCTTGTTTCCCTTGCCCAGAATCGGCGTTCCATGGCTAGAATCTGCCCCATTAACAACATGATCTCCAAACCACCGGGGCCCGTGGTTTGAGAGAATTCTGTGTCCGTGTCCATGTCCATGTCCTCATCACGCTGGTCGCTGCGCTCCCGCCGCCGCTGCCTCCTCGCCTCGTTTTTCTGGTCCTGGCTCAGCATAAACTCCACGAGAACGCGCGAGGTGTTTACAATGTTCATGACTGCTGTCTGGAGCTGAGCGGGCTCCATGCTTGCTGTGGTATGGAGTCTGCAGTGTTCACCCAGGAAAAAAGGCGCGAAATGGTTGTCTGCCGTCCGTTGCTTTCATGCAGGGAGGGAGGGAGGGGTGAGGCTGTACCCAGAACCACCAGCGACAATGTTTTGGTCCCATCAGGCACTGGGATCTCAACCCAGAATTCCAATGGGCAGGGGAGACTGCGGGAACTATGGGATAGCTATGGGATAGCTACCCACAGTGCAACGCTCCAGAAATCGACGGTAGCCCCGGTACATGGACGCACACCACCGAATTAATGTGGTTAAAAACCGAATTAATGTGCTTAGTGTGGCCGCGCACAATCGAATTTATACAATCTGTTTCCCAAATTCGAATTATCTAAATTCCGATTAATCTCGTAGTGTAGACGTACCCTAAGTGGTAGTACTGCTGAAAAGGATCTGGGGGTTATAGTACATCACAAATTGAATATGAGCCAACAATATGATACAATTGCAAAAAAGGAAAATATTTTTCTGAGGTAAATTAATAGGACTGTTGTATGTAAGAGGTGGGAGATAATTGTCCCGCTCTACTCAGCACAGTGAGTGAGTCCAGAGGAGAGCATCAAAAATGACAAAAGGGCTAGAAAATCGAACCTATGAGGAAAGGTGGAAAAAAACTGTGCATGTTTAACTTGAGAAAAGAAGACTTAGGGGCAACCTGATTACAGTCTTCAAATACGTTAAGGGCTGTTATAAAGAGATCAATTGTTCTCTGTGTTCTACCTTCAGTGGACAAGAAGTAATGGGCTTAATCTGCATCAAGGGAGGTTTAGATTAATATATGGAGATATACCTATCTCATAGAGCTGGAAGGGACCCTGAAAGGTCATGGAGTCCAGCCCCTAGCCTTCACTAGCAGGACCAAGTACTGATTTTACCCCAATCCCTAAATGGGGGATTGAACTCATTACCATGGGTTTAACAGGCCAATGCTCAAACCAATGAGCTATCCCTCCCCCTGAAAAAGCTTTCTAACTTTAAGCAAACAGCTGTCAGGAAAAGCCTAGTTTTACTTGGTCCTGCGTCACCACAGGGGTCAGGATTTGATGACTTCTTGAGTTTCCCTTCCAGCTCTACCTGTAGTTCTGACCTTTGGTTAAGCTGATCTCCAATTCAGATCTAAGATCTATCTGTGACAGAAGTGAAGCTGCTGTATGATCTGTAGTAATTTGTGAACACTATATGTGATCAGATAAGTGAGGGGAAGTTATTTTATATTGGGTTATGAGATTTTGCTGTGTGGACACATTGATCTAACTTGTACTGGGGCTGTGGGATGAATAAACTGGAAGGGACACAATGGCTGCCCAGAACTAGAACACTAGAACACTACACAATAGAAAGACAGTGCAAGCTGTTTGGCTTCCAGAATTTCCTGTCTCCAACAGGTGCAAACTTGTTTTGCCAGAGCCAGGAGCCTAGAGATCAAAAGGAAATTAAAGCATTATAAAGACTTTCTGAGGGGAAGAAGTCTTTCACTTCTCAGCAACTATTTAGCAGCCATATGCCCCTGCTTTAATGTTTTTATGATGGGGTTTCTTTTTTTTAACTTTTTCATTGTTTTTATATACAGTACAAATACATAATGAAATAAAACACATAATCATACATGCACACGATGGAAATACCATATAAACAACAAAATTCAGTGTTCATTATTTGTAAAACCTGAAAAAAAAAACCCCAACAACAACCAACCAACCAAACAAAAACCTGAATCCACAAAGGTCATCAATTATTAAAGTGATTAAATAGATAAATAAGTGAGAACATAAAAGTATCGGGGACTAATATATACTAAACTTTATGTAATAGTTTCATGTGTGACCAGACTGCCTCATATTTTTTCCAAGAGTTTCTATTAGACAGTCATCTTTTCCATTGCAGTAGTAGAGAGCTCATTAAGCCAGTTTGTATATGAGGCAGGAGTTGAAGATTTCCATTTTCTCAAAATAACTCGTTTGGCCACTAAAATAGGTACTGCAAATTTCTTAATGCTAACTCAATGCATCTGGCACCCCTAAAATGCACAAGTTTGGCAAAGGAAAAATAGCAACACAAAGTTTTTGAGAGAGCACCGAATATGATGATCCAGAACACGTGCATTTTTGACAGGTATAGAGGATGTGTGAAAGGTTGGCATGGGGCTGTTTGCATGTCCAACAGTCACTGTGTGTTGCCAATCTAACTTTAAAGTTAAACAAACATTCTGGAGTCTAGTAATAGCTGTTTATATCTTGTTCTGGAAGAATCACAAAATTAAGCCACAAAAACAACGAGAAGTCCGGTGGCACCTTGAAGACTAACAAATTTATTTGGGCATAAGCTTTCGTGGGTAAAAAAAACCACTTCTTCTCTAACCAGGGGTGGTGTGTATATAGACCCACTGGAAGGGAACCACCTTACAACAGGATGCCTTTGGAATGCTAGATAATATAGAATTCTTTTCCAGGTGTCTAGCTGGATCTTGCCGACATGCTCAGGGTCCAACTGATCATCATATTTGGAGTCGGGAGTGAATTTCCCCCCAGGTCAGAATGTCAGAGACCCTGAGGATTTTTCACCTTCCTCTGCAGTATGGGTCAGTTGCAGGCTTAATCTAGTGTAAATGGTGAATTCTCTGTAACTTGAAATCTTTAAATCATGATTTGAAGACTTCAGTAGCAGAGCCAGAGGTTATGGGTCTATTACAGGAGTGGGTGGGCACCATTTTTATCCCAATTGAATTATAAGTCTATTTATTCAAGCAAAGGAGATACTTTGAAAGGCAATAGGCTAATGATATAAATCATTCTTGGGCAGATATTCATTTTGGCTATTCTGTTCTCCCTAGTAAGGACAGAGGGAGGAGATGCCACCTCTCTACATCTCTGGGAATTTTTTAGAATATATAGTCTGTATTTTTAGAAACAATTTTGAATGTATTAGGACAAACCTTAACACCTACATAAGTTATTTCCTTGCATATTTGAAATGGAAAATGCTGAAACTGAGCAGCATCTGGTCTTTTGGATACATCCATTGCTTGTGATTATTCCAGTTAATGCGAGAACCAGAGATCTTTCCAAAAATATCAACTTCATTCAATAATGATAGGATTGATGAGGATGGATTCTTCAATAGTACAAAAATATCAGCATATAAACTGAATTTGCATTCCTTCCTGTTTATAGTCACACTTTCAATGGCTGAGGGCTGCTGCATGTGCATTGCTAGTGGTTCAAGAGTGAATTAAAAAGGAGAGGCGAGATGGGACAGCAAGATGGGTTTTCTGTGTAATGTTTTTGTTCTAAATCAATGATACTTTGTTTTAAGGGGTCAGTCTGGTCACTGATTACCATGGTCTTTGCTCCAGAGGGAACAAAATTGCAGAGTCTGGATGGACATAAGTCAGAATTGCTCAGAGATCCTGGTTGATTCACAAGAGACTACCACCCAGCACCTCACCTGACAGCAGGAGAACTGTGTGATTCCATCATGAGACAGGTGATGGCTTGAGACCTAGAGGTGGTCACCTGGAGATACCAGGAAGGGGTGTCTGAGGTGCAGTTAGTTAACTGTGACACTATTTGTTTTTCTTTATTGTTTTTTTTAACTGTGAAATACATGACCGAATGCCTGCAGCTGCTCCTATGCTGAGACCTAGTTAAATTGTTTATCATAGAGACTTTATCTCCAGTCTTGTGAGGCCAGTGGCAGCAGCTGTCTAAACAGAGTGTAGAAAATCCTGAATTCAGTTTTTTTAATCAGCTATCGACTGAAATGTAAGTAAAATATTTCAGACATCGGGAAAGCTGAATATTGGAATTTGTTCCATAAAAACCAATGTGTTGACTTAAAATACTCTCCATGAAGTTATGCAAGTTCAATATGCAATATGACTGAGTATCTAAGTACTGCTATAATTACTGCATATTTATAATATTATTACAACTACCCTTCTGCCTCTACACTAGATCCCAGACAGCTTCCCTCCTCTGATTTAGCATGACTCAATGTCCCATCACCCGCAGTGCTTCCTGTCGTCAGATGCTACCAGTGTGGTCAGGGCCGGCTCCAGGCACCAGCTTAACAAGCAGGTGCTTGGGGCAGCCAAAGGAGAGGGGCGGCATCTGCGGCAATTCGGGGGCGGCAGATCCCTCACTCCCTCTAGGAGCGAAGGACCTGCCGTTGAACTGCCGCCACCAATCGCGGCTTTTTTTTGTTGTTTTTTTTCCCAATTGCCGCCGCCGATCGCGATCGCGGCTTTTTTTTTTTTTTTTTTTTTTTTTTTTT
>NW_020664446.1:34140036-34153980 GCF_002925995.2 Terrapene triunguis
CTTTTTTTTTTTTTTTTTTTTTTTTGCTTGGGGCGGCAGAAATGCTGGAGCCAGCCCTGGGTGTGGTGCTCTGCTCTGTTCAATGTTGATATCAATCGGCTGCGTGCGTGTGTTCCCTCTGTGTGCTGCCCCAGCTCTGCGCAGATAGCTGACACAGCAGATCCCAAGAGAACCCCCAATGACCACAGACTCTAGTAAGGTACGAAGGCACCTCGGCCAGGTTTATTGTCAAACGAAGCACAGTAATAGTTCCCTCTGGACTTTACTCTACAGGACATACTACGAATATGTGCCCCTGGCAATGGACTCAGCTCAGTCAGTGGCGGGACTTTCCACTGCCCCCTAGGCTGGACCAACACACCGCCCCAGGGATGCATTCTTATATACAGGTACAAACAAGTTACACATCACTCCTGACGTATTGAGGTGCAACCCCTCTACATAGCAAGGTATAACCCCTCCACGTAGCAAGGTGCCGCCTCTCACCTCATACATGTTGGTTTGAACAAAACAACTCTATTCATCATTTATTCTTTTGGCCCTGTCATTGGGATAGGTCAGCTTGTTCCTTGTTATCTATATGTAGGGTTACCATATTTTAGTTTTAAAAAAGGAGGACACTCCACGGGGCCCTGGCCCCGCCCCAACTCCACACCTTCCCCGCCCCCAGCCCTGCCCCAACTCTGCCCCCTCCCCTGAACGCTCCGCCCCCTGCTCCTCCCCCTCCCCTGCTTCCCGCGAATCAAATGTTCGCGGGAAACCTGAAACAGGGAGGCAGCAGGTAAGCTGGGGCTGGGGCGGGGTGCGGCGCGGCCCAGTCCGGCCCCCCTGGCCGAGCGGCTCCCTCCGGCGGCCGGCCGGCCCAGGCCAAGAGGCTCTGGCCCCGGGGTCTCCCGCCCGGCTCGGCTCGGGACCTGGGGCGCCGGCCCCCAGCCGAGCACCCCCGTCCCCGTCCCAGACCCGGGCCGAGCACCGCCGGCCCTGGCCCCGGCCCCGGCCTGGCCCCGTCCCGGCCCCGGCCGAGCACCGCCGTCCCCGTCCCAGCACCGCCAGCCCCGGTCCCGGCCCCGTCCCGGCCCCGGCCGAGCACCGCTGGCCCCGTCCCCAGCCCCAGCCCCATCCCGGCCCTGGCCCCCATCCGAGCACTGTTGGTCCCGGCCTGACCCCGGCCCCCGGGCGAGCACTGCTGGCCCCGGCCCAGCCCTGGCCCCCGGCCGAGCACTGCTGGCCCCGGCCCCGCACCGCCGGCCCTCCCTCCCTATTTTCCCGGACATGTCCAGCTTTTTGGTATTTCCTCCCGGACGGGGATTTGAAGCCCAAAAAGCCGGACATGTCCAGGAAAATCCGGACGTATGGTAACCCTACTATATGGAATGTGCAAGTATTGGAGTGTTCTGATATCTAGTGTTCAGCACCTTTTAGGTATGTATCTTCTTGCAGCATCAGCCCTTTCCTTGCCAGCTTCTGTGAGCAGGGCCTGCCTTTGGCTCCCAGCTTAACTTTGCTTTATGTTAGCAAAGTCTTGACCATTACTTTAGTTCAGGCCTCATACTGGGCCTCTGATAAGGGTTTATGTTTCAGGGCCTCATCTTACTACACTTCCGATTTCCCACACATCCCAGCTCCAATTTTTTATTACAGTCTGTACTTTTATTCTTTTTTTCACAGATCTGGAAACCAAGGTCCCAATCCTGAAAACACTGACAAATGCCATTGAAGTCAATGGACACTATGGGCCTGATCCAAATCCAATGGAAAGACTACCTTCCAAGTTTATGGTAAGAAGGTTATAAACAGGTTTGCCAAGATTCTCCTCACCCTGACGTAAATCAGAAGTAATTCTGTTAGTCAATGGAGATACACCAGTGTAAAACCGATCTAAGTGAGAGGGGATTCGGGTCCATTGATTTCCATGGGAGTGCTCGCATTGGTAAGCATTAAATGTCTGATCCAGCACTTGTTGAAAACAACGGGAGTTCCATAGGTCCTATGCTCAGCAGCATGTGTCTGACAAATCCAGGTTTATTAATTCTAATGTGCCAGTTCTCTGTATGTTTATCAAACTTCATATATGTTTGTGAACAAATGTTGGCTGTCCTCTGGCATCTGTCCCACCCAGCTTTTCCACTGCTGAAGCACATACGATATTCTTTAATTAGGGCTAAGTGTGTTTTGGAATCAGTTATATACTTTCCTGAGTTTCTCCCACCCTCCACTTCACTTTAAGACAGTGCGGTTGAATGAGACTATAGGAAGGAATGTCAAAGGAACCACAGCCCAAAGTTAATCACAACACTTCCTTCATTGTTGGTAAACTTAGAATTGACAGGGACTTAGAAGTCAAGTTACCTAACTGAGGAATTTTCCCTAGCTGACTAGGTCCAATCCCTATGGTCAGCAAGGAAACATGAATAAAGTGTTATGCAGAACCCAAAGACTTACCAGAAACGAAGTGGTCATTAAGAACATTTGACAGCGCCTGCTAGTTCTTCTCACTTTAACTTTCCAGGAGAGTGGTTGTAAATTCAAAAACAAATTAAGTATTTTAGCTCTGGAGGATATTGTCTATTTGATCTGATTAGCCTTTGGTTTTGATAAAAAGCTAGAGTGTCTGATAGTATTGCTAAAATTCTTAATGCATTGTTATGGATTTTCTGTAGTGTTATAGAATGCAAACTGGTTACATGGGATGATGCCTGTCTAAGCCTGACAGCAAACTATAGATTCCTAACACTCGACAGGTATAATGTATTAACTTTTTAAGTGGTGCTTTATGTACCTGGTATATGGCGCAAAGCACGTCAGGTGCTGCCCCATTAATGATCAGGAAGGCACCTTTCTTCTTCGAGTGCTGTCCCTATGGGTGCTCCACTTCAGGTGATGGTGCATTCTGGTACTGTTGATCAGAATTTTCGGAAGCAGTGCCTGTTCGGGCCAAGCTTGCACCATAGCTGTCTTGTGGCACCATTGGAGTCTTGTTCAGCATGCGCATGGCCCGACCCCCTCAGTTCCTTCTCAACGGTCCTTGGCTGAAGATGGAGCTCAAGGGAGTGTGACAGCTTCTCCCCTTAGAGATAATAAAAATAGATAGTTGATAGATTCAGTTATTTTTTTCCTTAGCTAGATAGTTAATTAGTTTGTAGTGTTTTTTTTAAAAAAAGAACATTTTAGTTTCTTCCTTCCCCGGTTCCTGGCTCCCTTCGGAGCACAAACCGCAAAAGTTCTCTGTCCACCTGAGACATTAGCTTGATCGTGCCAGGCTCTCTGGCTTCAAAATATGCGGCTCCTGCAGGGAGGCCATCCCACGGTCCGACGGGGACTCTCTCTGCATGAGATGCTTCAGAGAGACGCACATACCATCCAAGTGCACCCATTGCAACAACTTGAAGGCAAGAGCCCGGCACGACCAGGATCTCTGTCTCAAAATTATCCTTATGGAAAAATTGGTCCAACTAGGACAGGCCTGCACAACATGCGGCCCGGGGGCCACATGCGGCCCGCGTGGGCTCACTGTGTGGCCCGCGGGGGTTGAGTAGATGGGCTCACTGTGCGGCCCGCAGGGGGGGGCGAGTAGGCAAGCAGGGGGTGCGGGATGGGAGCTGAGTAGGCGAGCGGGCAGGCAGTGGCGGGGAATAAGTAGACGAGCCGGGCGGGTGGAGGGCTGAGGAGGCGAGTGGGCGGGCAGTGGCAGGGGGGGCAGGTGATCCGGTGACGGGGGAAGGGGGGGCTGAGGAGGCTAGTGGGCGGGCAGTGGCGGGGGGGCAGGTGGGGTGGGGGGCTGAGGAGGCGAGCGAGCAGGCACTGGGGGGGGTGAGTAGGCAAGCCGGGGGAGGGGGGCTAAGGAGGCAAGTGGTGAGTCGGTGGCTGACCTATTCTACTGATCTGATCTGGCTCCCATCCCCTCTCCCAGGGCCGGCT
This sequence comes from Terrapene triunguis, assembly GCF_002925995.2. Classification (NCBI taxonomy): domain Eukaryota; kingdom Metazoa; phylum Chordata; order Testudines; family Emydidae; genus Terrapene; species Terrapene triunguis. The sequence continues at coordinate 34,143,955 of NW_020664446.1, forward strand.
CCAGGCACCAGCAAAACAAGTAGGTGCTTGGGGCGGCACATTTCTAGGGGCGGCATTCTGGCCCCGGCCATCATAGGTACCGACTCCGGGGCATGGGGAAAAAGTGCCCTCGCCGCCCCAGCTCACCTCCGCTCCGCCTGCTCCCGAGCACGCTGCTGCCGCTCCGCTTCTCCACCCTCCCTCCCAGGCTTGCCGCGCGTGAAACTGCCATTTCGCGCAGCAAGGCTGGGAGGGAGGAGAAGCCGAGCGGCAGGCGCTTGGGGGAGGCGGTGGTGGTGGAGCGGAGGTGAGCTGGAGCGGGGAGCGGTTCCTCTACCCGCCCATTACTTCCTGCGCCCCCCCACCCTAGCTCACCTCTGCTCTGCCTGCTACCCTGAACGCGCCGCTGCTCCGCTTCTCTGCCCTCCCTCACCTGAGAGGGAGGGGGGAGAAGCGGAGCGGCGGCGTGCCCGGGGGAGCAGGCGGAGCGGAGGTGAGCTAGGGCGGGAGGTCACAGGGGGCCCGCAGGAAGCAATGGGGGGGAGAAATGCTGCACGCCGGGGGAGGAGGCGGGGCTGGGGATTTGGGGAAGGGATTCGGAAGGGGTGGAGTTGGGGTGGGGCCGGGGGCAGAGGGGCACGAAAAAGAAAGGGGAGGCGCCCACATTTTTTTTTGCTTGGGGCGGCAAAAATCCTCGAGCCGGCCCTGCCCTCTCCAAGGGTTGCAGCTGTCTGGAGGTGCCTGCCTTCCACGCCTTCCTCATTCACACCTCATTCATTCAACAGGGCAATTGATTACGTAGTGCGGGGAAGATCTTATTCTACTTCTAGCAAAAAGACATTTTTCTTTTACCTTAATTCTACTACCTTAGGGGCCCGCTATAACATATTACCGAGGTTCAATACTGCTGTTTTGGTGAGGCGGCGCTGGGGAAGGAGGGTTTGTTTCCGCGGGGCAGGTGGCGCGGGGCGGGGGGTGTTTCGGCGCTGGGGGGGTTGTTTCCGTGGGGTGGATGGCGCGGGGGGGTGTTTTGTTTTGGGGGGGGCTGGGTGGCGCTGGGGGGGGGGGTTGGCGGCGCTCGGCGAGTTTCGGCCCTCAGCTGTTTTCTTTGGAGTAATATGGCCCTCGCCACTTTACGAGTTGTGCAGGCCTGAACTAGGATCAGAAAAGGACACCCCAAAGCCTTCTCCCAAGTGCTCACCAACTCAGTCTGAACCAACCAAGAGCATGGCTCCATCCTCTCAAGAAAAAAGGAAGCAAGCCTCAACCGCTCCGCAAAGGGAACCGCACAGAAAGAAACAGTGCCCTGCGAGGTCGTTACCATCGGTGCCGATGACCCTGAGAGTCTGTACATATGACTTCCCCAGCACCAGTCACGTCATACATAAGAGCAAGGAGTCGAGACACAAACCATGCCATGTCTCCTCCTCGGCACCGACCATACCGACAGCCACGTCGGATACAGCACCAACCATGCAACCTCCGCCAGTGCCAATTATGACCATGACGCCTCTGCCTTGCTCAGTGCCGACAGACGGCACTGCAATGGGCCCACCAACCCCAACAAAAGTGAAACAGAAGCTGACTAAACACCTGACTGACACAGATAAAACATCATGTCACATCCACCAACATCGCAACAATTTTTAACGCAGAAAGACATCACTGTTGCGTCTGTGCCCCCAATCACCTCTCCTCGACGCAGAAGGACCACCAGTCCTCACACAACTGACATCACCTATGGCACCATCAATGTTGAATGACAGTGACAAAGGACCAAGAGGATGGAGTCTTTTCACCACAATGCTCCCCCACACCTCAACATAAATCTACTGGGGAGACACTGCAACCTAAAGACCATCAGGCACAACCTCACTAACCATGGTACAGCCCACCATGGATGGGTCCTCCCATGGCATTCCCCATGCAGTGGCCACCATGGGACCCATGGGCAGCATACAAAGCCCATTACAATCAAACATTCTCGCCACCTAGAGGAGAGCTCTGATCCCCTCCGGTATCTCCAGTTCCTATGACATTAGTAGCCACGGAGGAGATGGTCAAGGAACCAGAGGAAGAAACTGGTCCTGAGGAAGTGTCCATTGCACACAATTCTTCTTCCTCTCCTGATGAAACCATTATGTCACCTCCACCCACACTGGCTGATGACTTTAAACAATTCCAGGAGTTATTCAAATGCATAGCAATTAGTCAGGACATTCCCCTAGAAGAAATCCAAGAAAATCAGCATAAGCTGTTAAAAATCTTGCAACCATCCTCTTCATCGAAAATTGCTCTACCCATAAACGATGCCATCCTTGACCCTGCGGAAATAGTCTGGTAGACTCCTACCACCACCCTTCCAACATGCACATGGGCAGATGGAAAATATTATGTGCCAGCCAAAGGAATGGACTTCCTGTTTTCCCACTCACAACCAAATTCTCTAGTGGTTGAAGCAGCTAACCACTGGGCCAAACAAACTCAACACCGCTCTACACCATGAGACAAAGACCACAAGCGACTGGACCTCTTGGGTGGCAAGGTCTACATATCCTCAACATTACAATTCTGGATTGCCAACTATAGTGCCCTCCTAGCTAAATATGATTACGACAATTATGGAAAACTTTTTGAGTTTACCTTGGATCTCCTTGAGGACAAGAGAGCACAAATCAAATCTGTGCTCATCAAAGGACAATTAGTCACCAGGATGGCCCTACAGGCCTCCCTGGAAGTTGCTGATACTGTTTTGAAGGCTTGGTCGAAGCCTCCCCTTTACACCACTTGGGCACCACCTGCATCACTTTTACCAGGTGTGGGAGCGCATTACACAAGACCATTGGGTCTTAGAAATAGTACGATCGGGCTATTCCCTCCCCTTTACTTCTTGCCCCTCTATCCTACCCCACCCCTTCCCCATCCCTCTTCAGGGACCTTTTTCACAAGCACATTTTAAGACTGGAAGTAGATCGCATGTGGCACCAGTACCAACACAATATAGAGGGAACGGTTTTTATTCCCACTATTTCCTGACCCAGAAGAAAAGTGGTGGATGGCACCCGATACAAGACCTACAAAAACTCAACAAATTCATACGCTCCCAAAAACTCAAGATGGTCACCTTAGGCACAATTATCCCCAGGCTGGAATCGGGGGACTGGTTTTCAGCCCTTGATTTACAAGATGCATATTTCTACATTACTATACATCCTGCTCACAGATGATTCCTCAGATTCACAGTGGGACACTGCCATTTTCAATACAGAGTACTTCCATTCGGCCTGTGTACTGCACTGAAAGTATTCTCCAAAACCCTTGCAGTAATCGCAGCTCACCTGCGCAAACAAGGGGTCATATTTTTTCAATACCTAGATGATTGTCTTCTCAAAGGACACATATACAGAGACAGAAACAATCACACAATTGACCATCTCACTCTTCCTAAAACTGGGGTTGCAACTGAACATCCAGAAGTCAACATTGGTACCCACACAACATCTAGACTTCATCGGAGCACACGTGGACTCAGTTCAAGCCAGAGCATTTCTACCTCAGGCCAGATTTCAGGCCATAAAACATCTCATAGACACCATCTCCATCTGCCCACAAATCATGGCAAGGACCTGTCTACAACTACTGGACACATGGCCACCACCGCATTTGTGGTAAAGCATGCCAAATTACACATGCAGTGTCTACAGGGCTGGCTGAATTCAGTATACAAGCCGACCAAACACAGCCTCCACATAATGGTAACACCAAAGGTTCTAGCATCCCTACAGTGGTGGGCAAGACCCAAAAAACCTCTGTGAAGGGATCGCCTTTCACCAAAGACCACCCTCAATCATGATCACAACAGATGCTTCCCTACTGGGCTGGGGGGCACACCTAGATCTCCACACAATACAAGGCAGGTGGTCACCATCGGAGACACGCCTCCACATAAACGTGCTAGAATTCAGAGCAGAAAGGAATGCCTGCCTCCACTTCCTACCACTCATAAGGAACAAATCAATATGGGTGCTGACAGACAATGTCATGTGCATGTTCTACATCAACAGACAAGGGGGCGCCCGATCCCATTCCCTATGCACAGAGTCCATGAGGCTATGGAATTGGTGTATCCATCACCACATCGACATTTCAGCTTCCTACCTTCCAGGATGCCAAAACACCGCGGCTGACACACTAAGTAGAAGGCTCTCCCAGGAGCACGAGTGGAAAATGAATCCTGCTGTGCTACAACAGATATTCCATCAATGGGGGTTTCCCTCAATTGATTTATTCACCACAGCAGAGAACCACAAATGTCCCCTATTCTGTTCCAGGGTGAGATTAGGGCCCCGATCTTTGGGGGATGCCTTCCTAATCACATGGGAGAGGACATTCATGTATGCATTTCCCTGAATCCCACTACTACGCAAGATCCAGGAAGACAAGGCCAAGATCATCATGATTGCTTCAGCATGGCCCAGACAGACCTGGTACCACTACCTGCTGCATATGTCTGTTCACGTCCCATGAACTCTCCCAATGAGAGCAGATCTTCTTTCACAAGCCAACAGTCAGATCCTACACCCGACTTGGAGAAACTCCATTTGAAAACGTGGCTCCTCCATGGTTCCATTTACATGAGTTAACCTGTTCAGAACAAGTCAAACGTGTTATTGAACAGCAGACTTGAATTCACACACAATACTTACCTGCAAAAATGGAAATGGTTTTCCACATGGAGCCTAACCAAACAGCCTAACCCCCAGCTCACACCCCTATGGTGCTAGAGTACCTTTTAGAGCTGAAGAACTCAGGTCTGTCCTTAAGCTCTATCAAGGTACACCTCGCGATGATCAACACTTTCCATGAGAAGATCGGCAGATTCTCGATATTTACACATCCAACTACAAAACATTTTCTAGCTGGCCTCCAGAATCTCCACCCTGATGTACACTTACCCACTCCCACGTGGGACCTAAACCTTGTCCTCAAGTGACTCATGAGACCTCTTTTTTTAGCCTCTGGCTACCTGCTCCTTACTACACATGTCCATGAAGCTAGCATTCCTGGCAGCTATCACATCTGCGAGAAGGGTTAGCGAGGTAAACGCACTAATGGCCAATCCACCATACATGATCTTCAGAGACAAGGTCACACTGTGACCTCACCTGAAATTCCTTCCCAAAGTGGCAACCTTCCACATTAACCAACCTATTCATCTCCCTATATTCTATCCTAAACCTCACAAAAATTCACAGGAAGCAGCATTACGCATCCTGGATGTTAGGCAAGTGATAGCCTTCTACCTAGACAGAATGAAACCTTTCTGTAAATCCCCAAGGCTCTTTACCTTGATGACGGAATGGTCCAAAGGGGCTGCCATATCCAAACAGAGGCTTCACTTGTGTTACCAAACAAATAAGACGGAACCCCCGATAGGGATCAGATTGCATTCCTGTACAATGTACTATTTCAGAAATTTGAAGGGCTGCCACATGGGTATCAGAACATACTTTCACCAATCACTATGCGATCACACAGGATTCCACAGCTGATGCCATACTAGGCCTTAAGGCCCTCTCCTCTTCCACTATGCATATAACTCCAAAGTCCCCCCAGCTGTAAAGGACACTGCTCTACATTCACCTGAATTGGCACACCCACAGGCACAGCACTTGAAGAAGAGAGGGTTACTCACCTTATGCAGTAACTGTGGTTCTTTGAGATACGTGGCCCTGTAGGTGCTCCACTACCCACCCTCCTCCCCCTACTTTGGAGTTCGATACTAGGACTCTATGGTAGAGAAGGAACTGAGGGGGTCGGGCTGTGTGCACTCTGAACGAGACTCCAACAGTGCTGCGAGACAGCTATGGTGCACGCGCAGCCCGACCAGGCACTACTACCGAAAATCTCCAATCAACAGCGCTGGGACGCACTGTCACCTGACCACTACAAGAACACCCATCTCGAAGAACCTCAATTACTGCACAAGGTGAGTAACTTTCTCTTAGGCCTGGTCTACACTACGAGTTTAGGTCGACTTTAGCCGCGTTAAATCGACTTAAGCCTGGACACGTTTACACTACGAAGCCCTTTCTGTCGACTTAAAGAGCCCTTTAAACCGGTTTCCTAACACCACCTCGACAAGGGGATTAGCGATAAAATCGGCCTTAGGGGGTCGGAATTGGGTTAGTGTGGACGGAATTCGACATTACTGGCCTCTGGGAGCTATCCCACAGTGCTTCATTGTGACCGCTCTGGACAGCACTCTCATCTCAGATGCACTGGCCAGGTAGACAGGAAAAGCCCCGCGAACGTTTGAATTTCATTTCCTGTTTGCTCAGCGTGGAGAGCACAGGTGACCATGCAGAGCCCATCAGCACAGGTAACCATGATGGAGTCCCAGTCCCAGTCCCAGGATCGCAGAAGAGCTCCAGCCTGGACCGAACGGGAGGTACAGGATCTGATCGCCATCTGGGGAGATGAAGCAGTGCTCGCCGAACTCCGAAACAGTAAAAGAAACGGCAAAACATTAGAAAAGATCTCCAAGGCCATGAAGGACAGAGGCCATAACAGGGACGCGCGGCAGTGCCGCGTGAAAATTAAGGAGCTAAGGCAAGCCTACCACAAAGTCAGAGACGCAAACGGAAGGTCCGGGGCTGAGCCGCAAACATGCCGCTACTACGCGGAGTTGCATGCCATTCTAGGGCGTGCAGCCACCACTAGCCCAAGCGTGTTCTATGAGTCCCTCTCTGCAAACGGGGAAGCGGGTTCGGCGGACGAGGAAGATGAGGATGGAGAGAACATAGATAGCTCACAGCAGCAAGGAAGCGGAGAAACCAGTTACCCCAACAGCCAGGATATGTTTGTCACCCTGGACCTGGAAACAGTAACCCCCGAACTCACCCAAGACCCTGAGGGCACACAGGGGACCTCTGGTGAGTGTACTTTTGTAAATATTACACATGGTTTAAAAACAAGCGTGTTTAATGATTAATGATTCATTTGCCCTGGCAATCGCGGCCAGTACAGCTACTGGAAAAGTCTGTTAACGTGTATGGGGATGGAGCGGAAATCCTCCAGGGACATCTCCAGAAAGCTCTCCTTCATGTACTCCCAAAGCCTTTGCAAAAGGTTTCTGGGGAGGGCTGCCTTATCCCGTCCGCCATGGTAGGACACTTTACCACGCCAGGCCAGTAGCACGTAGTCTGGAATCATTGCATAACAAAGCATGGCAGCGTATGGTCCCGGTGTTTGCTGGCATGCAGACAACATCCATTCCTTATCTCTCTTTGTTATTCTCAGGAGAGTGATATCATTCACGGTCACCTGGTTAAAATGGGGCAATTTTATTAACGGGACATTCAGAGGTGCCCCTTCCTGCTCTGCTGAACAGAAATATTCCCCGCTGTTAACCACACGGTGGGGGGGAGGGGTGAAGTGACCATCCCAGAGAATTGGGTGTGTGGGGGAGGGGAGTTAGTTGGGTTTGTGCTGCATGTTAAACCTGAAATCGCAGCCCCTCCTTTTACATTGCAAACCCATTTTAAATGGCACGGGTGCTTGGTATGGGAAATGAGGGCAGAACTGTTTGAAACCATCCCCTCATGTTAAGAAGGTTAAAAAAGCCCAAAGACTATATGTCTTACCATGGCTGCCTGCAAGCTGAAATCTGTGTCCTGGCACTGCGTGAGTGATCTCTCACAGCAAACCAGGAGACTCTCAATATAAGAGGAAAAATGCGACCTTGTAACGAAAGCACATGTGCTGTGTGATGTTGTGAACAGCAAAATCTAACGTGAAAGAGTGTACCCATTGTTCTCTAAAATGTATCTTTTTTAACAACCTCTCCCTTCTCCACCAGCTGCAAATCTTACTCCTTCGCAGAGGCTAGTGAATATTCGAAGAAGGAAGCGAAGGACACGTGACGAAATGTTTACTGAACTTCAGACTGCCTCCCACGCTGACAGAGCACAGCTGAATGCGTGGAGGCAGTCAATGACTGATTTTAAAAAAGCCCAATATGAGCGAGAGGAGAGGTGGCGTGCTGAAGAGGAGAAGTTGCGTTCTGAAACGCGGGCTGAAGAGGAGAGGTGGCGTCAACTTGTACTCAGAAAGCAAGAGTCGATGCTCCGGCTGCTGGAGCATCAAAGTGATATGCTCCTGCGTATGGTTGAGCTGCAGGAAAGGCAGCAGGAGCAGAGACCGCCGCTACAGCCCCTCTGTAACCAGCAGCCATCCTCCCCAAGTCCCATTGCCTCCTCACCCAGACGCCCAAGAACACGGTGGGGGGGCCTTCGGCCACCCACTCACTCCACCCTAGATGATTTCCAGTGCAATAAGTTGTAAAGTTTTAAATTGCAGTGTGTCCTTTTCCTTCCCTCCTCCCCCACCCATCCCGGGCTACCTTTCCAATTATCCCCCTAGTTGTGTGCTGAATTAATAAAGAATGCATGAATGTGAAGCAACAATGACTTTATTGCCTCTGCAAGTGGTGCTCGAAGGGGGGAGGGTAGTAGGGGAGGGTGGGGTGGTTGGTTTGCAGGGAAGTAGAGTTAACAGGGTGGTGGGGGAGGGGCAGAGGGTTCATCAAGGAGCAACAAACACAAGTTTCACTCCGTAGCCTGGCCAGTCACAAAACTGGTTTTCAACGCTTCTCTGATGCGCACCGCGCCCTGCTGTGCTCCTCTAACCGCCCTGGTGTCTGGCTGCGCGTAATCAGCGGCCAGGCGATTTGCCTCAACCTCCCACCCCGCCATAAATGTCTCCCCCTTACTTTCACATATATTGTGGAGCGCACAGCAAGCAGCAATAACAATGGGGAGATTCTTTTCGCTGAGGTCTGAGCGAGTCAGTAAGCTGCGCCAGCGCGCTTTTAAACGGCCAAATGCACATTCCACCACCATTCGGCACTTGCTCAGCCTGTAGTTGAACAGGTCCTGACTACTGTCCAGGCTGCCTGTGTACGGCTTCATGAGCCATGGCATTAAGGGGTAGGCTGGGTCCCCAAGGATCACGATAGGCATTTCAACATCCCCAATGGTTATTTTCTGGTCCGGGAAGAAAGTCCCTTCCTCCAGCTTTCGAAACAGAAGAGACTGCCTGAAGACGCGAGCATCATGTACCCTTCCCGGCCAGCCCACGTTGATGTCGGTGAAACGTCCCTTGTGATCCACCAGGGCTTGCAGCAGCATTGAAAAGTACCCCTTGCGGTTTATGTAGTCGGCGGCTTGGTGCGCCGGTGCCAAGATAGGGATATGGGTTCCGTCTATCGCCCCACCACAGTTTGGGAATCCCATTGCAGCAAAGCCATCCACTATGGTCTGCACGTTTCCCAGAGTCACTACCCTTGATATCACCAGGTCTCTCATTGCCCTGGCAACTTGGATCACAGCAGCCCCCACAGTAGATTTGCCCACTCCAAATTGATTCCCGACTGACCGGTAGCTGTCTGGCGTTGCAAGCTTCCACAGGGCTATCGCCACTCGCTTCTCCACTGTGAGGGCTGCTCTCATCCTGGTATTCTGGCGCTTCAGGGCAGGGGAAAGCAAGTCACAAAGTTCCATGAAAGTGCCCTTACGCATGCGAAAGTTTCGCAGCCACTGGGCATCGTCCCAGACCTGCAACACGATGCGGTCCCACCACTCTGTGCTTGTTTCCCGGGCCCAGAAACGGCGGTCCACGGCATGAACCTGCCCCAGTAACACCAGGATTTCCACATTGCTGGGGCCTGTGCCTTGTGAGAGGTCCATGTCAATTTCCTCATCACTATCGTCGCCGCGCTGCAATCGCCTCCTCCTCAGCTGGTCCTGGTTTGGCTTTGGCATGTCCAGGAGGCTCTGCATGTTTTCCAGGACAATGCGCGTGGTGTTCATAGTGCTCATAATTGCCGCGGTGATCTGAGCGGGCTCCATGATCCCAGTGCTGGCTATGGCGTCTGGTTTGAAAAAAGGCGCGAAAGTAGTATCTGACGGACCAGGGGAAGAAGGGAGGGAGGGAGAGAGGGAGGGAGGGAGGGGCGAGTGACGACATGGCGTACAGGTACAGGGA
>NW_020664446.1:34153990-34198166 GCF_002925995.2 Terrapene triunguis
CTGCACCGTCTACCGCCAAAAGGCAGTAAGCTGCTGCTGCTGTTTAGAAATGCAGTCCCACGTTTGCCGGCACCCGGAAGAGATATGGTGACGGTGAGCTGAGCTGAGCGGGCTCCATGCTTGGCGTGGTATGTTGTCTGCACAGGTAACCCAGGTAAAAAGGCGCGAATCTATTGTCTGCCGTTGCTGTGACGGCGGGGGAGGGGCCTGACGCAATGTACCCAGAACCCCTCGCGGGACTGCTTTGCATCATCCGGGCATTGCGATCTCAACCCATAATTCCAATGGGCGCCGGAGACTCCGGGAACTGTGGGATAGGTACCATAGTGCAATGCGCCGGAAGTCGACGCTAGCCTCGGTACTGTGGACGCGGTCCGCCGACTTCATGCACTTAGAGCATTTTAGGTGGGGACACACACAATCGGCTGCATACAACCGGTTTCTATAAAACCGGCTTCCATAAATCCGACCTAATTTTGTAGTGTAGACATAGCCTTATGTTCCACCGGAATGTACAAACTGCAGAGAAGCATTGCTGCAACCTACTGCAATGCAGAAGCCACAGTAAACACAGAAGTAAAGGGCCCTGGTGGAAAAGAAGCACAAGTTCAAGGACACTTCCAGGAAAAATGTTTGGTTTGGGCAGAAGATTCCAGACAGGACACTCAGCTTGAATAACTCTTCTGGTAATATACTCTGAGTATATTTGATAGCCAAATGCCGTGAAACTAATTGAGAATGTCAAACCTTTCAGCGGTGAGGTCAGATGAAAATTGTTGCCAATTTAATTACAAGAATTGCAGACAATATTTTTCTTTATGTAATTACAAAACTTTTCAGTAGCAGAATGAGTAAGGCCACTTAATAAGACAGTAACTCTGCTCAGCACAAAAATAATGAGGGGTTTTTTTCTCCAAAAGGCACCTAAAATGTTAGTGTTAGTAATGCAGTCACAGAGTAGCTGTCAGTAGGGAAAAAGAGAACTCTCAAACAAATCCTTAGGGTAACTGTAAATTAAAGGGAAAAAAGTACAAGCAATTGTTTAAGATCACAAATCTGTACAACACAAATGCAGCTCCCACCTCTGGGTACAGAGACTTCCCTGGAAGTGGAACAACTACAGCATGTTATTTGATTCATTGGTACATTGCTTGACCCAGGGCCTACATCACTTTTGAAAGTGGGACTTGGACTCCTAAGTCACTTCTGTGTTTTTGAAAATGTTATTTCTAATCCTCAGTGAAGTTCTTCTGAAGTCACCTGCCAAGGACTGTATTGCTTTTTAATAAGAAGGAAGAAGGAACCTATGATGTAGCTATGCAGTCCAAAGTCAGATTAAGAAAGTAAGTCTTTGCATGCACCTGAGTTGAATTCAATATAACAGATTTATTATTAGAAAAAATAAAGGTGTGGCGGTGAAATGTGGAAAAAGCTTCCTGAATTGGAAAGGATGTGAAAAAGAATGTCACGTATCCTTAAGTTCCCTTATATCTCTTGGTGTGTTATTGAACATGACTTGGACTAAGTAGCAAGCTTCAGAAATATACAACCAAAGGACAAAATAGAATTTACTGGAAGGATAGCAGGATTAGCACATTCAAGCTAACTGATAACTTTTCGAGGAAGAGACTGTCTGGCTGTGCTTTAAAGAAGACAGACTTTCCAATTCTTTCCTGTTGTCTGGATGCTATCTTTGGCATTCTTTGTTCCTAGACTTTCTACTCTTTGTTATCATATAGAAATCTTGGATTTCCCTTTAATTACAAGACCTTATTTCCTATTTGATATCCTACACAATGTTGCATTGCAAAGAAAGAACAGTTAGTTCATTAGGAAGAGAACAGGGTTTGGTGAGCTAGGAAATTCAAAATCTCTATGGTGTAATAATTACTTTACAGTAAGTAATTTGTTTTTGCTGCCCTCTGCAACCCCACTTAAGTCAATTAGGCTCAGATCATTCAATGGGAGATTGGCACCCAAATACCTTTGAGGATTTGGGCCTCTGCCACAATCTTCCTGTGTAGCCTTGGACTAGTTATTAATCTTGCCTGCACCTTTTCTCTTGTGTTAAGTGGGATTACACCTCACACAAATGCTCTGATTCCAAAATAATGCATGTTTATAAAGTGTTTTGAAATCTTCCGGTGGAAGAGAAACAGATTGATTACTTGAGGCTGATGTCAGGTTGCCCAATGTAACATCCTCACAAGCCACAATCTGCTTGAAGCAGTGACAAATCTGCTTGAAAGCCACTTTTTTGGCAAGAAAAGGGTAAGATGTATGGTGGTATGGGGTTAATAGTGACTAACCAGAGCTTTTGTGAAACAAAACACAGCATTGAAACTGGAATGCAGAAAATATAAAACTCAGATTAAAGAAATGCAGGAAGTAGAATTGAGAAACAAGGTCACTGTGTACAAGTTTGGAGGCTTTGAGAAAACTCAGGAATGTGAGCTTCTTACAGTATGTCTACACTGCAATGTAAGCCCATGCTTGAGCTTGGGCTCAAGTCTAACCCCCCTTGCATCTACGCTGCAATTGTGCTAACCCAGGACTCAAACCCAGGGTCACAGGACACCACAAGGTCTGAGCACAAGTCAAGCTGGGACTCAGGGTTCGCTCTATTGCTTTGCAGTGTAGACGCAACTCCTTTTGACTTGTGTCCCAGTAGTCTGTCAGAAGTATCCCACAATTCCATGGGACAACTTCCTTAGTCCTCTCTATCCCAACAATCTCCAATCCACTCTACTGAAAATGGAAGTCACCCTCTCCTCCCTTGGGAAATGGCAGCAGCTCAGGTCAGTGTTAACCCATTCCGTTCTGATCACGGGTCTGCAAGCACACGATCATATCACTCTCTGGGTTTGCAATGAAGAATGATCCCCTCCAGCTTTTTGCCAAGCGAACTGCTTCATGGTGAAGGGAGTACAGCCAAATTTTGGTGAATCTCTGTTGTGAGGCCAGTAAAACTGTAGACTTCAGCAAAAGCACCAGAAATGACATGTGTACCAGAGATAGCTAAAAAGCTGGCAGCTCTGTGTGAGATTTTACAGACAGATGACCAGTGCAGGGAGCATATTAAGAAGCTGAAGAGTGAGTGTTGGAAGACCAGGGACAAGAACCACACCTCAGGCAACTTGCCAATGCCAGGCCCATTTTATGATGGCTTTGACCAGGTTCTGGGCACTGCACCCAGCACAGAGCCAATCATGCTTCATGACGTCCTGGCAGCCGGGGTGGTGCCCTGTTGGCCCCTGAATCCAGCATGGGGACTGGTGGGAGCCAGCAGCAGGCTCCCAGTGCGAAGTTTGAAGTGTCTTTTTAAACGGAACCAGTCCCAGAGTAGGCTCTAGATCAGGATCAACAGCAAATTCTCAGTCCCTATTCAGAAGAGTGTTTGATTTTCCCCTCTTTCCTCCCCTCCCCTGGAACAACCTGCTACCGAGCCAGCAGCACATCCACTGGAGACAGAAGCTGCCCCAGAGTCTGGTAAGTGTATGACTCAAATGTACAGTTTATTATCACATGAACGGGAAGGATTTCTGCTCTAAGAAGCATTACAAAAATGATGAGCCTCAGCTACCAGCATGTGGCCACTAATGGCAGATTGCATCACAGTAGCCCAGGGCTGACGAGGCGGGGGGGAGCCGTACAAATTACTGGGGCCCAGCGGTCCAGAAGGGGGCCCGGGGCCCCGCTTCCCCCTCCCCCCCCCGCCATCGGCCCTGTTTAGCCGGTCCGCCCTTGCTGGGGGGCCGGAAAAATTTTTTTCACCGGGGCCCGAACCCGCTCTCGGCGGCCCTGCCTTGGCCTCCCCCATTCCCCTTCCCATCACCACATGGAGTTCAAAATGGTGACCTGGAATTTCAAACAACCCTTACAGCTGTTTATGAATATCTTAACTGTTAAATCACAGAAGTCCTTTCAGTAATAAGAAATTTTACTCCTGTCCCTATGGAGCTGCCTGTAAACAGTGAACCGAGTGAGTGTGTTTGGGAAGCAGTATTCTGTTTCCAAATCTAGTCCATTTCAGCTAGCGAGAGTCCATGCGGTCTGTGGGGCACAAAATCATTTCTCCAAAGTATAAGTGGGGTGTCAGTTTTTCCCTAGTTTTTCCTGAAGAAGTGAGGTTTTTACCCACAAAAGCTTATGCCCAAATAAATCTGTTAGTCTTTAAGGTGCCACCAGACTCCTTGTTGTCTCTCTGGCAATAGGGCATCAGAACAGTTATGCCTTCCAAAATGTGAAAGACCTAAAATAGCAGAAAAGCCTTTTGCAGACAGGACACTACACACATCTCCCTCACCACCAGCCCCATATGGCAATTAGTTATGAAATTTCTATGAAACAGAAAAAAGGTTATAATTTTAAATGTACCATTGTCTCTACACTTCTGTAACTACAATTAACAAGGCTGTATCCAGAGACAGTATGAGGCATGAAACACCCCTTCACAATACGTGTTGGTTCACTTTAGAAACGTTACATTTTATGTCCTTGAGAGTCCACAATAATTAATTCTGTGCTCCTCCTATGGGCTAGTTTAGATAATAGCCTTCTGTTTCTTGGCCTGTTTCAGGCCCCTCAGCCTGCACTGCCTGCTGTTCTTCAGGAACTCGATCCCTATGTCAACGTACCTTCACCGAATGTTCCAAAAGGAAGCGTTTCCGTGATGAAGTTCTGAGAGGGCAGACCAGCAGGTCCAGTACCAGAAGCAGAGGGACGACAGACTGGAATAACGGCATGCTGACAGGCAGGAGGAAAGACTGAGGCACGCTGCCCCGGTGGAGGACAGGGTTTCAACGAGGGAGCAGGCACTTGCAAAGCAATTCCTGGAACAGGAACAGTGGCTAAGGGAGGGGAACAGATTTCAACAGAGAGAACTGTTCCAGCAACTCCTGTCCATAATGGCTCCTGCTGCCTCCTGAGCACCATGACATGATGATCACCCTGCAATGTACCCTCAGTCCAGCAGTAGCTTGGACAACTCCATTTCAGAGCAGCCCATGCATTCATGACTCATGAGCAGGGCCGGCTCCAGGGTTTTTGCTGCCCCAAGCGGCGGGGGGAAAAAAAAGCCACGATCACGATCGGCGGCAGCTCCACCGCGTCGCTTTCTTCTTCGGCGGCAATTCGGGGGCAGGTCCTTCCCGCCGAGAGGGACCGAGGGACCCTTCCACTTGGCCACCCCGAGCACCTGCTCATGAGCGGCTGGGCCAAGGTAACTAAACCCCATGCAGCCTTCCCACTTCACCCCCTCTCTGGTGGAACCTCTGCTGCCAAGTGAGGGGAAAATGTGTAAAGCAGGGAAAGGAGAACATGGGGCCAGGGGACATGCAGCTGTAGGGGGATTGTGTCATGATTTACTATTTCCTGCCCTTTTTTGTGTCTGGTTTTGTAATGGCAGCTGGACTGGTTTACTATTTTAAGACATGTTTGCAAATAAAGCTTATGTATTCAGGAAAGTTTATTGCTATCATTGCATCACGTCATACAATCATGATTTGATGATGATAAAGCTACAAACATGTTCAGAAGCAATTAAGCATTAGTAAGCAAACAGTATTCCTCCGTTTAGCTAGGTACAGCAATTCACATTTCTATACATTGTCAATACACCCATTCTGCCCCTCCTACCCCACCCCCTCATTCACTATTCATCATGTCATTCAGTCTTACATTGCATGGCAATTAAGCCCACCCTCCTCCCAAGCACAGCCCTCCCACTCCCAAAAAATTGAGCCACTTTTCCCCACAAGCACATTTGTACAGATATTATTCCCCCCTCTTCTATTGGGCCAGGCAAGTCCATAAGGTGAGAACACAAAGCATTCTGCTGCCTTGGTGAAACCAGCTCCCGCAGAGGTAGGTGCACTTTCTGGCTGAGCATACCAACCCAGTGTCCCCTCACTGTCATAGGTCTATTCAGGAAGGTTGTGAAGAGTGCAGCAAGCCACAGTAATGTGCACAGCATTGATGACTGGAATCCAAATGGGTCTGTAGACACTTCCAAGGGGATTTTAATCTGCCAAAAGCGCATTTAGTAACCATTCTGCATCTGCTGAGAGTGGAATGAAATCTCCTTTTGCCAGGGCATCTGAGATAAGGGTATGGTTTCATAAGCCAAGGCAAAAGTGGGTACTTAGGGGTCCCCCAGAATAACAGTGAGGACAGTAACCTTGTTTATGTCAGTTGGTAGGAGTAACCTCCCAGCCTGTCCATGAATATAAACTTCTCAGCAGCCGAAAACTGTGGCATCATGAACTTGCCCACATTGACATGCATAAATGTGCCTCTCTGGTCCACTAGTGCCTTCATAATAATGGAGTAGTATCCTTTGTGGTTTACGTACTTGTGCTCCTTGAGGAGGGCAAACTATGGGAGTGTGAGTCCCATCTATGGCCCTGGCACAGGCAGGAAACCCCATTCTCTCAAAGCCAGCAATTACCGCTGGAATATCTTTAATACCTGCCACCTTGGGGTAAACCACACGCCTGATTGCCTCAATTACTGTGCCACAACTTTACCCACAGTCGACTTTCCAACCCCAAACTGGTTGGCAACGGACCTGTAGCGGTCTGGGGTAGCCAGCTACCAGACGTCTATAGGAACCCACTTCTGGATTGGCAAGGGTGACCTGAGTTGTGTCTCATTGTGCTGGGGTGGAGTGAGGGCAAGCTGCTCACAAAACTCCAGAAATGTGGCTTTCTTCATGCAAAAGTGCTGGATCCACTGCTGGCCATCCCAGGGGTGTGGATGATGTGGTCTATGTAGAGGGCCACAGTCGCTATGTCAATTATACTGAGCAGCATCTGCCAGTGTGAGTCTGTGATGCCAGGGAACTCCTCCTCCTCCTCCAGTTCCATCAGGGTGGGACAGAAAATGCCACCAAACTGTTCACCAGTGCCTTGCAGATGCTCTGCCAGTTTCCTGACACAGGAATGAAAGTGCAAGCAAGAGAAGTTCATCAAAAGGCTCCTCTTCCCTGTTGCTGACTCCAGTGGCTAGGAGTACACAGACCCAAAGGACTGCTCGACAGGCTGGTCAAACTTCCTGTAACATGCAGGGCGGGCAGTCAAGGTTTCCTGCAGTGCATCACTGTCCTGGGTTTAGAGCAGCCACATTTCAGGAGCGAGGGATTCTGGGATAGGGTTACTTTGACTCAGGTCTCTGTGCTGCAGTGTGGATGCCAGAGCCCCAGGTTCAAGCACAGATTAGAAAGTCTTAACGTAGGGTTAGTGAGACAAGGTAGCTGAGGTAATATCTTTTTTTGGACCAACTTCTGTTGGTGAGAGAGACAAGCTTTCAAACTTATTCAGAGATCTTCAGGTCTGGGAAACTTAGGAAGTAGATGTCACTGTTGAGTTTTACTTCCTTTTTCTTCATATTATGGCTTAAAAACAATGTAGATGCTCAAGACCCAGGAGTTCCCTTACATGGCTCAACTGTGTCAAGTCCCACTAACCTAGGGCTTATACTGCAGTGTAGACATGCCCTCAAGGAGCAGCATGGTACATTGTAAACACAGTTAGAAGCTGTTGGAAAATACAGAACTGACAGGAACTTTTAATCACAGTGAAACTTTTGGAAGGAAAAATGGCATAATGTGGACAGTGTTGCACTGTCTGAAGAGGTTCCAGCTCCTTATAATCCACTTTTTCGTTCCTTGAACAATCTGGATTCTAAAGCCCTTGGTGCTGTGGAGCCTATAATCACGTCCAGAGTCCAAAACAATCAGGGTGGTGGTACCTGTACAGATGTGAAGGTTAAAATCTTTTGCCCAGAGGAGGCTCAGCCATAATGAAAGAAATAGGTCCTTGGCTCCGAAGCGGGGGCATAGAGGAAGTTCTAAAGTGGCTTGTGAAAACTGGGGAGCAGGTTGAATTTTGTGATCTGATTAGAGGAGATTGGGAGAGAATTTTGCAAAAGGGCATCAGCTCTGGGGTTGGGCAGCGTATTCCACAGGGCTATGGAGCTTAGGGACAGTGGCAGTTCCTGTGGTCAGAGCTTATCTGAGTTTTATTCAGGTCTGTTGTGGCAATCACCATTGTTGGTGCAGTTAAACAGAAAGCGAACAAGCCCCGGGCAGAATATGAAGAGTGACTTTTTTTTTTCTTATTCTCTGATCGTGAATAATTCAACTTGTGATGGTCCAAGCTACCCACAACCTGTTAAAGATGGGCAACTTCCAGAGGTGAGAGAGGCAGCTAAAATGGGGTTTGATAGGAGCCGTACTTACTGTGACGTTGTGCAGTCTATATGGTTTTATAAAAATATAAGTGAATGTAATGTAATTGGGATATGCTTCATGCAAAAGGTCTCTTGTAAGGTATCATTACAAAGCTCATAATCTACTGAGTGTGATCATCCTATTTGTAGAAATGTACCACTCTTGTATCTAAAACTAGAAATATAAAACATAACTCTGAGGGCCTATTGTAATTATGTAAAGTGTGGGCCATTAATGATGGTTTGGAATCTTGATGACTCCCATTAACAAGGACCATTGTCTGCAGATGACTGTGTTTACCTGTGAGTCTTCCTGTATATGTGTGTGCTGGCAAGTGAGTAATGAAGTCTTGCAGTGACATGTGATCATGTCACCTGAACTGGAATCCATCTTTAACCTGGTGCTTTTCCAGTGAGGGGGGGTGAAAACCCAGAGGGACAAAGAGTTCCCGCCTTATGCAAAAGATATATAAAGTGGTGGAAGAGAACAGAGGGGGAGAGGAGCCATCATGGAGAAGCCCCTAGCTAACACCTAAGCTGGAACAAGAGCTATACCAGGGGAAAGAATTGTGCCCAGGCCTGGAAGGTGTCCAGTCTGAGAAAAACTTACTGAAGCATCTCTGAGGGTGAGATTATCTGTATTTAGTTTGATTAGGCATAGATTTGCGCATTTTATTTTATTTTGCTTGTGACTTACTTTGTTCTGTCTGTTACTACTTTGAACTACTTAAATCCTACTGTCTGTATTTAATAAAATCACTTTTTATTTAGTAATTTACTCAGAGTATATATTAATACCTGGGGGAGCAAACAGCTGTGCATATCTCTACTAAACCCTTAGATGTCACTGTAGGTAGTTTTCTGTTACTCATAGCTGCGTGGGTGGTATTCTACAGAGATTTTAGGAGCAGATTGGATGAACGCTGGGGGTTGTATGGTGCATTTGCTGTGGAATATCTCTAAGGACAAAGAGAACATATCAATAGCTATGGCTCACACAGTGTTTACAGTTAAGGAGGTTCATTCTTTAGATTGGCAGAAGCATGTGACAGATGTTGAGGTTTTGGAGCTGTGCATGCCATTTGTTGAAATTTTGCCTGAAGATGAGTGTGGGAGGATAGATATATGTTCCAGGTTCAGGGACAGGATTTTCCCTCCCTAGAAATAGTATCGGTACCCTAGAGAGGCAGTGGACTCTATCCATGTGATTATTTACAGCCTGAGACAACAGAAAGCAGCCATCCTTAAAGGACTGTGTATGGGAGTACAGTTTTGCAGACAAACTGTGCTAAGCTGAAAAATGAATATAAAAGGCACAGAGGTAAGCTTGAATCTGCCAAAAACACTGGCTGAAAACTGGATCACTCTGGGTGAAAAGACAGAAAGTTTACAATCCCAGATTCAGCAGCCAACGAGGCCTTGGGAAATGTTTTACTTGACAATGAAAAACTGATGCTGAGTGATTTCAGGAAATGTGAAGTTAAAAGCTGTTTTGCACAGACTCTCAGAACACTGCAGAGCTCAGAGGAAAATAGACAGCCGGGGCAGTGCAAGTGTTAAAGTGTTAGAGGGGAAGTGCAAGTGTTTAAAGGGATGTCTATAATTAAACAACAACAATAAAAACAAAAAAGAGAAGGGGGAAATACCTAGTAAGTAAAGAAGAAAAAATGAATAACACAACAGCTACCATCGCCTGTCAGAGAAAGAATAGTAAAAAATTTAGCAGCAGAACTACTGAAATCTATGTTGGCTGAGCCTCAGAAAAGAACAGAGAAATCAAAGTGTCAGTAAAATGTAATGTTGCCAAAATATAGCAATTAACGGAGCCCAGACCAAAAACAACAAAAAGTTCTCGCCTGTGAAAAAGATATTCAAAGCTTCAGAGTGGTAGCTGTGTTAGTCTGTATCAGCAAAAAGAACGAGGATAGAAAAATAAAATTGCAGTTTAGAATGTGAGCTGCTTAATTTAGGGGAAGGCAAGTGAAAAATGAGAAGTTATTTCTATGGCCAAGCTTCTGGCAAGGAGTATGAAGTTAGGGAGCAGAGATTTGTGCAATATGTCTCAGATAAAAAGCCCTTCCAAAAGCCATTTGGGAGGGTCCTGGATATGTAATGGACAAAGCTAGTCCATTACTATATCTGGTTTGGATAAAGGACGAAAAGGGGTGGTGAATCAATGGCTGTGTGTTATGCAGATGAAACCATACAAGGGGAAGGACAGGAGGGAATCTACTGTTGTAAAAAAGAGGGAAGTGAGAATAATTGTTTTCTCTCAGGTTTTGATCATCTTGTGAGGCATAATATGCACTACGTTAGGGTCTGTGGAATTTGGGATACAGCAGAGAAACAAAGCCGTGACAGGTGCATGAGAGGTAGAATGCCATCCTAGCCTTACGGTTCCCAAGTAATCGTGCAGGAAAGCCTACAGTGTTCCAGTACAGACTGGACTGCAGCCAAGATGAAGGATCCTGCAGCCCAAGTAAATCTCAGGATCAGGGACTTGGACTGGGGGATCTACAAAGGGTGATGTGTTTAAATGGGATGATAATGGCTAAGGTGGCTATTCACAGCATGCAGTTAATACACACAGGAAATATTACAGTTACTTGAGCAGATCACTGAACTGTTGCCCAGGAATCCACCCACCATGCCAGGAAAGTGAAAGTGACTGAGACTTTGACCGGCTCTGGGAATGTCATTAAGGACTGGCAGAGTACCACTACCACTCCTGAATATACTGGAGTAAGAGTGTCTCCTACTCCAGAACTGAACCAAGATGATGAACCGTGCCCCAAAAGAGAGGCAGGACCTGACAATGGACTAGTGATAAATTGTGAACATCAGATTATGTATAATGTACAGTACCAAATGATACCTGTAGTAATGAATTTAACCAATTTTATATTACCACAGCAGCTCAGTCATGCAAAATATGTGCACTTCTATATGCAAATGATAGCAAAAATGGTGCAAAATTTTAGACAATCAGTGGATGGGGTAGCATTGGAGGAAATTTGGTGGCCTTAAAAGGGAAAGAGGCAGGGAAAAAGATGTAAAAGAGATATAGGAACAGTACTAGGAGTTGGGGTGGGGCATTGGCAACATCACCATGGAATCATATGTATATCACCGTGTTGTGGGAGGAAAATCAGAAAGTGAGAGTTCAATTGCAAAACTTGTTGAAGTTAAATAAATGACAGAATCAGGATATAAGGGAGGATTTAAAGGATGTTCAGGGTGCTAGAATAACAGGACAGTTGTTCTAGGGAAGTGGAAGCAGTCGTCCATGAAATGGGAAAAATCATGAACTAATGTATTGAAGGCAATCACCTGTTTGTGGTTTGGCAGCTTCCTAATACAGGAACTACAGGTAGGACTAAAGGAAACTCAAGGTGTGGAAGTGCCTGGGTTCATAACAAATAAGATGTTGGAATAATGGACAGAAATAAAAGAAGTAGATTTGTTGAGGATTAGGTGTAACTCAAGGGTCTCTCACACTCAGAAGAGGTGCAATCTTGATGAAACTTGGATACTTCCCGTGATACTAGCAATACCTGTAGCCACAGAATTAAGTGAGGTATTAAGTGTATAGTGTCCCATCCATAAGGATGTTGGAACCTACTATAGCAGGTAACACATCAAAGGAATATGTCATTTGTCATCAGGTACTGCTAAGGATGGGAGGGGGGCATGGGAAGCCCCAGATACCTTATGTTGTTTCAAGAGGCATGGTACTTGGCTATGTCATTGTGATGTACTGCAAAGTGCATTGCCAGTGTTTGAGTTCATCTTGGATAAAGAAACCCAAAATTGCACAATATGGCTGAGGCAATGGGGACAAGGTCAAGCCAAGGTTGCAAAGGCTGGAGAAGGCAAATATTGTGCAATCTCATGCGTCAGACACTTTCAATACGGGACACAAGTTTGATGTTATGATTGGTCAATTGTAGGCTTAGGTCCAAGGAAGGTTACCCGAATAGGGGACAAGGTAATTTTTCCAGTTCCCCAACATGAGATCCACAGTCTGTCAGTTGATGGTCTTCTGATTGGTGTTGCCCAGGTACTGTGAGGTATTGTTAAGTCAAACGATACCACCATTACATTTAATGTGCAGGCCTTAATGAGTCAACTTTCAGAACATGTGTTGACCTTAAACCGGGAGAATGAAAATATTCAGTGACATAGATATGCTGGGAAATGCTCCATGGTGGAGGTTACCATACAGCATTGGGGAACATTCAAGGATATGCATGATATCAATTGGCTTTGTAACTGCAAGACATAATACTAGTGGTGTTAATTGCATTGATTTGGAAGGTTAGGAGCGTGGTTAGGCTGTTAGGAAAGAGAAGAGATGTATATGAAATACAGGCTTGATGAAGCCATAGAATAGATTCTATGGCTTCACAGTAGGGAGTGTTGGAAGTGAAGCCATATTTAGGTGTGATTAGAAGCCTCCTGTTATTTAAGAGTCTTTTCTGATAATGTTTAACAGCATATGCATAAGTGAACTGTATGTGTAACAAATTGCAGAGTAATCATATATAGTGTTGCACAAGTGTAAGAAAGATGCAGAGTAACCATGTTTGTAAGGAAAATAAAAGAGAAAGCTAGAAGAAACTGGCTTGAACTAACACTAAACCTATATTGACAGGGGAAGAGAGTTAACATGGAAATGGGAGACTAATATGTGTATATACAGTAACTCCTCACTTAAAGTCATCCCGGTTAATGTTGTTTCGTTGTTACATTGCTGATCAATTAGGGAATATGCTCATTTAAAGTTGCCCAATGCTCCCTTATAACATTGTTTGGCAGCCGCCTGCTTTGTTCACTGCTTGCAGGAAGAGCAGCCCGTTGGAGCTAGCTGGTGGGGGCTTGGAACCAGGGTGGACCGGCAGCCCCCCTATCAGCTCCCCGCCCCCCTATCAGCTCCCCGTTCCCCTAAGTTCCCTGTGCAGCAGCCGCCCAGCAGGCTATCAATTGCCGGCAATTCAGCTGTCCCTCCCCCCACTGCCATGTGCTGCTCCTGCCCTCTGCCTTGGAGCTGCTCCCGGGAGCCTCCTGCTTGCTGTGCAGGGGAGGAGGGAAGAGGGAGGCTAATGTCAGGGTGTCCCCCTCCCCCCTACTCCTGCCCCCTGCTTACCCCTTCGCCATATAGAGCAGGGTGGGGACAGGACAGGGCTCAGGATGGAGAGAGCTTGCTGGCCGCAGCTGCTATCTCAACTTACTGATCTTTTTAAAGGCAATGTACTTAGAATGGTGTCAGCATACTTAAAGGGGCAATGCACATCTCTCTCCCACACACACAGGGTGTGTGTCTCTGTCTGCCATGCTGTCTCCCCTCCCTCCATTCATGCGGCCTTGTAGAGTGAGGCTGCATTAACAACAATCTGTTAACCCTTGAGTGCTCAGCCGAGTGCTAGTTCATCATTTAGCAGCAAGGCATTCCCTGGGAAATAGCCTACCCTCTTCCACCCTCTAACTTCACCACCTCAACGAAGCTTCACAATCATCATTGCTGTGAACCGTATTAACTTGTTTGTTTAAAACTTATACTGTGTGTATGTATATCTATCTATCTATATAAATCTATATATAAAAATTGTTTTTTGTCTGGTGAAAAAAATTTCCCTGGAACCTAATCCCCTCATTTACATTAATTCTTATGGGGAAATTGGATTCGCTTAACATTGTTTCAATTAAAGTCGCATTTTTCAGGAACATAACTACAACGTTAAGCGAGGAGGTACTGTATAAGAAAAGATAACAGAAAGTTATAAATAAGTTTGTAACAAATGGAGATTGAAGCTGTATTGTCCATTGCTGGAGGTGACTGTGATGAGATTGTCCTGTTGTGGTTTCCACTTGTATCTGATCACTACTTTCTGAGTGGTTTGCTTAATCAAGATTTGTTAGACTCACCTGCTGAGTAAGTGAATCTCAGTCCAGCAGTTTTAATACTGGTGTGTGTAAAGGTGTACACTCAAGGAAATTGAGCGTTGCAAGAGTCTCCCGCACTGAGTCCTCATTGTCTTCTTCCTTTGCATAGGACAGAACCTTCCAACCCTGATGTCAAACCAAATAATTCCTGATTATAGTACTTTGCTTCTATCTGGTTTCATTGAAAAATAGGAGAACCTAGGAAACTATATTTAAAAAAACAATAGTTGAGACCATTACATTTACATGGTTCATCAATGAAGAGATGAGAAATAACACAACTAAGTGAGCATACACAACCTTAACTCTGCCTTGTGCTGCATGGGTTAAGACCACAATTCAAGAAAATATTTCAGCACCTGCTTATGCTATCAGGAAAGCGCACAGGCATGTACTTAAATGCTTTCCAGGATAATACTTAGCTCTTCTATAGCACGTTTCATCAGCAGATCTCAAAGCACTTCACAAAGGAAGTCAGTAGAATCATTATCTCCATTTTACAGATGGGGAAACTGAGGCACAGCAACTTGCCCAAAGTCACCCAGCAGGGCAGTGGCCAATCTGGGAACAGAACCAAAGTCTCCTGAGTCCTAGTTCTGAGCACTATCAACTAGGCCATGCTGCCTCCCCTGAATTGCTTTCCTGAATTGAGGCCTAAAAGTGTCTAATTACATGCTTTTATACTATTTCTTAAATAATATAACTAATTTCCTCCCATCCCCAGCAGTCCTGTAGGATGCTCACTCCAGCTCCCCTGAAGTGAATTTTGTTGCCTGCAGTGGGAGTTGGATCAGGCCCCGGTCAAGGGACAGTTGTTCTGTAAAGGCTAGTTCGATAAACTTCTTGGGCAGTGTAAGGCCTTGTCTACACTACAAAGTTTTGTCGGCAAAAGCTGCTTTTTGCCAACAAAACAGGGGAGGTGTCCACACAACAAAGCTACTGTTGGTGGCAAAACATTGCTGTTTTGCCGGCAAAACAAAACCACCTCAACAAGAGGCATACAGGTTTTTGCAGCAAAGTTAAGTGACAAAGTGTCAGTGTAGACACTGCTGTTTGTTTTGTCGACATAACTGGCGTGGCTCCCTTGACACCTTCGAGGAGCAGTGGGCGCTGTCCGGGGTTCTCTGCTCGGTGTCCCTGTCAGGTTCCCTTTGTTTAGCCCTGTGATCTCACTCCCGTTCCTGTTATATCTTTAGCTGTCCCCCGCAATCATTTGGAAGCCCGGACCTGTGGATCCTTCCCTTAGGCTGGGGGGAGGTCCTTTGGCTTCCACCCATCCCACTTCCTGGATCCCAACAGGACCAGTATCCCACAGTGCCTGCCATGACATCTCTGCTCACTGTTTTAATCTCTGCTGCCCTGCAGCATGTGCCCCTCCCCTGTCAAAGCTTCAGGAAGTATCTGACAGCTTAGCGTGCTGCTCTGCTCCAGGAACTACCCATTAACGGGGAATGCTCCTGTTCTGCCCTGCACTAGGAACAGCCGCAGGCAGCCTGCTGTCACAGGGAGCGGGAATGGGGGGCGGGGGGGAAGGGGGAGGGGAGGGACTGCTGTGCTGCTTTGACATTTCTCAGCAGGGATTGCTCACAGAGCTGCTCAGGATGCTTTTCCCAGTAACTGAGACAGGCTGTGGAGGGGGAGAACTCAAGGGAATCACAGAACCATAGGCAGGCCAGCAGGCAGAGCAGGCTGCTTCGGGAGAGACTGCTGTGCGGAGCAGAGCTGGGGGCTGACGTGGGGGGGGGGAGAGGATATTTCCCTCCCCCTGCTTCAGGATAGGTTGGTCAGCCTGCTGTCTCCTCAACCCCAGACACACTGCTCTCCGCTCCCCCACCCCACCTCAGTTGAAAAGTGGCTGACAACCTACTCCGATGCCCCTGGAACGATGGAATTGAGAAACCTGCATCATGTGATGCCGTACCTGCCCATGAGGCATTGCAAACCCTTCCCAAAGCACCCTACGGCCAGTTGCACAGTGGGGTAGCTACCCACTGTGCACTGCTCTCTGTGTCGATGCAAGGACTGTTAGTGTGGATGCATTCTGCCGACACAAGGAGCTAGTGTGGACATGCAACAGCGGTTTTATTTAACGCACTTTAATTAAAGCAGCATAACTTTTGCCAACAAAACTTTGTAGTGTAGACAAAGCCTAATTTGTGCATGAAATTGGCTGTTAACCAGCTGCTTGCTGAGGCTACATGAATGGAGAACATGACAGGAGCCAGGTGCACTGATTAAATTGTAAAATTTGACTTTTTCTGTCAAGTACCAAATATCCTCAAACACTCTTGATTTGTTTTAATTTTCTAGTGGATGCACCAGTGAAATGTTTCATTCTTTTGTTTACAAAAAAAGAACTGTTGCCAACAAGCAACCCGCACTGTGGTTATTATTACAAATATTTCTACAACTGTAACAGAAGTAATATGTTTAACAATGTTTAAAGTTCTGTAGTTTGCTGAGATAACATGAAAGCAGAACCAAGACTCAGCTGTTAATACAGGGATGTTGTGGAAATTGATGTATTTATTCACCCGCCAAGTCAGTTGAAGCTGTCACATTTCCAAGAAAATAAGTGATTATTTATTAACTAAACACATTTTCTGGGCCTTCCACTTTATTCAATCCCCAGTAAATTTGATCATTGTTTCAATTTGATGATAACCTCTGGCACCTAACTACTTGTGTGTAGTAAAAATTGTAACAGTAACAAAACCTCCATCCTTTCCAGATAAATTTGGATCATTTTAAGCACACGCTGTTGGATAATTCAACCCTAGAAAGATGTACTTATTTAGGAAGGCCAAAATTCTGGATTGCCTACAGATCTTCCCTGGACGTAATCCAAGTGGTGTTATTCAGACATCATTAAGCTCTGCTCTTTGCTAGATCTTTTTAAAAAAAATTTTAGAGAGGAAAATACTGCATTCCTCCTTTCTGCTGGAGAGAGTCCAAACTATTTTTTTAAATGTAAGCACCGATGTTTTTATTGCTTATGTGAATGTGTATCAGGACTCTATTGTAATGCACACATACAAGCAGGTACCCACTGCTTTGAGGTGAGGGCTGAGAGGGGTTGGTGTAGAGCTGGCTATGTGCTCATGAAAGAGTCCATTATGCCAGGGGAATGCTTGGCAGTTAGGTGGCCTCAGGTAAGTCAGTTTATATCTGCTTTAGTTTCCCCATCTACAAAATGGAATAATACATCACCCTTTGGAAGTTTACTGAATATTAATTAGTCAATTAACAATGATAGGCATAAGCATTATATTAAATGGAGGCAGACAATTTGGAGCTCAAAGAAGCTCAATAAAAATGAGGGACCTACAGCAACTGATTCATGAGTAGATATTAAGAATTTAGTGAGTTTAGCTCAACTTGGTGATGACTCAGGGAGGGATGTGTGGCCGTCTACAGGTACAAAGAAGAGGGAGAGGAATTATTTAGTGTGTGCAAGGAGGTCTGATTAGAAGCATAGTCCTGGGATCTTAAAATTCCACTTGTTGAGCCGGATCTTCTACTCAGCAGAGTGAATCCTATTGAAGAATGATACCAAAATATCAAATTCTAATTCACTCCCTGAAGGACAGTTGTCAGACTAAGGGTTTGTCTACACTACCGCTTAAGTCGATATAACTTATGTCACTCAGGAGTGTGAAAAAGTCACCCCCCTGAGCTACGTAAGTTATATCAACTTAAAATGATGTCCACACTGTGCTATGTCGGTGGCCTCTCGTTGAGGTGGAGTAATTACGTTGATGGGAGAGCGCTCTCCGGTTGACATAGTGCGTCTTCACCAGATGTGCTAGATCGGGGCAGCTGCATCAATGCAGCTGCGCTAATATAGCGCGGTAGTGAAGACAAGACCTGAGGGTCTCAAACTGGAATGGAATGAAATTAAAAAGAAAACTTAAGCTGAATATCAGGAAAACTTCCTGACGGGGACAAATCCTTTCCTCTACAGAAAAACTTGCAGGAAGAGGAAAAGTTCTACCATAATACCAGCATTGTGTGCTTGTGGAATTTCCCATGTCAGGGGTGAAAAGAGGAGAACAGTCTGAAGTCTTGTAATTGTAGTGTCAGAGGATCAGCGGGAAATCCAGTATCAGTGGTATGGAAAATCTTGGTACACATTGCCATCTGCTGGGCAATTAAATTTAAGAATAAAACAGGAGACAAATCTAATTGTCTGTGGGAAAAGATGGTATTTTGTTTCCATTGAACAAAAAAACCCAGAAAATTGCCTTTTTTCTTATGGTATTTTAACTCAGCCTGATTTGGAAATCAAAATAGTTTGCAGAGTGGTAGGAACAACTACAAAAACTGGAAGAAAAACAAGCGTAAAAGAGACTTGATTGAGACATAGAAAATAATTAATTGGGTAGTGAAAACTGATCCTTTTTACCATGTCTGTCTCCCTTCAGAATACCGCGCACCATTGTGGTGCTGTAGGGTACATCTCCACTACACGCTTCTTTCAGCGGCATGTAGTGCAGTGGTTCTCATCCAGCGGTCTCGGGCCCACTAGGGGGCCGTGAGCAGGTTTCAGAGGAAACATCAAAATAAACCAGAGAGTAGGGCAGGTGTTCGACTCACTGGGGCTGAAGTTGAAGCCCGAGCTCCACAGCCTTGGGCTGAAGCTGAAGCTCAAACAACTTAGCTTTGCAGGTCCCCTGTGGCATAGGGCCCCAGGCAATTGCCTTGCTTGCTACCCCCTAATGCCAGCCCTGGCTTTTAATCTACTGGATATGCAGAAACTGAGTTGTTGTGGAACAGGTGGGCCGTGGAGCTTTTATAGCATGTTGGGGCTGCCTCAGAAAGAAAAAGGTTGAGAACCCCTGATGCAGTGTACATACACGTAGACCTCCCCTAGCATGGAGGTAACTAGCAGCATAGACTGTGAGGCAAGGCGTAGGCAAGTACAGACATGCCTGCAGGGTGTGGCTATGTACCCGAGTATATACCCTACACGCCTCTCTACTCCCCACACATTGCCTTCCTGTCTCCACTGCTGTTTTTAGCAGTGTAGTGTCCTGCTGCCTCCTCACCGCTGGAGTCTTCCCCTGAAGCAGGGAAAGACCAGCAGCAGGGAAAGGTTCTGGCAGGGTGTGGACAGTGGGGAAAGGCTGAACCTTCCTCCACTGCCCACCCCCTGCCAGAGTCTTGCATTGCCACAGTGAAAGGCTCCAGCAGTGGGGAGGATTTTGAAAATACTGATTTCTCCAGGAAAGTGTTTGAACAAGATTCAACGCTGATTTTTTTTAAATACGTTTTTGCAGAGTTTGTCTCCTCACAACAGTTTCCTTTCATAATTTGTCTGCACATGTTGAGTCACTTTATGCATGTACAGTTTCAGTTTCTCCTTCCTATCTGCTTTCCTTTAGCTTGAACACATTCGGTTCTCTAAGCTTTCCATACATAGTAGGTTTCATTTTCCAAACATTCTATCCTTTCTGTTGCTCTCCTTTAACTCTTCCCAGTCTGCTCTGAGGCCTACCCAATGCTCAGAAGAGAGGCATTTTGAATGTCTGTCTCCATGCATGATATAGCCATTATCCTTTGGGGTGAAAGGTGTCTTAAGGTGTAACTAGAATTGTTACAAACCCCACCACCACTCTGCTAGTATAGTCACTCTATCTGTGGCAGCATCATGTTGCAGTTTAAAAAAATGAAAGAGTAATGACTACCAGGCTTAACAGTATTCTGGGTTCAGATCTGCAGACTTCTCAGAGGGAAAATATGACTCACTCCTCGGGGGCTTTTTGTTTTAAACAGTCCTTCTGACAGTGCTTTTTTGGGAAATTCCAATGTATCTAGACACAATTTCACACTAGAGTTCACTACTACAAATGTAAGAAGTTCATTTTAAGGTCCCCCTGTTCCAAACTGGACAAGCTGTGTGACCCACTCAGGCCTTAAGAAATGGGCACTCATAACTTGCACTGGTCAATAAAAAGAGGCCATAGCCTGTGCTGCACCTCCTCATAAGCGAAGCCAGAATGAGAGCCCACGAGGAGGAGATGTAGATGTGCCTTTAAGCTACTTCTTGTACTTCTCTAATTCTGGCCTGCTCTAGGGGTTGGCATGGCAGATTACAGAATGTTCGGCCACACTCTCTCCCTCCTTCTCCTCCTCCACCTACACAGGGACTACATAGGAATGTAGCGTAGCACAGTCCATACTAGCCATATCCTACCCCGGCATTGGGGAATTCCCAGGAGGTCATTCCATCCCCTTTATGGCAGTGGAGCAGCATAAGAGGGCTGCAGTGGGGGAAATAATCAGCCCCAGGGGGTGTGAGATCTGTACACAGACAAAGGCAAACAATCTTGTTACTTATTACTAATTATTCATATAGTATCAGCGTGCCAGGCAGTGCCGTTCAGCTCCAGCAACTCTTCCGATCATGTGCAACATACAGAACACAGAAGTTAGATCACCTGTCTCCGAGCTATCATTGCAATTAGTAGAGGGCTACTTGAGGTTCCTATGAAGGGAGGAAGATTGTGAGCATTTTGGCACTCTGTCTCTGACATCAGCATGCTGATTGGCATTAATACATATGGGTTGGTCATTTTGAATGTATAAGCATGTACTAGATGTGAAGTCTTGCTCCACGCATGTCAAGAGATGTTTCCAAAAGTGCAGCATGCGTGTTCCATGTAAGAATTGAGGTGTAGTTGTGGATCCTAAACTAGGTGCAGGCTCTATAGCCATAAAAACTCCATGGACAGAACCATGAATGGCTGAACTTTCTCAAATGTATCTTATTGAGAGGATTGTCTCGCATTTTAAATTCAAATTTATCTGTTTCACACAAACCTGGCTTTAGCACTGGGATCCATTCAGGTCAATCTTTCCTTCACAGCCCTCCCAGGTCATGCAATCCTGGAAGATTTACTGTATTTCACTAGTAGCGTGATCATTAGTAGCAGACACCTAATACTGGTCTCAGCATTACACAGCTGCTCAAGCCTGCCCTGTAGTTGATTCACAGCACCTGATGCTCCTTTGCCTTGCACCCTTGTAGTCATTTAACTTGGGCAAAGTGCTACTTTTCTGTTTACAACCACTTACCATAGGTGTAAATGACTTCATGGGTGCAAAGGCACAAGGTGCAGACTGGGGAGAAACGGGCCCATACTCTTTGAGTAGCCAAAGAGCTGTTAGTAGCAATGTGGCTCATGGAAGCAGTGTTAGGCGGTGCACTGAGTGTGACTAATGGAGTTACTGCTGGAGGACTGAGAGGCAGTGAGTCAAAGAAAAAATAGTAAAGGCATCATGTGACCGGAAAATCTCAGTCAGGAAGAAGAGCAGCGTTCATCAACCTAAAAATTCTAATGAGACTACCAATGAGCTGCATGGAATCAGTGAGTGGAGGGGGAAAGACAGTCCCCAGACTTCAGTGATGAGGCGGAGCCCTCCACAGGAGTCATGAGAGATGGGAGACTTCTCTCTACAATCAGCCCAGGTAACTACTTTTCTTTTCAGCCAGCTGCACCTGGATGCAAGAAAATTAACATGATGGAGAAATGATGTGATACAGTGTAGCAAATATTTTCACCTCACTTTCTCGTGGAGCTATATAAGGGACCCGGGAGAGAGAAGGAGAAAAGGAAATAGGTCCAGCACAGGAAATTTTGGTTCATAGGAAGTAGGACACTAACATGGGCTTACAGATTAACCTTTCTTTCCACGGAGTAGCCCTGCAGTTCTCTAGATTCTTTTGGAGGTTGATAAACTATGTGGCAGCCCAGTCATGCTGAATAGATTGGTCTGGTGCACAGCTTTCTGGGCTTCATATGGTCCTGAGATGAATGGAGTTCTCAGTTTTCATTCCTGTGGTTTACTGATACTACGAATCTGAAATCTTGAAACTGAGGTTATTATAGGCCAATTTATACAAATTAAAGGAAAGAACCATACACTATTTCAAGCTCTTCTTTTATTGCTGCTTGTGTCTTACTTTAAATCTTTGCATTAGAAAAGCTAGTATCAAACATTTGGGCCTTGGAGAGATCACAGCTGGTATGACAGACCTTTAAAAATTGAGGACCCAGTTCTGTCCTTCAGATATACAGGCACAGATCCCATTTCATTTCATGGATTTCTTTTAAGACCAGAAAGGACCATCATGATTATTGTAGAAGGCAATAAGCTGCACCCACACATCTGAGGTTAGTTTGGGGCCCTTCATGAAATATGTACATGTGCATATGCTTTCACAACTGAAAGTACCATTCAAAGTAATCTATAAAAACAAGTATATTCATCTTGCAAATACTTACACAAGTGAATAGCCCCACTGACTTTAAATGGGATTTCGCATATGAGTAAATCTTTAACATGTTTACAGAGTACATTAAAGTTAGTCTTTACATTTAAAATAAGAATTGAAATCCTTTTTTCCCTAAGTATGTTTGCTGAAAATATTGTAAACATAACACCAGAGTTGTCATTCTTTTACATAAGGAAAATAGCTATAAACCATAATTTCAGCATAAGTAAACACAAAGATCATCCATTGTCTGAGACCATAAATCCTTAACTAAAGCTTCAATCCAAAATGTTGGCTGACTTTTTTGTGTGTGACACAGAAGCATTGTGGGTCCTCTGCATGAACTCCTATATTGTTGCTTTTTTAGTCACTGCTTCCCAGAATCTCTGTTCCCAGTCCTTTACAAAGAATAGGAAAATCTCAATCTTTGAAGAGCACATCGATGCGTTTCCAGAAGTTAGCCATGCTGTCTGTGCTTGTTCACTCACCTCTTCTTTAATCAGGTAGAAATGCTGAAGGAAACGGTCTTCGAAAACTTTGTTATTTACAACATAAAAATAATACTTACCAGTTTAGAAATATTTTTCTGCTGACTACACATTATGTCCATCAGAAAGGGCACTGCTTTGCTCAGCAGTATTGATATTTGATCTTCCGTTTTCTTGACTGCTGGAAGTGACTACATTCAGTTTTTTCTCAATTTTATCAGCAACAGTACGCATATTAAATTTTCTCAGACTGACGATCAAATTTCCATAAGCCCCCTTCATTCCATGATGTTGATACCAGATATGGAACAATTTGATTTTCTGCTCAGTTGAATCATTTAAATGGTCCTGGACAGTCTGCTCTATGGCAGGTTCTGGGATTTCATGCCTCCGAACAAAATTCTTGACTTGTGTTAGTGTCATCTCCTCCACAATAGCAGGAATGTAGGTGCTCAGGTCAACATCTGACAATACAAATAACATTTGAAAACACAAACTCATGGCACTAGTATTTTACTGATCTTTCTCATGTTTTAAATATTCAAAACAGATGAAGTTTCAAGCCAAATGAGAGAGCGAGAGAGTCTTTTACAGGGAAAAAGCAACAGAGGGTCCTGTGGCACCTTTAAGACTAACAGAAGTATTGGGAGCATAAGCTTTTGTGGGTAAGAACCTCACTTCTTCAGATGCAAGTCTGTGAAGAAGAAGAAGAAGTGAGGTTCTTACCCACGAAAGCTTATGCTCCCAATACTTCTGTTAGTCTTAAAGGTGCCACAGGACCCTCTGTTGCTTTTTACAGATTCAGACTAACACGGCTACCCCTCTGATACTTTTACAGGGAAATTCATAGTAGGAATGGATCAACATGCTACACTTTCCCTTATGTTAGAAAATTCAAACGTTCAGGTATGGACCCATATCCCCGTCCTGTGACTTCAAATAAGCCCTCAAATCTTTCTATAGGACCCTTTCTTCTTCCCTTCCTCCCATCACCAAATGTATGAATGTCATGTTAAGCAGGCAAGCACCTCTGGCATCCTCTTAGCTGGGCCCTGAATCTCTCTGTGATGATACTTCCATTGCTTGACTCATGCACTTGACAGTTCAGGGTCTAGAAGCCTATCTTCTGGGCTTTGCGTACGACTACATTTCAATACTACATTATCTGTAATACAGGGTGAATGTCTTTGGCTTTGGAAGCTGCAGCGTCCAGGAGATTAGAATATATGAATACCTGAGATCCGGCAACAAGCTTGCCAGTGGATCTACTGAACCAGTAGTGGGTTTCCTAGTTAGGGAGTCCTGTGGGACAAAGTCTTCAAAAATTTGCATATACTCACAATTTTTTAACAAGCAGGAAAACAGTTGGGTGCTTATCCAAGCAGAAACATTTTGGGTTTTTCAGTAACTAATTCCTGCTAACATGTATCAAGTAACATAGGGTCTGCAGCCCTTACCGAGGCAAAACTTTCTTTGATTTAAAAACAATGAGAGTTGTCTTAATCAGGACTGCAGGGTTGTTTCCATAACAGACATTTATTTAATAAGGAGAGCTACAAATCAGTGAGGAGTGACAGCTTTTCAAAACAGAGACTGACCTGGCATTAAACTGAACAAAGCATATATTCTTGCATATGGTTTCTAAACCATATTTCTCACCATTCCTATAGAGAAAGTAAAATGTTATTTCATACCTGGGTACACGAGATGCTCCATTTCCTGGAAACAGATAAAGAAAAAAGTGTAAAGGAGGCCCTGCAGATTGTAGAGTCTCTGCCCTTCCCCCCCCCCCCCCCGGTTTTTCTTGATTGTTGATTTTGTTGTTGTTGTTTTCTCACTTTTTCCCATCTTCCCTTCTTCTTTTAGTGGTACAGTCCCTTTTGTACCTTATTGGGGGGTGGGGTTGAGCTCCCACTACCAATTTTTTTTAAAACACCAAATTATGCAAAATGCTAAATTTCATGAAATTTGGAGTTTTCTCCCAGCTTTATCCATGACCCCTCTCTTTAGTAGCCAGGCCATGTTTAGAATACAGTGCACTAGCCAATTTTAAACTGAATAATAGAAATGAAGGTGGTCTCTATATGGGTCACCGGACTAGTACAAGAACTTCAGGATCTTAGCTATTCAGAATGCTTAAGCAATGTATGGAATATTCTTTAGGAGAGAAATGATCCTTTGTCTAAGTGAGGAGCTCCGTACCAGGCTGAAGAGAAAGATGCTGCTGCAAGAAGGTAGCTTCCCCCAGCTCCACACCCTTCCTGTCTACAGCCCACAGACAAGCATCGGGGGGAGGGGGCAGAAATGATGCTCAACCCCTCCTCCTCCAGCAAACTTTGGGCCGCTTTTTGCATGTTTCTGTAATGATCTGACCCTAATGAGTCAGGCCAGCAAATATGTTACATTTTTCCCCCCAGGGTCCTCTGTAGAAAACTCTTCTGACCCCCACTCTCACTCTGCTTCCTCATGGTCCCCTCAGTGTTGCAACTGTCCTTTGGCCATAGAGAACTGGATGAACTGAGCCCCTCAGTGCTGCTCACAGATGGGCTGAGAGAGTAGAGAGGGTCACAGCAGAATGACACAATGTCCTTTCTTATCCTCAGCTGCTGGGCATTCACTGCTAGCCCCTTCCATTCTAAGGAACAATGCATGTTTAAACATAGGACTATTTAGGGGATAAAATCTTCAACTTTATCTCAGGCAGAGAGCGAGTGGAACGATCCGAATAAAATCCCTGACTTCCTTCCTAGCTTGTGTGTGTAGCTGGAACAGGAGGGTTTGAAAACTTCCTCTTGTTCTCCATATATACATTGTACTATACAAAACACTCTCTTTTTCAGAACTGCTTGGCAAAATAACCTGGAACTCTCCCCCACGTGTCTTTCTTTCTGTGATGAAGTTCACTTCCCTCACATAAAGCCAGAGGGTAAAGGGAGGACAGGCCTCCACAATCTACACAGCCCCAATGTGGGCCTCGTGCACCAAGCTGAATTTCAGCCATGCTAAGCAATGATACTTACAGGGGTGGGTGGTTTGTGGACAACCCAATGCCGCATCTGATTGTTCAAATCAAAATCCTGCCGTTTCTTCTTGTCTGAAACAAACCATGCCAAAGAATTTTAAAAAACAGCACAGAGTATGTATCAGTGCTAAAATGGAGCATCTAAAAGAGGAGAATTATGATTAATTAAGCAGTAGAGTAGTCAATTCAGTATATAGTATGGATGAAGAAAAGAGACTAACTTACAACAGTATGCTGCTACGGCTGATAATGATGCGATAGCGATTACGATTCCAACCACTACTAGCAAGATCCACCAGAAGTTTCCTGATAATTTAGAGCATTGTAAAATTTACATAAAAGCAAAGCACAGAAAAACAGTGCAATACAACAACACACGTGGAACCCTTCACAGGATTATAAAGGTCAGACTGTGGAAGGCCCTTGTATAGATGTGTGCGGTGTGGGGAGACGACCAGTGAGGTGCAAGGAGTCTTCCTTCTCTGCTCCTTACATCCCTGTGCCAGGGCAAGACACACAAATTATTCCTGTTCTCGCCTGCCAACAGGGACTGCTCCCTGTTACTGTTCCCTATGGTACAAACCACTCTACAAGGGGCAACCCCGCCACACCAGCCAGCGGAACTGACCAGTCATGGACTGGAGGCCATGTTCCACCTTTGTGCAGCCATGTGTGTGCTCTCCCTGCATACCAGGTGTCCCAAGGAAGCATTTTATATGGTGGTGCAGCTCCACGCTGCCTCAACCTTGGGCTTAACGCACACAATCTGGTCTACATTGCATAGCTGATTCCACTGTATCCAACTGACTCTACCTGTAGAGATATCAAGATTAAGTAATTTATTCTCACTTTTACATATGGTATTTGTGGTCGGGGTGCATTCTTTTTCAATTGCGCCATTTTCACACCTAGAGAAAATATGAAAAATG
This sequence comes from Terrapene triunguis, assembly GCF_002925995.2. Lineage (NCBI taxonomy): Eukaryota > Metazoa > Chordata > Testudines > Emydidae > Terrapene > Terrapene triunguis. The sequence continues at coordinate 34,180,880 of NW_020664446.1, forward strand.
TGTATGTATTTAATAGTAATTTAACGATAGAAAAACAACACAATCTGTCATGAAAAGAAGGCAAAGTTATCCATGCCCCCTACACTGTTACCAGTTGGCTTTTAATATAGTAAGAAAGTGCAGTTTTGAATTTAGTAGGGAGGAAGAAGTGTCTCTCTAGTCCTCCAATGTTGTTATATTTAGTCTCTAGGGATTCTTGTCCAGTTTCCTGTAAGTCATGAGTCATAATGTAAATGATAATACCACTATTTACAGAGTGCATCCACATGGCATTGTGATAAAACAAAGGAGGGAGCCTAATAGAGAAAAAGGAGTGAAGAGAAAGGCAATAAAGAAAGGACCAACAGCACTCCTTCTAAAATAACCCAAACATCTTTGGAATACAGTTTTTACTTGCTTTTTAAAAGTAAGGAGAGATTAGGACAGAGATGATTTTGGGAAGGCAGAAACAGTTCCACTCATTAAGGTGCCCAATAACAAAAGCACAATTGCCTACACCCATTAATAGCTGAGGGGAGAGGGCACACCTTGATAGAACCGAAAAGCATGCTGGCCTTATTCACAACAGAGCTGGTAATCAAACACTCATGCAGCAGGAAACAGAGGGTATGCCTACAGTACAATTAGACACCTGTGGCTGGCCTGTGTCAGCTGACTCGGGCTAAAATAATCTGGCTAAGAGGTTATTGAACTATGGTGTACTGTAGACAGTAGAGCTGGAGCCTGGGTCTAGGACCCTGCGAGATGGGAGGATCCCAAAAACTGAGCTGCAGCCTGAGCCCAAACTTCTACACTGCAATCAAACCTCTTTAGCCTCTTAGCCTGAGCTCCTTAGCCTGAATCAGATGGCACAGGCCAGCTGTGGGTGTCTAATTGCAGTGTAGACATACAGAGAATTGCCTGTTGCACTAGGGCTACATGACTGTTTATGAATAGGAAACAAACACATCTCTCAATCTGCCAAGGCCCCAGTGTGGGATGCAGTCAGTGTGTGACAAAGACCCAAAATCAGAGATTTAAAATACTCATATCAGAAAACTAAAATGCTGAGGGATTCATTCCTTCAGCCACAATCACTCTAAAATCTCAGTTTCATAATTTTAGATTTCTGATGAAAATTAATTTATGCAGTAAATGAAGGAATACCAAATCTATATGCACTATACTTGCTTTGTGACTAAAATGAGATGTATGCAGTGTTGTTGTAGATGTGTTGGCCCTAGAATATTCGATAGACAAGATGGGTTACGCAATATCCTTTATTGGACAAATATATTACCTAGCCCATCTTGTCTCTCTAAAATGAGTGATGTCACTTCCTGGGGGGGAGATTAGAGGTATGGGTCCAAGGGAATTTGGCAGAAGAGAATATAAAAGGCACCTGCTGCTTTCCCTGAAGTTCTCTTCCTCTACAGACTGTCACCCTCTGGTATTGCCAGACCTTCCAACTCTACTTCCTCCCCCATCCAATCCATCATTCCATAACCTCCTGACATGGAATAATCTTCTATCCACCCCAACAGAACACACAAAGACAAAGCTCAAAAAAACTTGGAATGGGAATTATTAAAAGTGGCCTCTAAATGTGTGTGTAGATTTGTGCATTCAAATACATATTTGGACACAATTGTGGTAACTGTCCATGCAAATGGGGACCTATAAAATTTTAGGCCTTGTCCAGACTAGGAAAAAAAAGTGCCTTTTCCCTCTAAATGAATGAGTTCAATAGAACTAGCTTAATTCAACTGAAAACCTCGTTAGGCTATAACTTGACCGCTCAAATGGAGCTAACAGGTGTTGAAGCATGTCTACATTGATGTGGGATTTTCAACTGAGTTAAGTGAGCTAAATTGATTGGAAAAACTAGTATCTTTCTTTCCTAATCTAAACAATGCCTTAGAGGCCACATAGATATTGACAAACTGGCTGAGTCTGGCTAATTCACATTAAATAACACACTATTTGAATAGTTAAATAATAAAGACCTCAAACTTACTTGCTGCATGGGTCGCAATGATGACATGGGCCAGAAGAATTGCAAAAGTAGTGTTGTTTACACCTGCATTTTGTGTCCTGAGTGACGGTACAATGTTCTGCAACTTCCAAATCTAAAATAAATCCCAAGAGTTTTCTTCAATTAGAAGAAGGTGGTACTCTAACTATTTTAGTGCACCATTAGCAAATGCTATGCTCAGGCCTAGAGCTGTTAGCGCTATTGCTGTATGCAGCAATGTGAGCTGGTCATAATACCAAGCATCACCATATTGTTTTCTACATGCTCCTTCTGATTGTGTGATACTGGGAAGAGGAGGGAAGGAAGGAGTCCTCTGCAATCAAATGCTGCAAAAAAGAGCTGCCAATAAGCACTTGCTTTGCTGGAAGGGGACTAGTATATAACATTACAAAATACTGGCAGTTTTTTTCTCATTCATCATTCTATGATACTTTATATAATTAATGGTCTGGTCTCCTGCATATTCAGTTGCCACTTCTGTAATGGTTCCCTGTGCATCTCCTGCATCATCTGCTGGCATCATCCTCTGGTGCAGTTCCCTGATGTCCATCTACTTATTTGAACTGGACATTGGGTAAAAGAGACAAGTTGGGTAGTGCCGAGTCACTCTGTTTGGCCTGGTTTGAACTAGTTTAGTTTTCTTCTAGTAAGATCTTGCTATTTAAAGTCAGCTTTTATCCATCATTGGCTAGTAAGATTGACCTGACTGCAGAGATCTTATAACAGCACGAGATACCCATACAGTACCAGTAACACACCTAGATCTGAAGGTGACTTTTAAAAAATATTTTCTTTAGCTGGCAACAGTTTGAGTCCCAGGTGAGGCAGGCACTCAGATAGTGAGTGGGGACATTTGTCAGTACCTCGAGAGATATTAAAGGAAAGGACATGCTGCTGGAACTGAACCCCAGCCCCCACCCAAAAATGCCAATTTCAACAGCCACCGAGGGTTGTGATGTGGCTGCAAGAGAAGGCTCCTTGTGCCCCCTCCCACACACTTGCACAGCCAGAGGGCCAGACACAATCAAGCACAAAACCCTGCTCAGGGTCCTGAGCTTCTAATCACTTTAAAACGAAGTTTAAATTCATTTAAACTTCATACAACAATTCCTTATTGGAAACTTTTTGTAAGCTAAGGATTTTCAACTCTTTGATGTGACTTGTGGCCCCGCTCTCAGCCACCTGCAAACGGGCTTCCTCAAATGCCTCTTCTAATATTATGCACAAATTTCTACTATGTCTTGCTTATGCAGCACCTCTGAGTTTGAGGAAAAGCAGCTGCACACCTGCTTCAGTGAGGATAGAGTGGGAGCAGGGTTATGTTCTCCCAGATGGTTGCTTTGTGTCATGGGTGTGTGTGTCCATTTTAAAACACTCAAAACTGTGTCTGTGAGAAAATTAAGTTGTATCTCACATTGTCTAGTGTGGGGTTTTTTTTTTTTATCATAAGGAATGATTCAAGGTAACTTCTGTAAGCAAAGTATTAAATAGAAACATTGGTTTTGGTGTACCCTTTGTTAACACCCTAAATGTTTGAATATATCTAAAATGTTTTCACTGTGGACCAGATTGTGAGCCAAGGTAAATGCCAACACAAGGGATTCTGGGGGCATAAGGTGAGTGTGACCGACTGCACCCCTGTATTCTGACCCTACACAATCTTTGTACAAAATATGCCTTGTGAGGTATCATTTGAAAACTAATAACTCACTAGTCCAGGGTCGGCAACCTCTGGCACACGGCTCGCCAGCGTAAGCACCGGCGGGTCGGGCCAGTTTGCTTACCTGCCGCGTCGGCAGGTTTGGCCGATTGCGGCTCCCACTGGCCGCGGTTCGCCGTCCCAGGCCAAGTGGGAGCTGCGATCAGCCGAACCTGCCAACGCGGCAGTTAAACAAACTGGCCCGGCCCACCAGGGTGCTTACCCTGGCGAGCTGCGTGCCAGAGGTTGCCGACCCCTGCACTAGTCAATCATATCGTAGTGAAATGCACGTAATGACATTATATGTACAGTTATGAACATAAGATGAAGTTACAACTGACATGTGTTTACCAGACAAGTTTGGGGAGTGGGTAACCAGTTTCCCAAAGACAAAGGACAAGCTGATGCCTCTAACCAAGTGTCATCAAAGTTGACTGGCCATCGCCTGTCAAGTGGCCATACTTTGGCCGCAAGGTGGGTGGCAGGAACAAATCGATTCACATTTTAACAAACAACATGGAACCTCTTTCACCACGAGACCCCATGCCTCCACCACCACAGCTGGAAGGTAGTTGATCTAGGAGTAACCCTGAGGAAAATGCATTTCAAAGGGTGGCTGGACTATAAAAGAGAGGGGGCAAAAACACCCCAGGTAGAAAAAATAGAGAAAAAGACTCTCTCTCTCTTGCTTTTTCATCTAAGACGACAAAAGAAGCAGTCTTTGGACTTTGGGAGGGGTTCTGACCTGAGACCTTGGTCAGCCCTGTTGCTGGAAACATTTGGTAAGAACCTTGAACCAAGTCTAGTTTGTTAACTTTTAGTTACTAGAAAGCATTTTATCTTTATTTCTCTTGTAGTCATTTCAGACTTTAATGCCTTATACTTGTACTCACTTAAGAATCCATCTCTTTGTAGTTAAGTAAACTTGTTTTATTCTTTAATCAAAATTAATCCAGTGCTGTGTTTAAACTGAATTGTTTGGTGACTCCAATTAAAGTAGCAAACTGTTGTAACAGTTTTCAAGAACGTAAAAGGTTGTTACAAGGAGGAGGAAGAAAAATTGTTTTTCTTAACCTCTGAGGATAGGACAAGAAGCGACGGGCTTAAATTGCAGCAAGGGAGGTTTAGGTTGGACATTAGGAAAAACTTCCTGTCAGGGTGGTTAAGCACTGGAATAAATTGCCTAAGGAGACTGTGAAATCTCCATCACTGGAGATTTTTAAGAGCAGGTTAGACAAACACCTGTCAGGGATGGTCTAGAAGATAATACTTAGTCCTGCCATGAGTGCAGGGGACTGGACTAGATAACCTCTCAAGGTCCCTTCCAGTCCTATGATTCTATGATTTGACCCATTACAGAGGAAATGGATCTATAATACCTGAACTGTCCAGGAGAGGGCTGGACAGAGTAAAAAACACAGTTTTGGGGGGAAATGTGGGACTGGGAATGTGTTGGGCCCACCCTGCAAGTGGTAACCAAGGCGAGTGGGAGCTGGAGTTTGACTGGAGTGTTGCTGGCAGGCTGCAGCTATAAACAGATATTCAGGGTGTGACCTGCACACTGTTTGTCTGTTTGTGAGGGGCCCAGGTTGGGAGCTACAGCACCATAGCATTGTGAGGCACCCAACGTTGCAAGGCAGGTGGTGACACAACCCCTCACTAGTCTGGATTGCACCCTGGAATGTCATAGTAAACTACCCATATCACATGTCACACTGTGGGTGAAAGAGCCATCTCGAGGAACTTCTACTTGCCCTCCAACACAGGTGAGTGGGGAGTGGACAGAGCCTTAACTCTGTTCCCTCTCAAAGTGCCAACCAGTGCACCTGAACGATTGCTCAGGAAAAGCACTGCCACGGCATACTCCCTCCCCCTCACAGAGAAAAGGGGACCCAGAGACCAAATTGTAACTCTGTCACAATTTCCTCCCTGGTCTATTCCTGGGATATCATAACTATATGCTACCCCTTACTCAAAGCTTGTGGTAACTCCCCAGTCTTGTCCTACGGAAAGTTTTTGTTGCTTGAGTTGCTATTTTACAGACATACCAAGTTCAGAGTCACATGACCTGCACCTTCTGCACTTATCGAGGGAATTGTCATAATTCACGTATGTTGATCCTTCTATGCATGGTTTACAAGTTGTGTTTTTGTCCTTTGTGCAATCACCAAATTTAAATGAACCTGTAAAAAAAAATGCAAAAAGAAGAATGAAAGTTGTAGTATCTATACCTAGAAGTTGTCAGCTAGAAGATCTGCTTCAGATTTTCTGTTTCTCTTCATCTCTTAAACTTTCTAATTTATTAATAATGACAGGATCAACGTTTTCTAAATGCTACAGATAAATTATATGGGTTTCAATCCATACATGTCTTTTGGTAATGTAGCATATATAGGGTTGGATTTAAAATTCTAACTATTAAAAACAAGAAGGAAAATTTACTAAACAAATGATCTGTTCAATGAAAATACCCATTCACTGATATAAATGCGGAGTTGTGTGGGCAAAAGAGCATGAATGCATTTTTTTACCTCCTTCAAAATTGTGCATGTAAATATCCCAGTGCTTTTCTATGAATCCAAGTAGCTTACACGGACTTGTCTGAAATCCATGGGAAGTTATTGGCATGAACTTAGTAAATATTTGTGTGTTTTTCTACGATTCTGCATTCTAGCTGGGCTTGGAACAGATCATGTGAAAGTACTCGCATAGCATGGAATAATCATATACATCTTTAGGGAAACAGCTTAAATACAAGCAGGTTAGAGTCCAATCCACAGAATACAGTTTTCAGTGCCCAAGGGATTTCTGAATGAAAATATGAAGCCAATGTAGTCCTGTCACTTGGGGGCCAGAGGAAGGCCCTATAACACTGTCTCCCAGTAGAAGCTACAGCATGTAGAGCAGGGGTAAATTATTTTTATTTTCGGGGTCCATTCAAAAATGTCTGGCAGTCCAGATTTGGCCCACAGTCCACCTATTGACTCCCTCTGATGTAGAGTATTTATCAAGCAGTATGCAGTTCTGCCTGTGGCCATTTCCACTCACCTCTTTATTTTTCAATAAATTATTTTAAAATGATACCTACCAGGTGGACACATCTTACAGCAGATATTTTCTGCAGCATATTCTCCCTCTTTACATTTAAGTTCCCTTTTAGAAATATTCCTCTTTATAGACAGCTTATCATATATAGTGTGTGCAGGAGGTACATCACTGTCACATTGTGATCCAATAGTCCAACCAAACACCTAGGAGAGAACAGTAAAATTATAGGTGTGGGAAAATTGCTCAAACTCTTCCTCCTACCCTGTCTTCCTGCTATTTGTAGAGTGGGCCACAGTAGCACTAGACCCTGAGAGAGGAGTGGATGAAGGCGTGGGAGCAGTACCCTACAGCAAGGGTTGGAGGAGAGGTGGGGAGGGGAAAGGGCGGAAACAATGTCTCACTATGTGTTCCATATCTCAGGGGGTCACCCTACACAAAGATGCCGTAGTGACAGCATCATTGCCTCCTTCCAGGCCTGTGAGAAGATTGGCTCTGGGAGCCAAAAGTGCTCTGAGAGCACTGCAGGGTGTGGGGGTGTGTCCGTGTCCCCCAGCGCCTGCAGCAGCTCTGACGGACTGCTTTGCTAGGGGACCTACAGAAGGGTCTGGAAACCCACAGTCCATGGGGAAACCTGTAGGTTAGCAGGTCTGACATTGTGAAGTGGACTACACACAGGATCAAAGAAGTAAAATGGAGGCAGAATGCCCTTAATCCGTCTACTTGGGCTATCCTGACCACAGGTGCAGCGCACAGGTGTAAATGGGGCTACACTGTCAGTAGGCCTGAAGGAAATTATGATGCTGTCCACAAACAGGAGGGCTGTGACTCAGAGGGGTTTCTGAGTCACAATGCTTCTCAGAGCAGTTCTTTGGGCATGTAGTCTAGCCATCATTCCTTGCTCAGGGCTGTGCTTAAAGTCACATTCTTGCTCTGAGAAACTGTTCATGTTCCAGAAATATTTATTCTCAGACACACTGGGCCGGATTCTCCTCTCCTTTACTCTTTTATACCAGTAACAGGTGCAGTTCCAGCAATTCAGAGGAGGTAATATTGATTGATACCAATGTGAGAGAGAGAGGAGAATCGGCGCCAGAGTATCAAATCAGCAGCTGTCATTTTGAAAAGGAGGATACAGTGTGGAACAGAAAGATAAATACAGGGAGAGCGTACGGTGGAGCAAGAATCAGTGAGCCAAAATGTACAGTGTTACTACAAATTCCATTTAGTGCTAGGGACAGAAAGTGAAGGACAAATACAAGATGAGCATGAAAAGAAAAAGGTGTAAAGAATGGGGTAGAATGAGTTATTATAATAACTTTCTAAATGACAGACACGTGCAGAGCAAATAACTGATAACTATGCAGAAACCACACTAACAAACCCTTCTAGCTTCTACTACGTGCATGCATGAACTCAGAACTCTCCTCAAAACCACCAAAACCGCCCCACCTCTCCCCCTTGTTGACACAATAGGGAAAGACAGAAACATAATGTATAGTAACATATATATAACCAATTCATTACCACAGATAATCCTGTACTTCCTAATACAATAAGTGTGGACTACTTCTCAGGAGCTGTCTTTCAAGTAGCATCACATAGGCACGGCACGCAGAAACTTTATACATTGCCCTACATCTGATATTCTTCCTTTTTCGCTTCTCCTCATCCCCAAAGTGACATTCTAATTTTTCACAATATTACTTTATATCCTAGAGTCACTTTATTCTTTTTCTTTTGATTCTCCTTGGAATTGCCACTCCCACATGATATGCAGTCCTCTGAAATTAAAATTTAATTACTAATAACAAAAGGAACACTAATGTTAACACAATTTGATGGTACGCTTGAGAAACCACTCATGTCCTCAGTAGTACCCATATCACTCAGTGGCAATAACTGAAGGTACATGCATGCATTAAGGGGATGATAGGTGCTTTTTGATCTGTTTTCATGAAAACAGATGTATACAATGTATGCTTTCAGCCTAAAATGACTCATAGAGGCTTGTTTTTGTTCTTTTCCTAATCTAAAATAAATGCCATTTTTTAAACTAAAAGTCTAAACATCCAGTAGGAACAAAATAAATAGGGGCAACTAACTCCAGAAAAACCCTTAGAAATCATACTTTGGGCCAGATTATCAGTTCCAATTCCAACTGATCTGCTCAGGCATTAACCTTCTTTCAGAGCCCCTCTCTATACTGGGGAACCCATAGAAGTGCGTTCCAATGGCAGGCACCAGTTGGAGGTCCTTGGCAGTGTGGCAATTGAGCCAAGCTACCTACAGAGCCACGGCAGAACCATTGAGGACCTAGTGGCTCCTCCAGGATCCATGTGATTTGTGGACAATACCTCAGGTCTCTTACACAGGGGGAACAGTTCCCACCAGTGGAAGACTTCAGAGGAAACACTATGTAGGGGCATAATGATCTAACCCTACCATTGTCATAATACATACAATATTTGTACGTGAGACCCAGATGAGTGGATGGACAATTGCTTAAATAGTAAATTGCTTAAAAGAAATTCTCTGCTTCCTCTAGTCACCCATTCTCTTCTTTCATTGATTTCCCATCCCCACATGGGAGCGTGCTCCTGCATCTATTAATTTGGGGCCATAATTTTCACCCACTCAAAACCTCCCATCTGTTCTTGCATCAGTCACACAGCAGCAAGTGCACATAGCTCATTAGGGGCTTTCAAGAAATTTAAAAAGGGCGAGAGTAGATTTCCTTGCTTTGGTGTTGGATAGCAAGACATGGGAAGTTTCGTTTATGTTCTGATGTTTGTCTGCTCTTGGTAGTTCTTTCACTAACGATGACTTTATGAACAGTTTATCCTCCTTTTGCTATTTTAATGATTTTTTTCTTTTGCAAATTCAAAAGCTTACATGACTCCTAGCAAGATGGAACTATCAAACAGGTGGTAATTTTATATTATTTGGCAAATGGATCCTTTCCTTGCACTCTTTTAGATGAAGCAGACTTCTTACTATAGCAGGTGCTCTCTGGTCCAGACATGCCAAACCCACGGGAAAAAATGCAGAAATTGGGCTTGTTTTTGGCTTAATTGGCTTGTGAGTTGCTTGTTGGCTAGTTTTGGGCTTGTAGCTTGTTGCTTCTGTTTTTTTATCAGCTCCCAGCAAGCAGGGACAAGGGGCAAACAGGGGCAAGGAGGGGACAGAGTCAGGGGTGCACAGTGGGCCCACCACAGTGCCAGACTGCACGCCGGGGGGATCTAGTCACATAGAGTGTTGGGGTTCTTAGGGATTGGCTTGTTTTGGCCTTGTTTTCAAATGGGGTTAGCTTAATTTTTGGCTTATTGTGAAAGTCAGAGTGCTTATTTACCGTGTGAAAGTTGGCAACTGTGCTCTGGTCCAGTTTCCAGTAGCACATTTTTCTCTTTCCATTCCCTCCTCTTTTTGCTATCTTTCATCTATCCTATTCTTTTTTCACACTAAGATGAAATGTACAGTTATCAGTGAACTGCACTGAAGCAACCACTCAGTGACAGTTCCTCATGTTCCAAAGTTTTCAGCGCACTTGAGTCATGAGAACCAGCGGGGCCAGAAAGAGGAATTGAGTTTAATTTTGCAAAGTCAACCGAGTTACTGTGGTGTAAAACCCCTAGAATCTGCGTATCTTTGGTGCTGAGGTTAATAGGATCTGTGTGTGTTCAGTGCGTCTGGAAATTAGACTCATAGGGGTCTAAAACCCCAGTTCCCCCAAACAAGATAAAATTTGAAAATGTTGGCATTAATTTCTTGTCTCAGTTTCCCCACCTGTACAGTGGGGGTAATAACACATCCTTGTATCACATGAGTGTTCTGTGGATTTTTTAGAGTTCTTTCTCAATGCACATTTATTAATGGTTACTGTCTATTGTTAAGACTTGCAGCAACACTAACAGCTTCTATCTCATTGTTGCTACTCTGTGGCCGGATGTCAAAATGGAAGATTCAAGGGAAGCTTATGATCTGTTTTTTTCTTGTATACAATATATTGCAGTTCACTTTTCAGCATTTCCTGGTTGTTCAGTGTCTTGCATCAAAGTAGAAGAAAACAGAAATTCATCTTCGCAGTAGAATAGGTAAACATATTGTGCAAATACAGACCCAGTTATGCAAACACTTATGACAAGATTCAAGTTACACGTGTCATCCAGTCGACTTGAATCTGACTATTTATGTGCATTCATTTTAAGCACCTGTACAAATCTGTGCACTATTAGAGTCATAAGGAGTATCATGGGTGGAACAAACACTTTAGTGTGAGGGCCTTAACTTCTAAGAGGTCTTTTCTAAATTCTCAGAAATTGGCTGCTTATTATATACACAATCTTACTATATGAACTAGAAAATTATTGGCTAGTATTAGTTTGCTGTTTTCAAGGTACCCAAATCTGTTCCTATTAAATTTAGTTTTATATAGGTTCTGGTACCACACTCATCATCGTACGAGTGTCCTCCAGCTGTTTTTTCAAATGGTCTGTGTTTTGCTTTTTATATGGGCAGGTCTATGATTAATCTTTTGGTAACATAGAAGGAATAGTAAGAGCCTAAGGAGGGACACCTGATCAAACATCACCTAATGAAATTAATAGGCAGCAGAGGAAGTACTTTTTCATGCAACGCACAACTAAGTGGTGGAACTCATTGTCATGGGATGTTGTGATAGCTAAAGTATCACTGGGTTCACAAAAGGACTGGGTAACTTCAAGGAGAATAGGTCCATTGATGGCTATTAGCCAAGATTATCAGGGACACAGCCCCATGCTTGGGGCGATCCTAAACCTCCAACTACCAAAAGATGGGAGCAAAAAATAGGGGTGGATCACTCCATAATTGCCCTGTTCTGTATGCTCCCTCTGAAGCTCTGGTACAGGCCACTGGGTAAGATGGACCATGATCTTATGTGCTTAAGGATCTGCTTCTGCAACTGATGTGCCATGAGTACAAGGGTTTGCTTCTGTGGAATCATCTGCAGGATCAAGGCCCAATAAACCCAACTACTTCCATGTTCTGGTGTAAGTAAATTAATCGACCAGACACATACTGCAGGGCTTTTTTTTTTCTTTTTTTTTAAGTGTGGTAAAATCATATGTTAGAAAAATCAGGGAAGAGGGAATAAAAGGTTTGTGGGAGATCTACTTCCTCTCTGGCTAATGGGACTGGGATTTGACAGAGAGCCTGGTTTAGACGGAAACATCAGCCTATTGTGTATATTAAAGGAAGGGATGATGGGAAGAAGTTTTGTTTACACCACTATCAGTTTGACCTAAATTCAGAATATAGATGCATTTCTATTTCTGACTGTGATTATGTCTATTTAAGCGTGATATATTTGGAGTACGTCTCTGCAATTGGTGTGCTGTAGGCGTTTCTCCCCTTTTGACACACACAGCATACACTTCCGCTGTTTGGACGTTAAGCATCCTCTATACTATTTAATTTATATTTTGGTGTTTTGTGGAGTGGCACAGTTGTAAGGCTCCATAGTATAAACTGAGTCACATAACTGCATTACCAAAATTTTGCAACCCTCAAGTGATGAATAAAATCTACTGTTAAAATTTTGCTACCAATCATCTCAATACTAGCCTCTGCTCCGCAAACAATCATTCAGTGCCAAATGTAACCATGCTGCGGGAAGATCTTATGTGTGAAATTCAAGACCATATCGCTGAGAGAGTTGACAGCAGTAACTGAGGGACGATTCATACAGTTATGGTCCTCAGACAAAATGCTAGGAAACATCAGAAAGAGCAGGGGTTCTCAAACTGGGGGTCGGGACCCTGCAGGGTGTCGCAAGCTTATTCCATGGGGAGTCGCGAGCTGTCAGCCGCCACCCCAAACCCCGCCAGCATTTATAATGGTGTTAAATATATTTTAAAGTGTTTTTAATTTATCGGGGGAGGGGGTGTCGCACTCAGAGGCTTGCTATGTGAAAGCGGTCACCAGTACAAAAGTTTGAGAACCACTGAGAAAGAGTCTTAAGTCCAGTGTATCTCCCTGGAGTGGAAGAAGGGAATGATAAATCCCAGTCCTGCAAATACTTAAGGGCATGTTTAACTTTACTACCCTGAGCAGTCTCACTGATTTCAATAGGAGAACTACTCATGGTAGCAAAATCAAGAATGTGCTTAAGTGTTTGCAGGCTCGGGGCCATAATAAGTAAGTTTTATAAACTGAGGATGTCACATTTTCAGGGTCCAATCCGGCTCCCAACTGATATCAAGAGTAGTTTGCCCATTAATATTATTTAATTTCATCTCAAGTCTGCAGTTTGCATGGATCACCATTAAAGGATCAGTAATTGCCAACTGCTGGGACAGTTTTCTTATACTGGGAAATAGATGTGATAACTGTGTCGTGTTGGCAAATGTCAATTTTCAAAAATAGAACATCAGCTCTCCAAAATTAGGAATTCACTTGTAAGCCAGCCAAAGGAGGACCCTATACCAACTCTGCAAAACATTCAGTTTGTCCTCTATTGCATCATGTTCTTTATAACTTAAGTACAAGTCAGGGAGCGAAAGACTTCAGTTTTACTGCATTGCTTCACTCCCCAGAAAGACCCAAAGTGACAAACGTACGGGTGAACGGAGGAGTTCCCTTCACTAGTCTTTATAAAACAGTCCCAAAATCAAACCGCTTCTAGGAAACAATATTTCCGAGCCACGTCTCCTTCACATGGTCTCTGAGTCAATTGGCCCCAATCTTAAGGAAGCAGGAATACTTTCTGTTTAGTGCGGTTGTGTCACGCAGCAGGCAGGACTTTATCTCCACCTGATCTCACTTCTCAGAAACGATCGTTGTTTATGGTCGAAGTCGAGCGAGCGAGCGAGGGATCGAACTTTACCTGCGTTCCCTGCGTGGGCTGCACCCGACCAGCCGAGCCCCCGGCTCCCCCTCGCGGAGGGCGGGGAGCTGGTTTGTGTCCCGCGCTGTGCACCCCAGCAGAGTGAGGGAAGTGACAGGTCCTGTCCATCGCCCCCCCGGCAGCTGTCTGCGCCCCTACCCCGTATTTACTGAGAGAGACACCGGCGCAAATAGGGGGGCGGAGATTCCCCGTGAAGTTGGCCTCGCTAGAGGCGCAGCCCTGGGGAGACTGACAAGCGACCGCCCGAGCCGCGGGAATCCCGCCCGGCCCCCTCCCCGGACAGCCCGGCGGCGTGGCACGGGCGAGACGGGACTTACTAGGACGAGGCGGAGGAAGAGGAGCCCTGCGCTCATGCTGCCGCCGGCCGGCGCGGTGCCCGGGCAAGCCCTCCAAAGCGAAAGTGTGTCGCTGCCCTCGCCGCCGTCCCCGCAGGGTGTGCATCGAGCACTGGTGCCCAGCTGCAGCACCTGCCCCGCCCCGCGCTGTGCCGGCCAGGGGCAGGCGCCTCCTCCGGGGCTGGCCACCGCCCGCCCCGCTCCAGTGCCCAGCGCAGGGGGGGAAGGAAAGCAGGGAGGGATCCCCGCGAAGGGCGTGGTGTAGGGAGCGCCTGGCGCACAAGGGGACAGTGTGGTCCGGAGAAGCTGCGTAGAACCGCAGCTGGGACTGGGAAGATCCTTCTCCCAATAGACACCAAGTGTTGTTGCTACAGCTTTGCAAGGTGCAGTATGGGCTCCCCGCTCACCCCAGCAGCAGCCTCCTGGACAAGCGGCAAAACAATTGTATTGATCTCAACGTTAGGCGTTAGCACTGGATTCCTCTAGTCCTGCTCCTGGACAGGGCCCGGCTATGGTTGTATCCGGCCAGCTTATGTTGGAAAGAGTCCCAGATGTCTGTCTCTTGCCACATGCTTAAGGTTGCCAACCCTCTAGGATTGGCCTGGAGTTTCCCGGAATCCCCATTGATCTGCCCCGGTGGCCGTTGAAAGCAATCTAGGAGATGTTAATAGGATATTTTAAGAAAATGACATTACCTCATGTTGGGGGGAAAATCTCCCGGAATTGCTTCAGTCAGAGTTGGCAGCCCATGCTCTTTCAGATGCCTGAGTCCAGAACAGTCTTGCCCTCAGGTGCATCTGAGTGGCAGTTCTGTGGTGACCTATGGGGTGGTAATAAATTGTACTCCTATAGCACTTTTTCTACAATGATCTAGGTGGTTTTAAATGAATCAATTAAAGCTAACAATACTCCTGTGATGTAGATTTACAGAGGAAGGGCGTTGCAGTGGCTAGGCTGCTACGCTGGGACTTGAAGAGCTGGATCAGTTTTGTTCTCCGCTGCAGACTTCCTGTGTGACCCTTGGAAAGTGACTTAAAGCTGGATTATTACACGTAGGTACGTAATGATTGCAGATAGCTGCCTAGTGGGATTTTCAAAATGCCTAGGTGTTTTACTCCCATTGCTTTCAGTAGGCATTTTCAAAAATCCCATGAGGTGCCTATGTGTATCTTTAGGTGCCTAAATACCTTTAAAATCTGGATTAAAATCTGTTCTTTCTCTGTCTCAATCCCCATCTGCAAAATGGGGGAATAGTATTTTCTGGCCTTGCATAGGTGTTATGAGGATAAATAAATATTTAAAGGCTGTGTGGTGTTCAGATATTATGGTAATGGGAGCTGCAAACATACCTAAGATAGATAGTATTAAGCCACTTGTTAAAGTTTACACAGCAAATCAGAGATGGATCCAGGAATAGATCTCATGTCTCCCCACTTCAACCACTATATGAGTCTCTCATCTTGGGGGGTGACTGCCCTGCCTTTGTTATATGTGTAGGTGTAGGGGTGAGGGAACCCAGATAGCATAGAAGTGAGTGGAAATATGAAAAAGGCTGAGACTCACTGCAATAGACAAGGCTGCCTTTCACTGTCTTGCCTGAAGGGGCACTGACAAGGCCGGTAATTGTGACCTATCATCTGTGGTGTTTCACAGTCTTTCACAAGCACATAATGTAACAGTTGTCTCTCTTGTGCTTGCCTTCAATGAATCCTTGGTCTTCCAAGCTCCACCTACAGCGTCTGTTGAAGGTAATATGACAGTCTCAATCAAGTATCAGTTATTGAAATAGTTAAACATGTTTCAATTTACGCCATGATAGTATTGTGTTTGCAAGACTGTGGTCGCATCTGAGCTGGTATTTCCATTTTAAAGCCCATTTTTCAGGGGTTTATGACTCACCCTTGTATTTGCAAGCACAGAAGCAGCTGCGCTTTGAGAAATGTTGCTAAACCAGTTAAGCTATGTTCAGAAACATTAAAAAATAGCTTCTCTTTCAGACATTTTAACCACTTCCGCCTAAAACAAAACTCTTCATCTAGAACTGCTGATACTTTGAGATGCTCCATCTTTGGTGTAGATATTAATGGCAAACTCCCCTATCTCCCAAAATGAATTGAGATGGCTAAGAAGTATGTGAAATGTGGGCACTGTATATACACCATAGTTTCAGTTCACAACGGGCCCAAATCTCAAAGTGCTTACTCAGTTCACACTCCGGGCTATTGATTTTAATAGGAGCTAGCTTGAGTAAACACTGAGTACAAATTAAGTGCTAGATTGTCCTCACTTGCTGGAGAGGCTCTGCAAGATTACAGAGCTATTGCCAAATTCATCAATCAAGGGAGCATGGTTCACCTTAAAAACAACACACACACCCCCAAAAAACCCCAGCCAATAGGATTGGCCCCTTGATATGCATCATTTTAGCATTAAAAAAAATCCAGATTCTGTTCTACACCCCCTCATCATCATAGTCTCTGAGTGCCTTCCAGCAGTGCATTACTAAGTGACATGACTAACATCTCTCACATGTCAGTTGGTCTTTCTGTCATCATCTCCCCGGGGAAGAATTGTGTGTGCAGTGTAGTGTGTTTTGTTTTGGTAGGTGTAGTGTATACACACTGATAGGATCCCTTTTAACTACCTTGAGACCTCTAGTGGTTCTCACTGGCTTCTAGGTTTCAGAACCCTGCAGAACAGCCATTTATTTATGTAGCTAGGCCTTGCATGTGGTATATAGTTAGTAAACATGGTTGTTATTTAGACCTCACTGTGTGTGTGTAGTTCTTTTAATTACCTTTGTTGTGTAAAGAGCAAAAGACACAACAGTAGGATTTTTTGGAAGGGAGAGGGGAGTATTGTTTTTGTTTTTTAAAAATGATAGTCCATTAACATTTCTAATCTACTCTGGTGAAAGTGTTTGGTTTGTACACTGCTACCGGGACTATAGCAGCTTCTTTGATTGGAGGGAGTGGCCGCCGTGACTCTGAATTTCTTTTCTTCCCCATTCTCCCTCTGTTTAAAGGCTTGTCTACACTCAGAATGCTACAGTGGCACAACTATCTCACTGCAGCAATGCCACTGCAGTGCTTCAGTATAGACACTACCTATGTAACTGTCAAGGCTGTATCCCCACTTTGAACTTTAGGGTACAAGTGTGGGGGCCTGCATGAGGCCTTCTAAGCTTAACTACCAGCTTAGTTCTGGTCCGCTGCCACCATTCCCTTCCCTGGGAAGCTTTGAGAAACCTTTCACCAATTCCCTGGTGAATACAGATCCAAACCCCTTGGATCTTAAAACAAGGAGAA
>NW_020664446.1:34198176-34204842 GCF_002925995.2 Terrapene triunguis
CACCAACTCCTGGTGAATACAGATCCAAACCCCTTGGATCTTAAAACGAGAAATTGACCCTTCCCCCCACCTCCTTCCTTTCACCAACTCCTGGTGAATACAGATCCAACTCCCTTGGATCTAAAAACAAGGAAAAATCAATCAGGTCCTTAAAAAGAAGGCTTTTAATTAAAGAAAAAGGTAAAAATCATCTCTGTAAAATCAGTATGGAAAATAACTTTACAGGGTAATCAAACTTAAAGAGCTCAGAGGACCCCCCTCTAGCCCAGGTTCAAAGTATAGCAAACAAAGATAAACACTCTAGTAAAAGGTACATTTACAAGTTGAGAAAACAAAGTAAAACTAAGACGCCTTGCCTGGCTTTTTACTTACAAGTTTGAAATATGAGAGAATTGTTTAGAAAGATGGGGAGAACCTGGATTGATGTCTGGTCCCTCTCAGTCCCAAGAGCGAACAACTCCTTAAACAAAGAGCACACACAAAAGCCTTTCCCCCCCCCCCAAGATTTGAAAGTATCTTGTCCCCTTATTGGTCCTTTGGGTCAGGTGTCAGCCAGGTTACCCGAGCTTCTTAACCCTTTACAGGTAAAAGGATTTTGGAGTCTCTGGCCAGGAGGGATTTTATAATACTGTACACAGGAGAGCTGTTACCCTTCCCTTTATAGTTATGACAGTAACCCTGTACTAGCTTTAGCATTTATTTTATTTAGCAGTAATGCAAGAATCCTACAGGCCTTTATCCTGTATGACATTGGCTTCATCAGTTAGCATGAAGGCTGAGGCCTATGAACTTTGGCACAGATAATGGCCCAATGGTCACCCCTAAGTTTTGGGGAACTGGGAACAAAGTGTTTAAGGGGGAAGTTTGTCCATAATGATACCAGCCAACCACAGGAATATTAGCTAACAGCAACTTTTGGATATTTTAGGATGGGAACATCTGCAGATGTCTGACCACAAGAGTACCATGGCTACAAATTGACATTTATGATAATAAATTGAGGTCATTAATATACTAACCAATAGGAGAAGGGCACCCAACATTAATAGGGTGAGGAAATACAGATAAGGAAGAAGGGAGAAACCCCTACTGAATATGCATTAGACAGAGTAGTGTCAGTGTAACATATTCTAAAAGTTGTATCCCAGCCTGTGTGCAGGAGGAGGGAAAGATGTAGCCCTTGGGAGATGCCAGGATGACGGCCATTGGCGATAGTGATGAGGAAGATAATGGCTAACATTTCAGGCTGTTCTGTAAGGGGTGGTGTGAGTATATGGATGTTCAGATGTACATTCTGCATTATCTCTCTCTACCTTGCTGTGATAGAGTTTTTGTGACTTTGCTAAGTGTATTAATATAACTATTACAAATACAGATAGGTTCCTAAAGTGTGAGTGTTGCAACCATGCACATCGGGGCTACCAACTGAACAGTAATTTTAATAATACAATCCATAGATCAGGCAACACATATGCCAACAGGAGGCGTTCTCCCATCGGGGTACGTAATCCATCTCCCTGAGAAGTGGTAGCTAGGTTGATGGAAGAATTCTGCAGTTGACTTAGTGCTGTCTGCACAGGGACTTATGTTCTTATGACTTAGGTCATCTTAACAGCGCCGCTCAGGGATGTGGATTTTTCACACCCCTGACCGACATTGTTAAACCAACCTAATTTTCTAGTGTAGACCAGGCCTAATTCCTAATGTGAACCTGGATTGTACTTTCAAGTTAGAAAAATGTAACCTCTGGCCTTGACTATACTTCTTTGCCACTAGATGTCCTCATAGCTCTCACCGCAGAATAGTTATAAAACACGGAGTTGTGCCTCCAGCTACAGTTAATGTACAGGATCCTGAACTTTTCATCAGGTCATTCAGTCTTTGAAAATGTATGCTGTTACAGGGAACACATGCATTCATAGTTTAATCTTCTCTCCACACTAGTTTGATTCACAGTGGCCTTTATTTTGCACCCATGATGATGGCCTAATCATCACAAAGTAGACTGGAGAGTCAATAGAAAATCAAAGGAGTAAAACTTCGACTTTAAAACACATGACTGTAGTGCTCTGCTAATAAGAATCATTATGTTTTAATTTATATTTATGCTTGAGTTGGTGTCAGGGTTTCTCTCTTTTCCCTAAAGGTGATCTGGTACTTGGGAAAATGGTACCCAACAGGCATTATTGCTTCTTGGAGTGACTATTAGTATAGTCTTCTCAAAAACTGCCTCTATAGGGGAAGAGAATCAGGACATGGTGGGGTAAATCAAGACCATAAGCCTGTGATCAATAAGAGGGATACAGCATAGAGCCTAGGGCCCCCAAACCATAATGGGTTGTTTTCAACATTTTGAATAGTTTTACCTTTTAGAAGAGAGAGAACCAGATAAAGACAGAAAGAATCTTGGTTATTATAATGCAGTTTTTTTTATTTTTTAAAACATACCGAATGTCCGCAAATGCTATGTTTACTTTTGAGATGCTTTCACATATGTGCGTGTGTGTGTCTCTTTCACCAACAGAAGATGGTCCAATAAAAGATATTACCTCACCCACCTTGTCTCTCTCATATAGGGTGACCAGATGAGAGACATGAAATATTGGGACGGGGGGCGCCGGCGGAGCAAAAAGAAAACAGCCGCCGGAGTATAGGAAAAATTGGTGGGGACTGAGCTCCCACCAGCAGCTCCCCACCCCGCACCAGCTCACCTCCGCCTCCCCTGGGCGGGCTGCCGTGTCCTACTTCTCCCCCCTCCCTCCCAGCGCTTGCGCCACCATACAGCTGAGTCACTCAAGCCTGGGAGGGAGGGGGGAGGAGGAGGAATGCAGCGTGCTTGGGGAAGAGGCGGGGCCAGGGCGGGGATTTGGGGAGGGATCCAATGGGGCAGGGAGGGGGCGGAGTTGGGGCGGAGCCGGGGCTGAGTTGGGGGTGGGCGGGGCGCAAGCCCCCTCCGCCTGTGCGCCGGAGTGCAAAATATCGGGACAATTCGCGTCCCGACCGATGTTTGGTCGGACGCGGGACAAATAAGTAAATATCGGGACAGTCCCGATAAAATCGGGACGTCTGGTCACCCTATTCTCATATCCTGGAACCAACACAGCTACAACAACACTTCACACAATATTACAGTGACAGTCATTCTGCATTAATATATGCTGTTATTAGGTTAAATTGTGCTACACTAACTCACACAAATAGTCCCATTGACTTAAATTAGGCTTTGGCCCAGGGTTCATTTTAGGACTGTTGCGCAAAGGAATGATGGTTGTCTTGATGCTAAATTATTAAGACAGGATTGGTATTTTGTACCTGAACAGCAGCTGTTAGGAGGTTGAGTGGCTGATAAGAGATGTGGGCTAGAAGCTAGGTTCCTTTTCAAGTTGGAAGAATTAACTAGGTACCTAGCTGGCTTTTACTGCATCTTCATTTTTCTTTGTTCATATGCCTTATTCTGTAACTTTATTTTTTACACAAATATTCGATTTTTTGTCAAAGTTGCTAATGAGTCAGAATAATGAATGAACCAGGTAATCATTACTTCAATGTGATATGGCTTAGTTCTAACAGATTTTATATTTCCACTTATCCATTTCGGTTTCTAAGTTTGTATTTTTATTTTTAATCATGCAGGCAGGAAAATGAATGCAAGGATCTCAATGTATCAGATCATCCAGTCATAAAGATTACAGAGGCCCAAATGTACTTCTTCCTTTGTGAATGGAGGAGAGCTGACATAGAAGTATGTGGGCAGGAAGGTAATGCCTGGGTGGAGAGCTGTGGTAATGGCACATGTTCCACCCTTGCCTATGATCACCTTTTGCATGATCACCAAATGGTGGTGGTACCATAAGCTTTGGCTACTGGGGGTGCATCAGATCTGAAGGGGATGCATGTGGGGAACATCCATTGTATGCAGCATGCTCCCATTAGAAGAAGGCTTAAAGTCTGCAGCAATTTGATGGTCAGGCTGTAGAATTAATTTTATGGAAGACATTGTAATGTACATCCATGGGGGAAGTATTGCCCTAAAGCCAGCCATGCTGCCAGAGACAGGATCTTGGAGGACACATGGAAGATAGGTTTTTTGCTTCATGAGTCTAGTCAGGGTGTGACGAACTGGGACTGTTCTTACTGTGGTCTTTAAATGCTGACAGGGGAGTGTGGCTAGGATAGTCTGCATTGGGGGATGGGAGACTGACCGATGGAGAATACCTGAGCATGTAACATGAGAACCCAGGAAGGGGTTAGAGGCCAGGTGACACCTTTGCCCGGGAAACTGAACAAAGGCTGTGGGAGGGGTCGCTGAAGAGGGAGTTTCAGGAGCTGGCTGGTGAGATGGCTGGGAGGCAGACGGGGCTCTGACCTCCCAAGGGGGCTGGGGCACCCTAGGAGCCCAAGATGGACCTAACCAAGGGGGGTCCTGTTGTTTGTGCCTGCAAGACCTGTCTTGGACTGTATTCCTGTCGTCTAAATAAACCTTCTGCTTTACTGGCTGGCTGAGAGTCATGGTGAATCGCAGGAAGCCGGGGGCGCAGGGCCTTGTGTCCCTCCACACTCCGTGACAACTGGTGGCAGTGGTGGGATGTACTGCACCCCGTGGATGGCGCTTCCTGCAGTAAGTGACTGGGGAGCAGTAAAACGAAGGGGGATCGACGGGGACCAGGTGGGCTGAAGAATCAGAGAGAGACAGTTCAGGGGGCGATTGACCCCTGGGAGTGTGTGACCAGAGAGAAGGACTGTTGCAGTAACAGGGTCCCCCGGGGAGTCGCAGCGAGTGGTCCCGGGGTGGAGGAGTCTGCAGCTCAACCCTGGCAGAGAGGTGGTGACCTCAAGAATGGCTGGCACACTAGGGGTCTCCCGGGAATGGTGGAAAGCGGAGAGCACAGGCCGGCAAGTGGCCAGCCAGAGGATGTATGCTAAACGCCTTAAGAGCGACCTGGTGGAGCTGTGCAGGCAGAGGGGGCTGCGCATTGGGAGGTCCACCAAAGAACAGCTAATTGCCCAGCTGGAGGAGAGGGATCGCTTGGATGAACCGAGCCCTGTGCCTGAGGGCAGCCGCCCGGCGGATGCAGCGTGGGCCCCGGGGTCTGACATGGCTGGGAGGGGTCAGACTGCTGCCGAGGACATCCCGAGATCCTGCCTACCTATACCTAGGGGAGGGGTTGGGGGAAGCCCAGCAAATACCGAGGGCACCTTGACCCCGGCGGCCAGCTGGGGATCGTCCCAGCGGAGCTCCCCGTCCCGGGAGCAGATGCGGCTGGAATATGACAGGGAGCTGAGACTGAAAGAGCTCGAGTTAAGGCAGCAAGAACTGAAGCAGGAGCGGGAAGAGAAGGAGAAACAACGTCAGCATGAGCAGGAAGAGAAGGAGAAACAACGTCAGCATGAGCTGGACCAACGTCAGCATGAGCTGGAACTGGCCAAGCTGAGGAGCAGTGAGGCCCCGGCTGCGGTGAGTGAGGAGGGACCCAAGACTGCAAAGAGCTTTGATAAGTGCTTCCTGGCCCAGCGTAAGGAGGGGGAGGACATGGATACCTTCCTGACGGCCTTTGAGAATACCTGAGAGCTGCTCCAGGTTGACCCTGCAGACAGGCTCCAGTTTCTCATCCCCTCACTGGACTCCACAGCCAGGGAGGCGTACAGCCGACTGAAAGGGGCGGAGACAGGGGACTGCGAACTGTTCAAAAAGGCCCTGCTCCGCGAGTTTGGGCTGACCCCTGAGACGTACCGGAAAAGGTTCCGGAGTCAGCGTAAAACCCATGAGGTCACATACCTACAACTAGCCAACCAGGTGCAGGGGTATGCCCGCAAGTGGACAGCTGGGGCCCAAACTATAGAGAACCTGCTTGACCTAGTCGTACTGGAGCACGTGTATGAGTAGTGCCCATCCAACCTGAGGCGATGGTTGATGGACCAAAAGCCAGAGAACCCGCAGCACGCAGGCCAGTTGGTCGACGAGTTTGTGAACAGTCGGGCAGGGGATAACAGGGAGGAGTCCCAAAGGAACAGTCCCACCACAATGCAGAGAGAGGGTCACCATGGGACCTCCCAGCGGGGAAATATGGAGAACCCCCACCAAAGGGGAACACCCAGCATCAGGTCCATCCGACCCGCTCGAGGGGACCCACAGGACATGGGCTGCTATCACTGTGGCCAGAGAGGCCACATACGGTCCCAGTGCCCCAGGCTCAGGGACAGACTGAGGAGACCGAACCCACAGAGGGTTGACTGGGTAGAGACCCAGTCGGACGAGGGGAAGCATTCCCAGGCCAAGGGGGTTGGCAGCGTACCACCTGCTAAGGAGGGAGGAGAGCTCCAGGCCAGCTCCTCTCGGGGGCTGGATGCTCCAGACTCAGGGTTTTTGGTTTATACAGTGGGCGCGCGGCTGTCCCTCCGGAGAGAGTACCTTGTTCCCCTGGAGGTGGATGGGAGGAAGGTAAATGGATACTGGGATACGGGTGCAGAGGTGACGCTGGCCCGGCCCGAGGTGGTAGCCCCAGATCGGGTGGTGCCCGACACCTACCTGACCCTGACGGGGGTGGGTGGGACCCCATTCAAGGTGCCTGTGGCGAAGGTACACCTGAAGTGGGGGGTCAAGGAGGGCCCCAAGGACGTGGGGGTACACCCGTATTTGCCCACTGAGTTGTTGATGGGGGGGGGGGG
>NW_020664446.1:34204942-34371634 GCF_002925995.2 Terrapene triunguis
GAGGCGCAGGACCCTAACCTGGTGGGGAGGGAACACCCAGGGACACGGCTCAGGGAGGCTGCGGCTTCAGATCCAGCCAGCGAGAGAGAGCAGGTGGCCATCCCTGTCCCAGCTGCTGAGTTCCAGGCCGAGTTGCAGAAAGATCCCTCCTTGCGGAAGATAAGGGACCTGGCCGACCTCAGTGCGGTACAGACCATGGGGAGAGGTGGCCGGAAAAGGTTCCTGTGGGAAAAAGGGTTCCTGTACCGAGAATGGGCTCCCCCAGGGAAAATGGAGTCAGGGGGGATCAGGAGGCAGCTGGTGGTACCCCAGAAGTATCGCCGCCAGCTGCTGTACCGGGCCCATGACATTCCCCTCTCAGGGCACCAGGGAACCTGGCGTACCCAGCAGAGGTTGCTACGGAGCTTTTACTGGCCTGGGGTCTTTGCTACTGTCCGACAGTACTGCCGATCCTGTGACCCCTGTCAGAGGGGGAGGAAGGCCTGGGACAAGGGGAAAACGGCTTTAGGACCCTTGCCAAGCATAAAGGAGCCTTTCCAGAGGGTGGCCAAGGTTCAAAGGGGGGCTCTGAACCAAGAGAGCCCGAATCACCGACCTCCAGACTGGAACGCTGGGAGAAGACCCCAGCCCAGTTGGAACCCCAGGGGTATTGGGGTGGGAAAAGGGCACAGGCCGCATAAACCTTCCCACATGCGAACTACAAGTGCCATCGAGCACCCCCGACCTAAGGGGGGGCGTGAAACTGGAGGGGCCTGGTGTAATTCTCACCAAGGAATGGGCGGGATGCTGGGGCATCCACGGGAACGGGGGTAGGTTCGAACTTCCCCGGGTCACTGGCTAAAGTGACCCCGCTCAGTTCGGTCTCGAAGGGGGGAGAGATGTGACGAACTGGGACTGTTATTACTGTGGTCTTTAAATGCTGACAGGGGAGTGTGGCTAGGATAGTCTGCATTGGGGGACTGACCGACGGAGAATACCTGAGCATGTAACATGAGAATCCAGGAAGCGGTTAGAGGCCAGGTGACACCTTTGCCCGGGAAACTGAACAAAGGCTGTGGGAGGGGTCGCTGAAGAGGGAGTTTCAGGAGCTGGCTGGTGAGATGGCTGGGAGGCAGACGGGGCTCTGACCTCCCAAGGGGGCTGGGGCACCCTAGGAGCCCAAGATGGACCTAACCAAGGGGGGTCCTGTTGTCTGTGCCTGCAAGACCTGTCTTGGACTGTATTCCTGTCGTCTAAATAAACTTTCTGCTTTACTGGCTGGCTGAGAGTCATGGTGAATCGCAGGAAACCGGGGGTGCAGGGCCTTGAGTCCCCCCACACTCCGTGACACAGGGTCTGAGGGTTGGGACTACATTTAACAACAGATCTCTAGGCTATACAACCCCACCTACTTTCCCTTTTCTGAGGCCACTGTCCTTGGTATCTGTGGGGCTGATATGATTGAGGTATTGCAGCAGGAACCTCGCCATCCATAGTAAGTAATCTTTTCCCCCTGCAGTTTTTTCATTGGAGGGGATGATTGGTCCATAAAGATCAGTGATTTGGAATAGTCCCTGTCATTCTTGAGGGAAGTTAAATTATATGTATGTCCGGTCTATTACAATTCAGCTTGTTGTTACAGCCCTGAGCCCCATGGTTTCATTAAACAGAACCAAGTTTGACAAGGTCAATGAATTTTTCGCAGCAGAAAAAAAAATTCAAACCGACTGAGCATTTTCTGAGACTGGAAGAGTGAACTGGCTGGGTGCCTACTGACTCTCACAGCCAATCACTGTAACGTTACCATAAATGTAGATCTGTTCCATCTCAGAGTTGACTATCTGGCTTTGTTATTTTAACCATGTTTTATAACACTCTCATGTGTGTTCTATCAATGAATGCTGAGTTTTGTACTGATCCCTTCTGATACTGTATTATTAAGCAGTCATTTCTCATCTCTAGGTACTCTTTATAAAACGTTACTTTGGTTGCTTGATTAAAGGTACTGTAAATGCAGCTGCTTATTGTAAGCATTGAGATCTCTATATCTCTTCAGACTTTTAGCAGCATCAGACAGTTTCAATACCTGGCCTGCTGTCCATTTTTAAAGTTTAGCTCCCATCAGACATTCCCATGGAGGTAATAGTACTAAGGTTATGCTACACACCCGTAAAGCTTGGTACAAACATGGAACAGCTGTGAAAGCTGCACAGGAAGTGTGATGGGAGTCAAGATCCCATCCAGAGATTGTCAAGGAAAAGTTTAACTCTTTCCCTCCGACTAGAGAAAGCGCACACGTGTCTGTATAGGATAGCAAGGCTGAGTCAGTCTGAAGAATTTATTAATCCTCTCCAGCATGTGCCGTGTTGAGTGCGGTTCTGAAGCTGTCAGTGAAACTAGGGAGAAAAGACCTGTAAAGGGGAACGGGAAATATGGCTGAAGTGAGCCACATTTTAGACCTTTGCTTTGGATGTGGCTGTACCAGGCCACACCATATACCTTTCCTTTAGGCTTTGGTTAAGGGAAGCCCTATCTTTCACCCAACTAGGCACAGGGCATTCTTTTACAGTTACTTTTCTCCATACTCCATCTAAGCAGCAGAATCCTTTCTTGCTTTGTCTGACCAGCTAGTCACAAAAAAATTAGGAAAATGTGGCATTAACTTTTTGATAAGCTTTACTAGCCTTAGGAACTTAGGGCAAGTTAGTGTAAAATGTAGTGTAGTGTAATGTAGTGTAAAGTCAGTGTAAAATGTTTCATTATCCCTTTATTTTTAAAGAGCTATTTTAGAGCACCAAACATTTGTGAAAAGGTATTAAAAAGTTTGTTGTTTTTTTATTGGTTTTGGACTTATTGGTTGATGGATCTCACGGTCCATTTGTCATCTTCCCATCTCTGGGTGCTTTACTGAAGTGAAAATAACATACCTAGAAAAAATTATGCTTAGGGGCTGAGTCTCCCCTCCAAGTTCTCCTCCTTCTTACTCTTTCTACCTACCTCATGCCTCCTGACTTTAAAAAAAAGAATTTAACAGAGCTACTCCCTCCGTCTCTCTGTGTCAGTCTCCTGTGACATCTAACTGTCTCTTTCAGAAAGAGAACAGGATGCAGTGATCTCCATCTGAATGTTAGCTTAGAGGTTAGCAGCATCATTCCTTCTCTAGTATCAGAGGGGTAGCCGTGTTAGTCTGTATCCACAAAAACAACAAGGAGTGGGGTGGCACCTTTAAGGTGCCTTTAAGGTGCCACCGGACTCCTCATTATTCCTTCTCTACTAGCCAAAGGTTAAAATTCCCACCTGGTCAGTGGCATGCATTTTAACTAGGGTTGCCATATTAGGTGTATAACGAAGAACACGGCTCTTAGACAAATAGCTGTTAACACCGGAGATAATGCTTGCATGGTTTGATGTCTAAAGCTGAATTTGGCCTGCTTTATGCCAGCTCAGATGTGCCAGCTGGTGCCTTGGGAATGGGGACAGTGGTGTGGCTTTGCCCATATCTTGCTCTTCCTCCCTCCCCCCCTCTCCCCCCGCAGTACCTGCTTCCTCCTGCACACCCAAACCCAGACTCAAAGTCTGGGAAGGGCATGTGCAATGGTGAAAGGGGGTCTTACTCCCCCATGTCACCTCTTCAGGGCACAGCCCAATGGGTGATTAAGCTCTATGTAATTATAAATAAAATGAAATTACTAGAAAATGGGAACTAATTATTTTTGCCTTGAATAACTTACCAGGGAACTATTATTATCTACCTATGGTTCTTATCACTGGAGCATCTGTTCTGGAAATGGGGGGACTGGATTTCTTTAGGGACTGATGCTGATGAGTAGGGATGCAGTGAAGTTTGTTTTAAATAAGTATATCACTACATTCCAGCCAAAATGTTGATATTCAACTTCAGCCAAATAATTTTTCAAATACCTCTTTGAAGCCAAATATTTCAGAAGAGGCATCCTTCCCTCTGTGTGGTATGTACAGCAGTTTGGCTGCTGCATCTCACCTCTTCTTTATAGCCAGTTCTGATGGTGTCTCACCAAGGCTCAAAGTGTCTGTGTTGGAGATAAGGTGGAAGAGTTAGAAGGGGGTGAGTAGAATGCTGCTTTCTGGTCCCTTCTAACAGCATCATATGCCTCTCCCATTATACTTCTGACTAGTTCAATCTATTGCTTAAATTATTCTCTGTGCCAGAAGACTGAAGAATAGCTAATGTAACACTGATTTTTTAAAGAAGTCTCCAGAGGTGATCCGGGCAATTACAGATAAGTAAGCCTAACTTCAGTACCAGGCAAATTGGGTGCAACTATAGTAAAGAACAGAATTATCAGACACATAGACTAACAAGATTTGTTGGGGAAGAGTCAACAAGCCTTTTGTAAAGGGAAATCATGTCTCACCAATCTATTAGAATTATTTGAGGGGGGGGGTCAACAAGCATGTGGACAATGGTGATCCAATAGATATAGTATATGTGAACTTTGAGAAAGCCTTTGACATGGTCTTACACCAAAGACTCTTAAGCAAAGTAAGCAGTCATGGGATAAGAGGGAAGGTCCTCTCCTGGATCAGTAACTGATTAAAAAATAGGAAACAAAGGGCAGGAATAAATGGTCAGTTTTCACAATGAAGAGAGGTAGATAGCTCAGTCCCCTAAGGATCTATACTGGGACCTGTGCTCTTCAACATATTCATAAATGATCTGGAAAAAGGAGTAGACAGTGAGGTGGCAAAGTTTGCAGATGATGCAAAATTACTCAAAATAGTTAGGTCCAATGCTGACTGAAGAGTTATAAAGGGATCTCACAAAACTGGGTGACTGGCCAACAAAATGGCAGGTGAAATTCAATGTTGATAAGTGCAAAGTATTGCACACTGGAAAACATAAGGATTAGGGGTATGGAATGGCTTTAAAGATTAAAAAGATTGGGACTGTTCACCTTAGAAAAGAGATGACTAAGGGGGGATATGATAAAGGTCTGTAGAATCATGAATGGTGTGTAGAAAGTGAATAAGGAAGTGTTATTTACCCCTCCACATAACACAAGAACCAGGGTTAATTAATTAATAGGCAGCAGGTTTAAAACAAAAGGAAGTACTTCTTCACACAATGCATAGTCAATCTGTAGAACTTGTTGCCAGGAGATATTGTGAAGGCCAAAACTATACTGGGGTTTTAAAAAAACTAGATAAGTTCATGGAGGTTAGGTCCATCAATGGCAATTATCCAAGATGGTCAGGTACGCAATCCATAGTCCAGGTGTTCCTAATCCTCTGACTCTCAGAAGATGGGACGGATGACAGGCAGTGGATCACTAGATAAATTTCCCTGTTCTATTCATTCCCTCTGAAGTATCTGGGACTGGCCACTGTCAGAAGACTGGATGCTGGGCTAGATGGACGATTGGTCTGACCCAGTATGGCCATTCTGATCTTCTTAGATCCTTAATTTGTCATTCATTTTCTCTATATCACCCCGTGTCAGAGTCCTCCCCTGCTCATGAGGATGCTCAGGAACATCACAGATTTGAAGTAGTCAATCAAGGGGTTCATTGCTTCATTCCTCACTTTTGTGTGAGAACCAAGATGGGGCTCTCATCCTTTAACTGTAATGACAGGTGCAGTGAAAGTCTCCTACCCCTGTAAGTAGATGTTGTGGCCCAGATTCTCAGCCATTCTTAGCTCTCATTGTACCACTCCAGAGGGGCTGGGATTTCACCCCTGAAATCAGTGGGAGTTTTGCCATTGCATGTGGCCAGGATTTTGCCCTAGGTGCACAAAGGAGACATAAAGCTGCTTTAAGGCAGCAACTGGGGAATTCTTCTATTGTTGGGGAATTGTTCTAAGGTGCAGGGCTGGCGGGCATCCCCTGTTAGCCCTCAGTGTAGGGGCATTAAATGCTGCTATAAATTATGCAGGGGGCCAAATTTGCCTTTGGAACATCTCAGAGTTTTGGTGGTGAAAAAGTGTCCCAAAGCCACCTCTCTTGGCTGTAACCTGAGAGGCCCAGAGGTGAATCTGACCCCACTGTTTTTTGTTCTGAAGAACCTAGGTGAAGAACAGGATCTGACAGAAAGCTCTGTACACAAGTAACTCCAGTGCAGGGCTACACATTATTAAAATATTTTCTCCTGGGGGCAAATCAACCTAAGAAGGAAAATATAGCTCTAGTAGAAACAGTAGCTTATATTGTATACTTCTTAAGCCTTAAAAAAGCCTATCACCACCACACAACTATTAGAATATTTCCTTGAATGTGATTCCTTTCCAGTGTTTTATGAGATGTCCAAACTGTTTACAATCTCAGTGGCACTGAACTACTTTAGGATGCCTATAATAAGCCTAAACTGTTTTGATTACACACTGTTCAGCAAGAGGGAAGTGTTTATACTTAAGAGCTGCTAATTGCATAATTTTCTCATTTATTAAACAATGTGTTCACCCTGTATATCACAGACTGATGAGTGCACAGCAAAGGTTTATGTTATACTTGAGAGGCTTGAGCATCTGACGACATAAATGGATTCCCAGAAACAGCTAAATTCCAGCATATAAGTAACAGCGCTAACTGTGAGGATGAAAGTGAGAGATGGGCAAGGCTCTTGTAAGTACTGTGGAACCTGAATTTAAGAAACTCAAACCTGACAGGAAGTTGGTTAGGCTGCTGTGTATTGTGCCAGAGAAACTAATGGATATCTGGTGTTTTCCTAAGCTGAATTTGCTAAATCAGAATCTTCAAAGGAAAGCTGGACTATGTTCTTATAAATACTAAGAAAGAGCAAACTGGACATGCCTAAGTGTGATCACAGAAGCCATAGTCCCAAGATTTAAGGTATGTAGAAAGCCTTGGATGCATTTTATTGTAATCTATTCTCTAATTTGTAAGAACAAGAAATAATTTTTAAACAGGGAGCCTTACAACTTCCTCTCTACATATACCGGAGACCAGAGCTTAATTTGTAATGAAAGAGATGCCGGGGCTCAAGCAATTTTTTTACTTTCATAACCGATGTGGCAAGCCTGGAGGTGCTGGGGCTAAGAACTGTCAAGCCTAGAGGTGCAGGGGCTATGAACTGCCAAGCCAAGAGGTGTCATGGCTCAACCCTGGCAAGCCCTGTAATGAATTAAGCACTGCCTGAGACCCTCTCCAAACATTGAGACTGTCCCAGTGATGCCAGGTAATATATTTTCTCCTTATTCAAGTAGATGCACGAGAATGAGGTTTGTGTTTAGTAACAGACACTACCAATCAACATAGACTATATATTTATATATAAAATTACACCGACTAATATAAGTATTTGCAATTCAGACAAATGGAGAGACTCATATTGACCTCAGTCGGCTTTGGTTCAAGCCCTATGGGCAAATCCTGCTCCCCTTGATTTCAATGGGAGTTTTGCCAATGTCTTCAATGGAAGAAGAATTTAGCTGTAAATGGCACCAAATGAAATAATTAAGAGCTTTGCAGAATCTTTCTCCTAAGCTGAGAAAAAAATAATTTATCATCTCTCTGAAATTAGTGAGTGTAAGACTTTTCTTGTATTAGTAGATGGGAAAACTGAGCAAAATAATATTCTTTGGTCTAGATATATGAGAGGAAGTCTGAGCAAACAAACATCTGTGGGCATGAAAAATGCATCTTGGGGAAAGAGAAGGAACATTATTTGGCCATAAAACATGGACAAATGCTCAGAAAACCAAACCAGAAAAAGAATGCGCAGTTCTCCTATTACACACAGTTGGCAATATAGCATTATGTACTGTACATTTCTAATCTATCTACAGTTATCAGTTAGGGCTTGATTCAAAGCCTATTGCTATATGAGTTTCTCCATTGACTTCAATGGGCTTTGGATCAGGCCCATTATGAGGATCTGAAAAAGTGAGATCACAAGCGTTGTGTGTATATTGATTCTCAGACAGATAATTTCTCTAAATCCACTAAGCAGTCACAACTGATAATGGTATTTCAAACACAGACTATCAATTTGACTCCCCAGATCTTGCAAAAGAGGCTGTCGACACCAGACAGGACTGTTTGTGGAATTGGAATTGTTACTTCACTGGAAGAAGAAAGTGTGTGTGTGTGTGTGTGTGTGTGTGTGTGTGTGTGTGTGTGTGTGTGTGTGTGTGTGTGTGTGTGTGTGTGTGTGTTTAAAAGAATAGGGAAAAATTATTACATAGGTCAAATCAATAAGATACATTTCAGAAGTTCTTCCTGGCCATCTCCCTAATCATTATTCATTGGTAGTCTCCTGTATGTGGGTCAGTAGAAACGGGCCTTGAGGGTTAATTTGGAGAGAGTGTTCCATGAATAACGGGCAGCATGGAAGAAAGCATGAAGGTACTTGTGGCAGAAGCAGGCGAATGGAGTACAGAGGCTGGTGTCACTGGGAGAGTGGAAGAGGCAACCCATTACTTTTTCATTCCTTGCTGCACTCTAGTGAATAATACAAGCTCTGAGCTTGTATGGCCTGGTCCACACTAACCCCCCACTTCAGACTAAGGTACGCAAATTCAGCTACGTTAATAACGTAGCTGAATTCGAAGTACCTTAGTCCGAACTTACCGCGGGTCCAGACGCGGCAGGCAGGCTCCCCCGTCGACTCCGCATACTCCTCTCGCCGAGCTGGAGTACCGGCGTCGACGGCGAGCACTTCCGGGATCGATCCCAGAAGATCGATTGCCTGCTGCCGGACCCGGAGGTAAGTGTAGATGTACCCTTTGTTTCTCTGCACATTCTTATCAACAACCAAAATAATTTTGGGCAGGGTGAGGATGAGGGGTCTTTTTACCACATATTCGAGCTTCGAAGAGGCCATATGTCATGGCCAGCATCCTAATGAGAGGACCAGGGCCGGCTCCAGGCAGCAGCCCAGCAAGCAGGTGCTTGGGGCGGCCAATGGGAAGTTGCGGCACGTCGGGCTGTTTGGTGGCAATTCGGCGGCGGGTCCCTCTCGGAGGGAAGCACCTGCCGCCGATTTCCACCGAAGAAGAAAGTGGCGCGGGGGAGCGGCCGCCGGAGTGCCGCTGATCACAATTGCGATCGCGGCTTTTGCTTTTTTTTTTCTGCCGCTTGGGGCAGCAAAAACCATGGAGCCAGTCCTGGAGAGTACTCCCTTCTGCACTAGACAGTGGCTGGCAGTGGCAAGGTCACAGTTATGCAACACAAAGCAATTGCTTCCCCTCAGCGCAGTGGTTCAACCACATCAAAAATTTGGGAGATCAGGAGTGAGAATGTTAGTCTAATAGTTGCACTGGGAAGGGGCATACAGAGGACAGTAAAGAATTGCAGTAGGAATATGTTTCCCTTGTCATCTCCAGCAGCAGTACCTATGCTTCAAGAGTTTTGTGCCCTGCTGGTGGAACCCTCCAAGCCCAAACAGCTAGAGAAGGGGACTGGAAATTGGTCTTCTGTATGGGAATGCCCATGTATACACTGTAAATTCTGTTGAGGGGGACTGTCTGACTCGGCAGTTTTTACTGTCCAATTTACATATGCAAATAAGGCATATATAGCACCAGGGAGATCAGAAGGCAAGGTTTCACTCTTCCGCTTTCATAAAGGAACATGATGACCTGCAGAAGGACTCTTCTTTCACTTCTGCATTTAAACGGGGAGACCAGAATGAGGTGAATATGTAACCATGACTCTCAAAGAGGAAACAGAAGTTAGAGCTCTTTTGAAATGCAAAAAGCTGCTGGAACCCCAATGCCAAGAGTTTCTGAAACCCAGAATAAGGCTATATAAAAACAGTAGAAATAAATATTGGGCAATTCCCATACACTCACCCATGTATTATTATCAACCGAACAACAAATTGACAGTTGGCACAAGTGTAGGCCTCATTAGAGCTGCTAAATCATTGATAGTGACCACCTAGAACAGTACAGTAAGTGAAATAGTTCTGTAAAAACATATATAAATATATATATATATATATAATATAATAAATTTAAATGGTCAAAGTTATGATTTATAAACAAACTTTTCTTCTTTGAAATTTCCATGACACTGAAATTGAAATTCAATTGAAAATTGAAATTAATCTTCAGTGGGTCTGAAAATTTCCCCACCTTCAACTCTTGCCTAAAATTTGATAAACAAAAACTTTACTTCATATGCCACCAACCAATAAATCTCAAGCAGTGAAGGGTGTAATACTGGTCATATTGAGGTCATGTGGGTATGTATATCATTTTTAAAAATATTTTAAAAAATGTTCTCTAAGGACCGTTTTCCACAGCTGAATGACTTAGATCGCGAACTGTAATAGCTTGAAATAAGCACCAGGTTAATGCAGCTGTGCACCGAAGTAGGCATATTGCACCTATATACATGCATCTTTGATTGACTACTGCTATATAATGGAAAAATGAGTGGAGAGTGAATGGCTCTGGAGCTGCTGATGCCTACTTGTAAATGTTAAATGGATATCAGATGGGAAGACTTCATGTCCAGGCAAATACAAACAAATGAAAACTTTGCAAAATCAGTCCTGATCGAATGGGCCTGATTATATTCTCACACTAGTGTGAATCAGGAGGGACTTAATTTAAGTTAATGGAATTATACTAAGGTAACATCAGTGTAAGTGAGAGTGTATAAATTGGAGCAGAAAAGAACTATTCACTCATTTCAGCTGTGAATATGCCTCTTGGATTTTGGACTAGGAGGATCTTTATTAGAGAGATCACAGAGCAGTATGCCCTGGCAGTAAGGTGGAAGGTCAGAAGTGAATTAATAAACTAGAATCTCCTTCATCCCCCTACATGGCATGGTGCAGAGGGGAATAAATATTTCCTTAAAGCTCCAAGAGCTGTAAGGAGGGAGCAGAGCCACCAGGCATTGGTTTAGATTTTCAAAAGTAACTTATGGTTTGAGGGGTGCCTCAGCTTTTGAGTGCCCAACGTGAGACACCTCAAAGAGGCCTGACTTTAGAAAGGGTCGAGGACTTGCCATCTGAAAACCAGGACCCTTTAAAATGTCTCAAGTTGGGTGCCGAAATGGGGAGGCACCCAAAATCACTAGTCACTTTTGAGAATTTAGGCCACAGTATCTCTCCCATTGCCCTCCTCCCAGTGCAAAGAGCCTCGTGAGGCTACTGCATGAGCCTGGAGGCTACTCGAACTTGTGTGAGTTGATTGCAGCTCCAACAGAGCCACACCACCAATCAAAACTGCACTCTGGTCTCACCCATTCCTGCCCCAAAATGCTCCTGATACCGAGGCAGGGCTGGCATGGTGCTGGCTACATGGAACCTACAGCTATTGAGGAGTCTCCTACAATGAGAGAATCCTCAAGTGCTGTCTTAAGGTAACCTTTAAGTCCCCTTCAGGCAGCTGCAGCAGTGCAAAAGGCACTTACAAGGGGCTGAGGATCTGGCCCAAAATATTTAGCTAGTATGCAGTACTGAACAGCCAATAATAGTTTATGGAAAATCCTAAGCAAGAAAGAAAGTCTATTCCTCCCCCACTCCTATCCCATGTTCTGGACTTGCTTGAGCTCTTTGGGAAGCAGTCAGTGCCTCCTCAGAGAGGCCAGTGTCAGTCTGAGAACAATGTATTAGCAAGTCTGTCTACCTGACATTTCACAAATACATCAAACTGTATGACAGCTGCAGTAACTGAAGTTGTTAAAAGATCATTCTACTCCCTAAAGCTCTGTTTCTCTCTTTACTGAGAAGTGGAGAGAAATGCTTGAAGCCTATCAGTGAGATACAGGAGAGCACCTGCAGATAGATAAACCAAAACATTTAGAGGTTCTGCTATTGCTAGCAAAATGAAAGAAATCCCTAAATCAAAGGGAGTCAGAGACATTTTTAGCTGAGCCTTATTCCTGAGCAGCCAATTAAAACTAAGCAGGAAGATCTTTACAGAAACCTAAGAAGCTGCCTTCCCTTATAAAGTAAAGGCATGTAAGTATTTTGTCTACTATGTGTAGAGGGGTTACTTTATTCCCAGTTTTCTACAGAAGTCAGGATAACATTGCAGTTTCAGGCCTCCTTTACCAAAAAAGTATGACATCTACTAGTTAGTCCACAGAGTTCTGAGACAGTGTTCTTTAGGGCAGAACTGTACTAGCAGCCCAGTTCCCAGGCATATAAGCTGTACAGTTACTGCTAGCATGGATTCCCAAGCACACTTTCTGTAAGTGTCACATCTCAAAATTCACATGATAAATTAAGTCAATACCTTTAAAAAAATAAAAGGAATCGGTAATTAACTTTGCCATGGATGTCTTGAAAAATACTTGAAGACAGTGAACCAGATCCTCAGTGCACCAGAGCTTTGCTTGGTCCCACTGAGAAGAGATGAAAGGGGAGCAGGAAGAAGGGACAAGAGTGACTTTAAGCCCCGAGTCTCATCATGCCCTTTCTCCTGACCATGCTTCTGCCATGCCATCTATGCTGAGAACTGCAATGGGGAATGCTATGGGCAAAAATGCAGAGTTTTGAACACGCTCACACACTTTGCACACACACTGTTCACGTGGAGTTCTAGAGGCAGATTTAGAAATTTGGCCCCTCACATGCTGTATTTAGATTCTGGTTCTCAATAGCCTCGTTCTTCTTTGCTATTCTGCTCTGTTCTATTTGGGGCCTCCTACTTGTCTGGCATCAAATAATAATAATAATAAAAATACTAAGTCGCCAAGATAGAGTCCACTTGACTAGGCTGTTTTTTCTCCCATGCTCAGAGTATGTCTCCAATGTCCCTGTGACAACAATTCACGGTGAGATCCCCGAAAAGGATAAATATCCAAGATCTACTCTACGTTTCCTCTTCCTCAAGCTAGAGTGATGTTATTTCCTTGCTTCCCTGGCACCTAGCTGAAGCAGGGATGTTGATGAGAGTGAGCTGTTTGAGCCTCAGTCTGGATACAACAGTCATGTTACTGATTGGCCATGAGAGCAACTAGAGGATTTGCCAAGGATTTGGAACT
Source organism: Terrapene triunguis (assembly GCF_002925995.2). Classification (NCBI taxonomy): domain Eukaryota; kingdom Metazoa; phylum Chordata; order Testudines; family Emydidae; genus Terrapene; species Terrapene triunguis. Next base: position 34,217,865 of record NW_020664446.1, read on the forward strand.
GCTTTCTATTGGTAGAGTATGTTCATCCTAGGAGGTTCACTACCTTTGGCTACTTTGGGACCTGGTCTGATCTTGGATTCCCAGATAGCAGTGATAGCTTGCAACATGTTTTAAAATCTGCTGTTACCTAACCGGTGACAAGCTTTCTTTAGTGCAGGACTCCCCCCAACCATTAATATCTGACACCTCCAGATTGGACTCTTTCAATGCATTCCGATTGTGACTAGTCTTGAAGACCACATGGAAGCATCAGGTGGCATAGGGACTCGCCTGCTTAGTGGACAGGATCAGCACAAACAAGTTACATCTGTCATTGCATGCTTTGCACTGACTTTACTGCTCCCTGATCCAATTCAATGCGTAAAGCCACATGTATACACTGGGATTTGATTACCTCCCTCTCTCTATACACCATTGCCACTGCTAAGATCAACTGTAGTGCTGTGGCTGACGGTCCCTAGTTGGGCATAGTTGAGGACTGGAGGAAGGGGCCCTGATTCTCTTCTCATTTGCAGCAATGTGAATTAGCATGCCAATGGAGTTACTCTGATGTAAAACTGGTGTGTATTAAAATCAGGACCAGCTATCTTCAGGGGCAGGTCCTGGGATGTGAAACTCTCATGCCCTTTGATTTGAACATACTACTTTATAGAGAATCCTACAAGATACATCATTTTGGTCAACCATTTATTTGACTATTATTCTTTCCTGGGGAAGATTTTATTTTTTCGATGGTGACAAGCTGGAGCAATACAAGGAAAAGTCTATTTATATTGACTGTTGTGAGAAGTTCACATTGTTGGTTTTTTTTTATTTTATACCACATGCCCAGACACCCTTGTGATGGGTAAATGGAAATCATTACATAAATAATTCTGTAGCCCATGCTCCATAATTTCTGTTAGTTTCCTTCTCTGACCTTCAAAAGAAAATAAATTCCTTAAAAGTTCCTTTTGGTCCTCTATCCATAATTCTTTCCATCTACTACCAATACTACTTGCCTAATACTTAAGTCTAGACTGAGCAAGAGAGTATGGCAAAACAACAAACTGACAGAACACACAAAGATCTGTGTGCATGTGTTATCAGCACACTTTTATATGAGAGTGAGACATGGACCTTATACTCTCATCAGGAAAAGAGGCTCGACAGCTTTCATATGCGTTGCCTTTGTCAAAACTTTGGAATCTCCTGGAGTGACAGAGTCACCAACAGTGAGGTGCTCAAGCGTGCCAGTATACCCAACACTCCTCAAACAGAGACACCTCTGCTGGCTTGGGCATGTGTGCCAAATGAATGATGGGCGCATCTCAAAGGACATCCTCTATGGCAAATTGGCATCTGGAAAAAAGACCCATAGGACGCCCAAAATTGTGTCTCAAGGATGTGTGCAAGTGAGACCTCAAATAAATGGACACGGATGTGGACAACTGGGAAGATCACACTCAAGACCGCAGCCTTTGGAAATAAGAGCTTAACAAAGGTCTTCGGAGTTACAAGAGGATGCCGTCCAACTTAGCAGAGGAGAAAAGAGCTCATAGAAGGCAGAGCCCAAAGGGTCGAAACATCACCTTTAAATGTGACAGATGCCACAAAGATTGTCCCTCTCAAGTGGGTCTCTTCAGCCACATACACAGCTGCCATAAAACCAATCCAGTAAATTCTTTACCTCTCAGGGGCACATACCCATGGTCTCTCGAGACTGAAGGATGCCTACTAATCCTTAAATCTTTCCAGTGGGAAAACTCCCATTCAAGTCTTATGGGAGTTTTCTTGCATTAGGGCTACAGGATTAGACACCAAACATTTTGTGGGCATGTGCACACAGCCACACGCATCCAGTTAAGAAAAGGCTCATAAAGCAGTGATCTCATCTGAAATGCTTGGGGCAGTTTGATTTTCATAATGGCTCAGTGATGCAAATGTTAGAGAATGTGCTTTTTGGTCTCTGTTTTTTACTACAAGCCTAATGGCAAAAGAGTGTTATCCCATGAAAGAGCTTCTCTACTAGAGTCTGCCTCTGTAGAGAACAGCTGGCTACAGCTGTAAAATCCTGGGAATAACTTTTCAATATGTAAGTAGAAACCCTCATTTTGATCACTAAATATAGCTGTGGAGTTAGCTGTGGGCTCATAATGCAGCAAACTATATCTGAAAACATGTCTGAGATATAAATTTAATGGACCAAGTTTGTCCAGTGAGTAACACGAGGGAAGAATTGGGCCTGGAATTTCCAGTGATTTAAAACTCCAATTATGGGAAGTAAAAGAATTCCAGCCCATCAACAATGTCTGTCTACAAGGGATTGTTCTTACAGTGCAGCTTTACAACCAGTACAGAATTAAAGCATTTCTACTGTGCCTTTACATAACTATGTGCCCCAGAGAGCCAAATGAGAATGCCCTTCAGAACTCCTATTCCCATTAGTGCTATTGATCTACTGGAGTCATCTATTTATATGCCACTTTCAACAGCATTTGTGGCAAAGTACAGCAACGCGTGTGTTTACCACAATCATTTTTATTGCTTTTGCCAAATAATCTTTAGCTAATGTGAACATGAAGGCAGGGGTTTTCTAGAAACCCCCTTTCTATAACTGGCTGCTGTCTCCTTAGCTTTTTATGCTACTTTGTATTTTGCAGATGAGTCTCTCTGTCACTGGTACAGTATCTCAGTGCATTTTAGCAGTTATCCTGAAGTTTTACTGTGTTTATCTTACACAGCTGAATTCTCCTCCTGTTTCAAGAGTAGTGCAGTGGAATGCAGTGGAAAAGACCCGTGGCCACCCAGATCAGAGGTTTTTGTGCTGAGGTCCCTATATGGTTCTGCTAGACTGAGAGATAGATTTGAAGTTTGTCTCTGCGCCTTGTTTGGGAAGCTAGTGGGAGGGGAACAGGCCAAGGGGCTATATAGCCAGCAGTTTTCAGCTTCACAGTGTACCGTCCCAGAGCAGCTATCCACAGCCAAGCACTCTCAGGGTAAGTGGCACTGAACCAACAGTTTGATAGATTTCAGGAGGACTTTTATTAACAAAGAAAAAGCAGAAAGTGTTCAGGAGGATGTATTATTCTTCTGTAACTTGTCATGGATTTCATATTAAAATTGCACCGATAAACATTCCAATCATTTTATATTTTATTGCCTTTTTATTTAAGATATTTTACAGTCTTGGAAAAAGTTTAGTTCTACCAAGTCATTTCACCTGTCTGATCAGCAGTAAAATAATATTAAGAGGTATATTTAAAATATTTACATGATTGGAATTGTGACAGAGTTCCTATTTAAACACACTGGGCCAAATTCACCCCTGGTATATCTGCTTTGGATTCAATGGATTAAATTGGCCCACTGGATCTAGCTGTAGGATGGGATTCAGTTTACGGTTTCTCATGGATGTGTCTTAGTGCTGTAGACTTACTGTACATTGGCATGCTGGGTTAGAAAAGATTATTGGAAACATGCTTTTAAATTAGCTAAATATGTGAAAGATGGTGATATTGGTGTCTAGCATGATATGATGATGGTGATGTCTATTTACACAGAAAACTACCCATAGTGTAAAACACCAAGCATTCTATATAAGGAATGGATTACAGATAGAATGTTTCTTATGAGTTTGAAATCTTTTATCAGTCTTGTGTGAGAGGGTTCTGGGATCAGTTTTTTTCTCTCTCTCTGAACAGAAAGCATGCAGCAACAAGATGGGTAGCAACTAAATCCATGTTTTAATCACCTGAGATGTATAGTGCATATTTACCTTATTCCAGAATGTTGTATTGATTGCTACTGTAGAATGTTACTGCCGCACTCCATGGCAGTCCTGAGCTGTAAATCAGTGTTTGGCAGCAGAGAGTCCTGCCTGAAATCATTCAGCTTTGATTTCTTCAACTTTGGTGCTTTATTACTAAATATGGTTTTCATTTAGAGTCCACTAAGCTCAGAAATGTAGCATTTCCTTCTTCCTTCCCCCAAGTGATTTTTGGCACAGTACTAGTTTGCATTGGTTTGAGCAAACCCCTGACCTCGAACTCTGTTCCAAAAGCAGACTTTTGAGAGTCTATTTCCTAATTAGGAAATGATTTGTTCCAAACTGGGCTGTTCATGCATGGTAGATAAGTCGTACTCCATTAAGTGAATGCTTAAACATAAATAGCTCTTGCCCCTAAGAAATGCATAATTGTGTACAACTGTAAAACTCCTCCTTTTTTCCCCAATACATAAAACCTAGAACATTTCAAGTTAGCATTTATGTATCAACTTTTCTTCTGGCAGCCAGCATCTATTCAGCATACAGTATCTGAACTGGGCAGTGTCTCCTGGATTCCTTTTCTGCACAGTGGCAGCACATATCGCATTTTGGGGAAATTTTCCATTTTTCACTCTTTAGTCTGTTCTGCTATTGAGAGCCAACCAACATAGACTCCACTTCACCTCAGCAATGCATCACTTCAACCTGACTCCTACCCTTTCCTACATTTCTAATACCCCCGTTTCGGAATTTCTTAATGAGTGTGTGCAGTCAGCTATGTCTCTTCTCATCCTTGTCTCACTTAGCCCTCAACACATTTTTGAAACATTTAATTCCACATGTAGGCCTTTACAAGCCAAACAGTGGGTCCAGAGCTATTCAGAGGATTCTCCCTAACAATATGAATTGCTGACAAATGTGTCTCTGCAGCTCTGCACAATACTTGTTTCTCTCATTGATTTCATTCAAAATACTTCAAAGCATTTTATGTGTCACTTTCCTTACAACATCATTTTAGAAAGGGAACTAATTTCAGTGGTATTTACTCCATCTGGGAACCATGGCAAAATAAACATGGATAGTAGCAGAGAGTGATCTTCTAGACAACTTTGAAATGAGGCTGCAGTGTGTTTTGTGGCTGTTTTAGATGAAGATGCTGTCTATGATTTCCAACTTTAATTTCAAGGAAGGACATCTTCACTGGAGCACTAGAATACTGTTAGGAAAGGGGTTTGATTAGCATAATCACTTTCTCTTTTTAACAAACAAACAAACAAACAATTGTGTGTATGAAATGAGTTGTCCATCTTAGCTCTGTTTCTAGTCTCCACAACAAAAATGCCACTATTATAATGGTTCCCATCTGACAACATTGTTGGCAAACTCAAAGAAGCCCATGGCAAGCTACCCTCTCACCCTTAGAAGTGTTCATCCACGGCAGGGGTTTGGCCTGGCGATGGGTAGCACTGGGAAACTTGCACTGCCCCTTCCTGTACTGTACCTTTTATCTCTAGAGCTGTCAGTCAAGCACCTTTTTTGAACACTGAATGTATACACTAAAATATAAATATATGTACCATCCTCAAGCCATTAAAACTCCATCTCTCCTAGATCAGACTTCCTGTCCTTCAGGGGGAATTCCACTGAATAACATTGAATTCCTGGGGGTTGTTTTGTTTTTGTTTTAAACACCTCCCCTTCCTGCAGGGCAGGTGGAATATGAGGCTCCTGCACTCTGAGATTAACACTCTCTTTTGAATCCTTACATTGTCTATTAATAACGTTCTTGTTTCTACTGGATGTCATGCGTATCCCGACTGTGGCAGGTCCACTTCATGCAGCAGCCCCTGCATTTTGCCTGCAGAATTGTTCCATTGTCTGTGTGTTGTTTTTGTAGGGCTCTTTTTGTCCGAAAGGCCTGCGGACGTTGACATAGAAGATGTGCGAGGAAGAGGACAGCACTGCCCTGGTTTGTGACAATGGATCAGGACTTTGTAAGGCTGGCTTTGCTGGGGATGATGCTCCAAGAGCAGTTTTCCCTTCCATTGTGGGTCGTCCCAGGCACCAGGTGAATAATCAGTTCAATTATTCAAGCACAGCATGGGGGTAAAACAGAATGTATTAGAAATAGTACTGACTCAGCTCCTTAAATATCAACACCATTTCCTGGAGCACCCAGCTCTTCCCTGAAAGTACTCACCAGCCCCAGTCCTGATTAGTTTGATCTGGTGAGACCACAGAGCCAGGTGTTTTAGTTGCAAGTCATTAATTTGTATGATATTTCCAGATAAAATAAGACCCTGCAGACCCTGCAGGTGTACATGCCTGAGTTAGCTCTGATCAGTTGTCTGGTGGAGAAGTCCTTTTCCCGAAAGTTTTCAATATCTCTTCCTTTTTCCCTTGGCTCTGGATCACCCTGTCACTGGGCCCACCATCTTCTCTGCTTTCCCGTGGTTAAAAAAAATTAGATGTTTGTACAAATGTTGACCACTCTAAAAGCTGGTTGAAAACACAGCCAAAAACAAAAAACCAGTTAAAACAAAATGTCCAAAAAATGTTGCCAGTTTTTTCACTGAAACTTAAAAACTTCTGATGTTTTTTCACCCAGCTTTCCTAGTAACCTTGTTCTGCTTTCTTTACTTGCCAGAAAGAATTTCATAAGCTTGGAGGCGGGGGATAGGGGTGATTAGTTCCCAGATAAGTATTTTACAACATAACATATGACAGGCTGTATCATGTGTGCTAAGGCATTTTTCTTCTGAATGCTATAGAATTTACACAGCTTATGAGCCACATCCTTAGCAGCACAAGCTAGAGCAAGCTGCAAGCGGTTACTGTGGTGCTGAGGCACCTAGCTCATACCCTGCTGGGCTGGCTGCTGGGATTGGGGGCTTTAGGATCAGCTTCAGTGGCTCTGCTCCAATCAAGGATCCCTGTGCAATGGGAATCCTCCAGTGGCTAGGTAAATTAGCTTTAGGGTAATTTAGGACTAGGGACCTGATCCACAGCCCACTGAAGACAATTGTGAGGCTCCCATTGATTTCAGGAGGCTTTGGATCAGGTCCTAGTACAGTAACACTGTAAGGAGAGTAAAGCTTCCCTAATGTAGCCCATGATCTGGCCTTGTAGCTGAAAGTGTTCACTCTCTTCCTGGTCTCCTTTCGTAACTATGAAAGAAGCTAACAGCATAACATTTGAATTACATCCGTTCTGTGTCTGAAACAGATTAGCTAGAGTAAAACAAAGTGGCAGCTACTACCCATTTTGAATCTTTTTATGCTTATTATACTGGACAATTCATTGCATGTGCTGGTGGGTGCCTTGTAATGGTTTAAGTGCCCACTATCATGGAGAGGATGGGTGAGAAGCTCCAAAGCTAAGTGCCTGAGACTTCCACAGCATGAGCATGAGGATGCTGCTGTGCCATCAGAGGCTCCCCCACCCCTGGGGCGAGTTTACAAAGAATTCCTTTTTTCCATTTTCTTTTCTTTTTTAAATCGAGGCTGCATAGCGATCATGCAAATAGCGGTTGGCACTGTAAGCTCTTTGTGAAAGGGACCCGATATACCTCTGCGTTTGTACAGCACTTAGCACAACAGGGCCCAGATCCTGCTTGAGACCTCTGGGCACTAGCATAGTGCAAATAATAAATAGTAATTCAAATGCCATTTTCTATAGCTAGTGTACTGATTATATTCATTGCTCAAAAACAGATTAGTCATAATGAAAATAAGTGCTTGCATGCAATTGAATGCAGCTATTTAGAATCATCCACATCCTGGATCAGCTCTCAGACTGTCTCACGGAGCTACAGACATCATAGATCACAAGATCAAAGTAATCAGTCTTCAAGATAGATCAGTCTGAAAAACAGAGGGGTTGGAGTATGTAATTATCAGGCTCTGACAAGAACACAATATAGTTAAGGCAGCCAACTGTGTTTACATTTTCAAAATTGCCAACATTTTTAATAGCTAGTGATAGCTGTTCTTCCACTCTGGAAAATATAGACAGGCCCTTGGGTAAATTTGAAAAATATAGTGTTCATTATTTACCACTAAATGGCACTATACAGAGTTTTTTCCCTCCAGATTTGTATTTGGTTGAGTGATAGTTTCTTCCATGACTACTACTTATGGATTGAATTATTATTTAAAAGCCCATCTTTAATTTCTCTACATTGTATTGATGATTTTTATATTAGGCTTGTGTTGCTTACTCTACATACTTAATTATAATAAGAACATGAACTCCAGAGCTTTATAATATTGTAAGTAAACTAACAATGTAATTTTTGCATTAAAGATAAAAGTAATATTCACAAGATTAGTAGTCAATGAATGTTTTGTAAACTTGCTAACAGTTAAAATTGCATACGTTTATTTCACAGTTAGTATTCTGATTGCTTCTTAGCACCTCTCACTGAGATAGTCACATTCTTTATGTAATTTATTAGGGCGTGATGGTGGGTATGGGTCAAAAAGACAGCTACGTAGGGGATGAAGCTCAAAGCAAGAGAGGTATCCTGACCTTGAAATACCCCATAGAACATGGTATCATCACAAACTGGGATGACATGGAGAAGGTATTTAAACATTTTGTTTACTTATGTCACCAGTAGACATAATTACTTGGGTGCAATAGCAAAAGATTACAAAGTAATTTGAAGGTTGAAGTGTCATGTTATCCAGTAGTATTGTATTTTATTTATGAATATTGGAGCTGATCTAGTAATAATTAACATCTATGCAGCACCCCAGAGCTAATCAGTGTTAGTTATTATTTTACTCTCCAAGATGATGTGTACACCTAGCTAGTTACTGTAAGGTATGTGAATATTATACCCATTTTGTAGATGGAGAAGCTGAGTCAGAGAGGTTGACTTGGGTAAGGCCACGTGTGTCCCGATCCTGCAAAGCATTTAAACTCACCCATGACATTGAAGTCAATGGGACTACTCATGTGAGCAATGTTATGCATATGCTTAGCAGGACCGGGGCCCTAATGAGTCAATTGCAGAGCCACCATTCAAGTCCAAGACTTAATGTCTCTAGAACCAGGTCTGTTGCCACAGACTGTTGAAACTTATCTATAAGATGTTGATGATGTAGCTATTTAAAGTAGTTCTACAGAACTAGAGCAGTTCGGAACTGTGCAAGCAGTACAACACATCACAAAAGTGCTCTGGCCTAGACAGAAGTTTTCCTCTTGGCTTTAACAGCAGAAGGATCAGCGCTTTAGCAAGATAATGACACTTCCCCAGTCCAAAGGCCCTAAGTGTAAACTGATCTGTGATCACCAATGTTTTGAAAACAATTTATATTGTATATAATATCCGATATAATGCAACCCGATATAACATGAATTCGGATATAACGCGGTAAAGCAGCACTCCGGGGGGGCGGGACTGCGCACTCTGGCGGATCAAAGCAAGTTCGATATAACGCGGTTTCACCTATAACGCAGTAAGATTTTTTTGGCTCCCGAGGACAGCGTTATATCGGGGTAGAGGTGTATATATACATATAAAATTCAATACAAAGAAACAATGTACAAGATGTTACTGTTTATCAGAATGTTAACTCCTTCACTGCAGCTGACTTGGCCCAAGGTTTTGTATTTGGGAAGAATGAAAGTTAATAGTGGGAAGACAATAGATACAGTATTTTTATTATTTATTTATTTATTTATTTATTTATTTATTTAACTGAATCTGCTTGGAATAAAAGCAAATTGCTTGTGGGGCTAGTCACGAATTCTTAGGAAACAACTGACCTCAGAGAAATTCTACAAACAAGAACAGGATGTATTCACCCATGAAATCTAGTCTTCTCCATCTAGGAAATAGTTTTCAGTAGCCCTGTTATCTACTGAACGGTATTACAGAGCCATGCAGATGTTATAGATAGAGGCCAACGCCAAAGACACATTGAGGAATATTGGGAAACTGGATTTAATTGCAAGACTATTTTAACTCCAATCTTTGCTGATAGAACTTTTGAGGAGTCTGCCCCAGGTCTGAAGGGCCAAATTCATTGGATCCTAGTGTGTGTCCTATTTTACCAATGTTGCTCATTAGAAAGAGTCACAAAATTATTGTAGCAAAGAACAGTGTGTATACACAAAAACTGATCATTGCCTGTATGGATGCCACTTTTATTATAGTTTATTCCGCCTACAAAGAGTCACATTGCAGTCTCTAAGTTGTTCATGTAAAATCTATTTTCATGGACCTTTTCCCTTGCCATCTGGAGTGAGAGGTTTTCTTTCCTTCTCTAAATGGACAGATGGCTAGTGTGAAAAAAATAATTAATCCAAACAGAACTGTGATCCAAGTTGTTTCAGTGGATGCTGTTTCACGGTACGTTTTTCTCCAAATCAAAAACAATATAAAGGTCTTTATCTGCTTTTTGAAGCTCAATGTGTTTATTTTGTATTAACTTAGGAGTCCCAAAACTGATTTACAATAAGCAAAACATTATTAGTGGTAAAACCTGAAGTAGGTTGCAGGTGCTGATCATTTAGCTTTCCACTATGAATTCAGTCATGTCCATCTGGGATAACTGCACGTCAGATATTGTTGGCCAATTTCTGGTGCTAGAAGCACTTGTAGCTGTGGGGCATGGTATGTGGCTGGAAGTAACTGCAATGCTTATGGACTGTTGGTTGCTGATGTTTCTTCATATTGCCTTTTCTTATTGTCTCCAGATCTGGCATCATTCTTTTTACAATGAGCTGCGTGTTGCCCCTGAAGAGCACCCTACTCTGCTTACTGAGGCTCCACTGAATCCAAAAGCCAACCGAGAGAAAATGACCCAGGTAAGCATACCAGTATCTGAATACAGTATGATCATTACTGGCTATTTAGAAAGGTCAGTGCTTCCCTTCTATGCAGAGCAAATGACAGATGGGGGTGCCAGGTAAATTAAGAGACAAGTAACAAAGGATACATTTTCATACCTAGAGAATCACATGAAAAGAGATCACCCACATCAAAGCTTCCCAGTAAGTCAATTAAATTAATGAAATAATGTTTAACCTTATAGGAGCAAGAGCATTCAGAATGAAGGTATTACTGTACTCATTATCTGCTGTGCTAAAACTCCAGTAAAACCTAGTCACTTTTGGGTTACTATGTACCACAGGTCATACAAATTTAGAAATTGTAGTTAGGTGTTGAATATAAAGTAGCGGCCAGAGCTCTGAATTTTTATCCTTTGCCCTGGTTAAGTTAGTTTTCGTAACCATATTTTTTAAACGCTATAATACGGTGAAAGGACCAAGACCCAAACCCCTTTCTGACACTGTAATGGCATTGAGACACTTCCTCTGAAATCATTTCAATCTCAGTGGATTCTGTATGATTTTTATATGATCATTACAATTACTCACAACAATTGTACATCATATGTTATTGATATTCATGATAATAAAATAGTTATGGATGGGAGGGCAGACAAAGTGGCTAGTTGTCAAATTGTTTGTACTATTGTTGAAACTGTGTTGGTCCCAGGATATTAGAGAGACGAGGTGGGTGAGGTAATGTCTTTTATTGGACCAACTTCTGTTGGTGAAAGAGACAAGCTTTTGAAAGTGTTTGAAAAGCTTGTCTCTTTCACCAACAGAAGTTGGTCCAATAAAAGTTGTCAAATTTACATTTCTGTAGTTTAAACTTTTTTTTTTAAGGTCATTGAACTAGCGTATACAAGTTGCCACATTTCAGCTTTTAAATCTTTTTTTTTAAATGAAAGGCTATTTTAAAAAAGAGTAATGGCTTTTTTTCCATTCAAAATTCTGATCTCAGCTATTTGATGGAAATAAAATACTATAAGTGATGCTGTGTGTGTGTTTGTGTGTGTGAGATAGAAAATGCACATATTAACAAATCCAGAATAGTTGGTGTTCTAGCCTACGTGTTTAGAACTTAGATAGAATACCCCTTGATTTTCTCCCCACTGCTTGCCAATAATCTGTACTAAGCCCCCCTTTCCCCCTCTCTAACGAGTTACTTATTGTTTGTAATTTTAAAAAATAAATGCCTATAGCTACACTGATTTGCTGTTGTTACATTTCAGATAATGTTTGAGACCTTCAATGTACCAGCCATGTATGTAGCTATTCAGGCTGTTCTGTCCCTCTATGCTTCTGGACGTACCACAGGTATGTGATTTTGGGGAAGGGAAAATGTGAAATTTAAACAGTTTTTAAAACATGGAATCTGACGTCAACTGACATCTGTACTCCTTTCTCAAAGGGATTGTACTAGACTCTGGTGATGGTGTCACCCACAATGTGCCAATCTATGAAGGCTATGCCCTGCCCCATGCCATCATGCGTCTGGACCTGGCTGGCCGAGACTTAACCGACTACCTCATGAAAATTCTCACTGAACGTGGCTATTCCTTTGTGACTACTGGTAAGGACAATAATAAATGAGAAGATTTGCTTAATGTGTAGCTTTAAAAGATCAGTGGTTGTTCTTAGAGCTGCAGCAGACGCATAAAGAAATTGAGCAGAATATAAAATACCCACTGAGCATTACTGAGAGAGGATTTATTTTCACAAGTTGTTTGGAAGAGCTCAAAGGGTAATCTGTTAAAATGCATGAATCTTTAACTCCCATTCTAAAGTCTGAGTCCTGCCAACAGCTGAACGTGAAATTGTCCGTGACATCAAGGAGAAGCTGTGTTATGTGGCCCTGGACTTTGAAAACGAGATGGCCACTGCTGCTTCTTCCTCTTCTCTGGAGAAGAGCTATGAGCTGCCTGATGGCCAGGTGATCACCATAGGTAATGAGCGTTTCCGCTGCCCCGAGACCCTGTTCCAACCTTCCTTCATTGGTAAGTTAATCGATTTCTTCTCTTGGTAAATTATGTTAATAGCTCATCCCTGTGCTCCTTTAATTCCTATCCATACCCTGTTCCACATTCGTTTACTTAGACTACAGCATACGGTGCCTATAGATGCATATGTTCTAGTATATATTTTCAGTTAATATGGGTCTATATTATAACAGCACCATTCATGTAAAGGAGTTTAATGTCAAGTCACAGTTCATCAGCTAAGTAATAAACACTTTCAAAATAAAAACAAAAACTACTCATTCCTGTTCTCCTAAATAGAGATGAGCATCATTTCATATATTGTACAGTCAGCTACTGTGCTTTAATAGCCTTGGACCAACAAGTCACTCCCCAGCCCATTAGTAGACAAAGCTGATGCATGTTAAGGATCCAAAATTAATGCTTTTAAAAAAACATTGAAGGGTCTAATTCAGATCTGGCTTAAGTGGGTGAACTATCACTGGGGTCCTAGCCACCACAGCAGCTCAGAATTTGGCCTGAAGATTTTATTTCTGCTTTGTCAGGATCATTGTTCATTGATCATTGCTTCCCTGGGACCCCTGTGTACTTCCTATAAAACCATAGACACCACTGGAAATTCAAAATTCTCTTCTGTTTTCCTTCTGTATCGTAGGACCATTAAATGAAAGCTGTGAATACCTGCACTTCTGACCCTTCCTGGTCTCTCCAAATGTCAGGTTTAAATCTCTCTTGGGGTGGAATCATGGGATTCTTCCACTCTCAGAACAGGCTCTGGGCTGTGCTCCCCAGTGATCAGCTGTGATTACCTCAGCAGATGTGACTTATGTTCAGCACCTGCTAGTCTGCTCTCTCCAGGAGCAATGACAGTGGTACCCAGTAACCAAGCAGCCTCCTTAAAGCAAAGTAGTATTTATGTAGAAGAAAACCATTTAAGAAAAACTAGGTCTTTCAGCAGTAGCCAGACTTGATGAATATCTTGCTTACCAGGTGTCTATCCATCTTCCACATGGGGATCCTGGTCTTAGCTTCCTAGAGACCCCCTAAGGCCCATAGGGGCTGGATTACATAGTCTGTTCCCTTTACTCACAAAAAAATTTCACTCCCCTTTGCTTCAAGGAGAATCCATTTAAAAAGCTGTTCATTCTTTTGATTACCCTCCTTCCCAGAGAACAAGCTATTTAATTGTTTATAGAGCTTTGATATGTATGTTCCCCCACATTGGCAAAATTGGTGTGTAACTTTGGGTTGGAGACAGGAGGTAGGCCATTGTATTGTAATTTCCCTCCAAGTGTTTGCTAGGAAATGGTAAGTTGCGTATATTGTGTTGCTTCCCTGCTTCTTTTTCTCACAGCCCCCTATTAAGGTGGATCAGTACATTCATACAGGAAAGTCTTATAATCCAATATACAATAATTTCACCTCACTGATCAGGTCATACCGTGTTAAGAAAATTATTACATCTCCATATTCTTTGTATGCTGCTCATCATCTTAGATTGTAAACTATTTGGGGCAGGGATCTTCTCACACCTATTTTTACAGTACCTTGCACAATGGGTCTTTATCATGGCCTCTAGATGCTACTGTAATATAAATATTGAACGATCATAATTTGCTTTGACTGTTTTTGCCCCCTTTTGGGTTTGCTTTTCATAACTACCATAGAACAATTAGTTTATTGGCAAGAGGTTTATGCACAGAGCAGATTTTAAGCAAAATTGGAGAATGATCTTGGAAAGTGAGTATTGAATTTGTAAATACAAAGATTCACATAGGAAACCCGGCACTAAGAATTACTCATCGCATCAGGAAACAGAAATAGTAAAGTAATATAACCATGTATTTAAAAAATAGCCAAGGAAGGCTGTACTTCCTCCCAGAGGTGTTCTTTAACTAGGAAGTGTCACTATTGTACTTTCAATGTGCTAATAGATGAAAGAAAAATGTCACTTTAATTCTTATGTACACTGGCTGTCTAAACTGGAGTATATTTGGTGTCTGTGCCTTAGGAAAGAGGCGTTAGCACCATGTCATGCTAGTGAACAGACTTGAGCATAGGTTGTCACAAAACCAAATGGAATCACCTATAAGTCTTGTGAGAGGGCAGGATTCCCAACCAGCAATAATAGTGTTACACACCTAACGTTCCTAGGACATACGTAGGGTTTTTTTAAAACAAACAATTTCAGTAGAGCTGTAAGGAATTCTTGTAGTCTGTTTGAAATTGGATGGAAAATTCTAATGGAGACTCTACTCCTCTTTCATTCCAGACCCTTTGGTTTCTTGTTTGAAACAATTATACAAGCAGTTTGTGCCCTAAATAACTTCTGACTTATGGCCTGGTCTATACCTAAAAATTAGATCAGCCTAGCTACATCACTCAGGGCTGTGAAAAATTTCACACTCTGTGTGACCTAGGCAGGTTGACCTAAGCCCCACTGTAGATGCAGCTGGCTTGACAGAAGAATTCTTCTGTCGACCTAGCTACCACCTCAAAAAGATGGATTAACTACATCAGTGGACAAACCCCTTCCGTTCACATGAGAAGTGTCTACACTACGGCACCAGAGCTGCAATGCTGTAGCTGTGCTGCTGTAGCATAGACATATTCTATGGGTTTGGCTACACTTGTGAGTTACAGCGCAATAAAGGAGCCCCGGGTGCCCTAGCTCACTGCCCGTCCACACTGGCAAGGCACGTAGAGCGACTCCACGGCTACAACGCTGCTGGTACTCCACCTCGGTGAATGGAATAACGTTTGCTGCGCCTTGGCTACAACGCCCAGGCATCAGTGTGAACGAGGTGTTGCATTACTGCGCTCTGATCGGCCTCCGGAAACATCCCATAATCCCCTTAAATCAAGTGGCCACTCTTGTCATTGTTTTGAATCACTGTAGGAATGCGGATATGCCCTTTGAAAGCTCCGTTTCTGGCAGCCGGGAATGCTGTGTGTGAGAGAGAGTGACTTACAAGACAGCATGCTGACATGCTCTCAGCCCCCCCCAAAACCCACTCTCTCTCCCCCCACATACACACAACACACTCCCTGTCACGCTCCACCCCTCTTCCCCATTTAAAAAGCACGTTGCAGTCACTTGCATGCTGGGATAGCTGCCCATAATGCACTGCTCCCAATGCCGCTGCAAGTGCCGCAAATGTGGCCACGCCGGTGTGCTTGAAGCTGTCAGTGTGGACAGACTGCAGCGCTTTCCCTACTGCGCTCTCCGAAGGCGGGTTTAACTCACAGCGCTCTACATCTGCAAGTGTAGCCATGCCCTAAGTAGTTTAGCTAGCAGCAGAATGACTCTGCACAAGCCTTGGAGACTGGTGCCTTCTAAACAGCAGCTTCTATTCATTTTACTTAATAGTTTTAAGACTACTTACTTACTTATTGCTTATTCTAAACCTTCTGGTATTTTTTCACAGGCATGGAGTCTGCTGGCATTCATGAAACTACTTACAACAGCATCATGAAGTGTGATATTGATATCAGAAAGGACCTTTATGCAAACAATGTCCTGTCTGGTGGTACTACAATGTACCCGGGTATTGCTGACCGGATGCAAAAGGAAATCACTGCTCTGGCTCCCAGCACTATGAAAATCAAGGTACAGCACAATTATTTGTAGGCAGATTTTTGCAAAAATGTGTGTGTGGGCCAGAGGAGTTCAGCTCTTTCATGTGCATGTTTTCTCAAGTAATCACAAATACATACCCTGCTTGCTAGCAAAAGGCCAGTTTTGCCACCCTGATTCATGACGAGCTGTACCTTACTCTGGGCTAGACTGTAACTGTATAATCTGCCCTGAGTAAGGGGTGGCAGGTAACTGCATTGCCCCAGAAGAAGAGCAGAGAATGAATTGTGACTGAATCCCAGTTCTTCCCTTGTTCCCGGCATGGAGTAAGTTACATCAGCCCTTTCTGTGTAGGAGCGTACTCCCCCCCTGTGCCTGGCCAGTGACTGTCACATACCAGATTGGGCTCTGTACAAAGCACAGCCTGAGGATGTGCAGCTGCCCTTTAAATCCAATAACCTGGTGGTTAGAACACTCCCTCAGGATGTGGGAGATCTAGGTTCAAATCCTCCTGCCTGATGTAGAGTAGGGACTTGAAACCAGGTCTTCCACCTCTCAAATAAGAGCCCTAACCACTGGACGCTGGGATGTTCTGGGGTGAGTCTCTCTATCTCACCTGTTGAAGACGTTCCAATGACTAATTAAGGATTTTATACCAAGTGGAGCAGGGGCTGGAGCTGGGGGTCTCCCACATCCCAGCGAGTGCCCTAAGCACCAGACTATTGAATCAATCTTGCTCTCTCGTCCAGTGGATATTTAAGTATTTTATACAAAGTGGGGCAGCTTCCACAGGCGGGATTGAGACCCACTCAGCATACTCAATAGACCAGTAGGTAGAGCACTCATCCGAGTGCAAGCCCCTGCTCTACAGAGTGGGGATTTAAAGCCAAGCTTCCCACACCCTAAGTGACTGCTCTAACCACAGGGCTATTGGGAGGAGAGGCAAAAGCACCAGCTTTTTATCCTCCTTTGTTTTTCTTAAGAAAGGGCTGGCCTGGCTCAGGTACCTGACTCCAGGAGGGGGTTCACAGCTGAGAATGCTGACTGGAGGGAGGTGCCGCCCTCCTGTGCGGAGTTGGGCACCTAACCCTTTTGAGGGGCAGGGCTTAGGCAACACCCAGCTCCTCAGCATTTTGCACTGGCTAGCCTAGGCCGTTCATTCTTCACATGCTGGATTCTATGAATCTCTTTGTTAGGGGACGAACTCTCCCCCTGCAATGTACAGGGAGCCTGGGTGCCTAAGCCAGGGTTGTGAATTCCCATGGCGGCAGGGCACCTAAGTCCTCCTTGTGAATCCCACTCTCAGGAACTTTTGAAAATTTTACCCAAATTTAATGTTTCCCACTGGTGCCAAGAGTCTAAAGACTCAAAGACACAGGTATTGCTTTTCCTGGGCTTTGATCAGGCCCCTACTCAGGAGTGCTGGAAGTGTTCTAGAAGTGTGGGGCGGGGCCACCAGTGCCCAAACTGTAGCCCTGCCCCCATTCCTTCCCTTCCCCCCAAGGTCCCGCCCCACACTGTCTCTTCCCGAGGTCCTGCCCCCTGTTCTCTCCTCTGCACCTCCTCACCGTCACTCACCCTTAAGGCAGGTAAAAAGTGATGGGGCCATGGCCTCCTTTCCCCCTCCTCCCATTCTGGTGCCCCTGCCCCTACTCCAAGCATTTTCCAATCTTTTCTTTCTACTGATCACTTTCGGAAAAAAAAGTTTCTCTCCTGTCACCCCAATCCCTCCATTCCTTGGCTCTTGAAATATCATATTCTCCATGCCATCAGGAAAGGGCTCCATAGACCACAGTGTGAGATCCACTGTCCATCCCTCTGCACTTGCAGGATTGTTCCTTAATATATTTCCAATCCATTAGCCAGTTTGGCATTAAATGTTTCAAGGGTGGTAGCTTCCCGTTTCACTTGCAGTCACTGGTACTGCTTTGACTGGGAGGGTGCTCAAATTCTCAGTCTCAGCTAGGCTCAGACTATACACTGAGTGACTATGAAATATTGGACCATAGCTCACACGTCAGTGGCCTAATGAAATGTGAGGGATGCCACTGCAGCTTTTCCAAGGGGGTTCCATTAACATCAATATCATTGCTTAAGTCAGTTTGTCACCAAACAAGTTTACCCCATAACACAAGGTGGTATTTTTCTTTACCAGATTATTGCTCCTCCTGAGCGTAAGTACTCCGTCTGGATTGGTGGCTCGATTCTTGCCTCCCTGTCCACCTTCCAACAGATGTGGATCAGCAAACAGGAGTATGATGAAGCTGGTCCATCCATTGTTCACCGCAAATGCTTTTAATCTGCTTATCTGTATATGTATTTTTCAGCACATTGC
This sequence comes from Terrapene triunguis, assembly GCF_002925995.2. Taxonomy (NCBI): domain Eukaryota; kingdom Metazoa; phylum Chordata; order Testudines; family Emydidae; genus Terrapene; species Terrapene triunguis. The sequence continues at coordinate 34,236,347 of NW_020664446.1, forward strand.
TGTAAATGTATTCAGGAATAAATACGTTCTTCTAATTTCATTCCAAAATCTTTCATAATAATGGCTCTAATTGGATACCATGTATTTTTTGAATAAATAGTAAATATGTGTCTAGTAACTTCTTTTATTTTACAAAAGGTTGTGTGTGCTCTCTGGGAAGCTTCGGAACTGGTTTCGTCTTCATTCAACAGTGGTAATGTCAGAATACACTTAAGTACCTGTCCCAGGCTTATTCACATTTAGGCACCTAAATAGACCACCTGATTTTCAGAGCTGCTGAGTAGCCCCAAGTAGAGCCATCAATTTGGTGTCATCACAACAAGTTGTAGCTGTTAGTATTATTGATTGATACACCCAGGCTTTGTGTGGGGCTGACCCATTCTTTTAGCATCAGTGGTGTGTGTCAGCCAATGCAGGGGCATTGCTCAGAAAGGTTCTGTCAAGGTATTGTCTTCTCTACACTCTACAGGAGCCAAGCAGCCTATTTCTGAAGTGTCTAAGCTGTGGCAATCAGGGTGAACTGGGGCTTCAGTTCGGACCAGGTCACTAGGTGGCTGGACTGACTGCAGCAATATTATTTTAGTGCTGTGATTTTTGGCTACCTCTAGAACAAGCAATATAGGTTAATCACCTAACATTTCCTTGGGATCACCATCAGAACAGCTAAAATGATTGATAGTTCTCGGTTTCCTTTTGGTGAATTTTACTTGCAGCTGATTTTTGACCATTGTTTTAGATAATGAAATAAATATTTAACAATTTTATTCTCACTAGATCTGAGGAAGCTCAAGCCTGAGTCAATGAAAGTGCTGTCAGGAAAGTGCATATGCAGTGGTATTATAGCTGTGTCAGTCCCAGGCTATTAGTAAGACAAGGTGGGTGAGGTGTGGCTTTTATTGGCCCACCTTCTGTTGGGGAGCAAGAGAGCCTTCTAAGCTTATGCAGAGCTTGTCTTCAGGTCAGTCCTCTGTGGAAGCTCACAAGCATGTCGCTCTCACCAACACAAGTTGGTCCAATAAAAGACAGTACTGCCGCAACCTTGTCTCTGGAAAGTACATACTGAGTTTGTCAGAGATTGGTGAATACATTTCTCAGCAATTTCCAGGGAACAGCTATAACTGTGCCTTACAACGAAGTTGGGAACAATAACTACATAACACGTGTCCCATCAAGGGCATGTCTTCCTTTGTTTTGTTTTTTTTGCAAAGACCATCTTTAGCCGAACAGATCCGTGGCATGTACTGAGTGACTAACTCGCTCTCTCTCTCTCTCTCTTATGGATTCAGATTACTTTTTATTTTTGCTACCCTGCATGCTCCCACCCTCACCTGACCCACTTGTTAGGCTCTTCCACCTCTTAGGCTACAATCTAAAAATCAAGACCTAGCTGGGACAGGGGCTGTCACTATGTGCACAATGGGCTCTGTCATAAGGGATGCCATGCTGGATTCCCCCTTGGTGACTAGGTGTGACACCACAGACAAGCATTGCCTTGATTTCCCCACACCTGGGGTATAAAGACCTTTAAATAACATGAGTGCCCCCTTTTGGAGGGTCTCACTGATTAACAGCGAGTCCATTTTACACGGTTGCTGGGAGACTGCGGCAGTCTTAATTCTGTCTGTCACACATGAGTCCACTGCGCTCCTCTCTCCAGGCCCTGCCCCATCTGGCATCTCTTGACTCAAGCCTTTGCCCCAGGAGGAAGGTCTGTAAGTGGGTAGAGGCCTTTGTTGGAGTCAGGCATCTGTGGTAGACTGTCAATATCTGCTGTTCCCTGCGGCAGCATCTCTAAGCTTCCTGACACTGTCTAGGGGATGGGGCGGCTCTATGTTTTTTGCTGCCCCAAGCATGGCAGGCAGGCGGCTTTTGGCGGCGCGCCTGCACAGCAACTGGCAGGCTACCCCCCCGCGCCTTGCCGCCCCAGGCACGCGCTTGCTGCGCTGGTGCCTGGAGCCGCCCCTGCTAGGGGACCTCCCTGGGCTGACAACTTCAGCTCTGCCTCTAGGAGTCTCCCCTCTCTACAAGCAGCTTTTCCATTGCCCCAGGCTGGGGTGCGCCCCAGCAAACTAGCTGGGGATGGCTAAGCTGCAAAAAAACCACCCATAGCTGGCCAGGTCAGCTGATGTGGGTTCATGGGGCTGGGCGTGCAGGGCTGTAACTGGAATGTAAAGGTGGAGCCTGGGCTCTGGGACTCTACAATGAGTCCAACCATCTACCCTGAAATTTTACACTCCCAGCCCAAATGAGCTGCAATGGGTCAGCCCCAGGTTGTTTATGGCAGTGTAGCCATATCCTCTGCCGACAGAAACTCACCCTCTATGCTACCCTCTCTGCCCTCATAAGAGCTCTTCACAGGAGTCTCCTGTTTCCTTGGGAATCAACCTCTAACTGAGCTTGGGTAACCTTTATTAGATCCAGGTGCTTGTTTTCTAATAATTAACCCTTACTCAGCAAACTGGTGTAGTCAGTGACTCCCAGGTGGGTCAGCAAAAGGCAGTCACGGGCAGACTGGGCCATGACTGCCCCAAATGGGGCCAATTTTCCCATGACAGGCTCCAACGTGGTTGGTCTCTACATGGTACTGGAATTTAAATGTTAGGAGGAGGCATGGTGGAAGGGGCAGGGCTATCTCGATTCTCAGAACAGCTTCTGAGTAGGACTCTGAGAGGAGCAGATGATTTTGTATTCTCCTTCCTCACTTCAACCCCCAGACCCAGCTCTTAGCTGTCTCAAAAGTCAAAAGCTTGGGACTCCCAACAGGCCCAGACGACTGTGCTTCGTCAACTACTGGAGTACATCTGACCTGGTCAACCCCTAGCCCATAGGAGTTGCATACCTCAGCTGAATGTGTTTGTTAGACTGCCTGTGGAAGGCCAGGGTTATAGAACACCATTGTTGAAAAATCCGTTGCACAGAAAATAGCTGATGACAAGGACCTTGACCTCAGCAGGACTGTACATGTTTTACCAGTGTTGTTGTTTGAAGCTCACTTTATTGTTGTATCGTATTATTCAGATACATGTACAGCTTTTGTTTTAATTCACTGTGAACTCTGTCTTGACAGAACAAAATAACTTGAAAATGGCAAGAGCAATAAATATCAAACCATTAAATCTAAAATGTATAAATATAAAACATCAGTAATTGCTGAAAAACATCATTGGAAAATCCGGCAGCCATTTTTCTACTTGGGGCATCTGTTTGGTAGGCCATTTATCTTCCATCAGCATCACCTCAGATCCAGCACAATTATTTTTGTTTCTGTCCCAACTACATGTTTACAGGTCTGTAAAAGAAATCAACCCATTATTCACTGACAGCAGCCAATGAAGGTAATATATCATTTGAATGTCAGGCAAAATTGCATGAGCACCAGGTCCAGTTCCAAACCAAATCATAAAAGAGCTATTCCATATCCTGTATGTTCTTTCTGCTTTCTTCTCGGTGACAGCTACAAAAAAGTTACTTCAGTGTTCCCAGTACTTTCTAAGGTGCTGAGTAACAGCCCTGGATACCAACACTCTCCATTTAGCAATAGAACAGTAAGCCACTGGCAGTGGCACTGCAAGTTCTCTCATACTACTCTGCCAATGTTCCTCACCCCTGACCAGCTCTACCACCATGGCAAAACGGGTAGTTCTGACGTTATTTGTATTCACATTGTGATGTCTTTGCTGAAACTGCTAATAAGGGTCAACCAGTGTTGTCAGTATGGTTTTGGAGGCTTGCCGTATCCACAGACCTAAAACCCACAAATCATTTCATATAGGCCACAAGCACCCATTAGATGGCAGCCACTTTTGTTCACTACCAAACTGGGCTGGACTCCAATGAGATATGTGGTTTGGGGCTTCCTCTTAAGTTTTGAGCCTGTTTTATTTAGGCACAAGTTTTATTGGCTCCCAGGTTTGCCTGTTAATATGTACAGGGTTAACTTTGCAAGCATGGACTGAAAGTTTAACAGAAAAGTGACTATAGCTGCAAAACTGGCCATGTGTTCTTTAAAGACAACAGTGCTGAAGGGTTAGATTTTTGACATAGGCTATCACTCTTGTGCTCTCAGTTATGTATCTGACTAGGCTGCCTGTAGCTTGGCTGGATATGCAGGGAAAAGGGGGAGCTGGGTGCTCACTATTCCTCATCTGGGACAGGTGGGCAGAGCCTAAACTATACTCCTGCCCCAGTAATGCACCAGCCAGCCAAACTGAGCTAGTTTCAGATATGTCAGAATTTTCAGCTGATATAAGGTCAGCTGCCATTTGCTACTCTGATGGGGGAAGCAGAGACGGACCTGTGCCTTTTGGGGGGTATTTGAGGCAAAATGCCTCTGGAGTTTCCTCTTACCCCCTACAGTTCACTCAAGATTGTGCTTAAAGATATAATCTAGCCCTAAATGATTGAATATGTTTGGAAACAGCCAAACACTGTTGGCCATAAACTGGCTTCAAAACATAACCATTATGTTCTGGTTCAAGAGAGTGTGACACTGGCAGACTAGGTGCCAGCTCGTGCCATGGCCCCATAGGTCTCAGTGAACACTGACAAATGCATAGCAGGAAAGCAGTCTTGCTCACCTGTGTGTTAGTATGGTTAAAATATGTGTAGATTTAAAAAAAAATGTGTTTAGGCTCTATGAAATGCTCGTAAGTAGCTGCCTGCATTCATCTCACACACAATATCTGTAGCCATGTTTAAGGTAATATTTAAATGTTTGCTTTGCAACTATAGAAGCAATTGCAATGGAACTGCAAACTCCCATAGGCAGAAGAGAAGCATTAACAAGTGTGAAATACTAGTTCATCACAAGAGGTGTCATCTTCTGTCCCGCAAAAGGCAGCCCATAGACACCAGCTGAACCATTGTGCAACATCGGTGGAGAAGAGATTATGGATTGCTCCCCTCCACACGCATGAAGAGGAGGCATGCATGAGCACAGCCCATCAGATTGAATTCTGGGGAAGGGGAATAAAATCCCTGTCAAGAAGAAGTTATCTTGATTCTGCTTGAACTATGAAGGGCAAAGATTTTTAATGTAAGCAAGAGTGGCCCAGTTCTTGGCCTGGATTAGCCCTAAACGACATAGCTTACAGCAGCTTTTCTTCCCCTTCTGGAACCTAAGACTAACTAATTTATGTGCATATGTTTACCTGCTTTAACCTTGTAAAAAACATTTCTTTTTCCTAGTTAATAAATATTTGGTTAATTTATTATAGGATTGGCTACACGCATTATCTTTGGTATAGGATCATTAGTGCAGCTGACTTGGGGTAACCTGAATGTTGTTATTTTTGGTGTAAGGGACCATCTCTCACAAAGGAAAGCTTACCTGCGTGGCAGGACAGATTGGAGTACCAAAGGGACTGTCTGTGACTCCATGTTAAGGCCTGAAACATTCACACTTGATCCTTGGCTGGTGAAATCTAAGTATAGAACTCTCAACCAATTTCTGATGTGTGCCCTGCTTCTTAACAATTTGTCCTGAGGTTGGTACTCATGCTCCTGAACCACTCCAGGCAGCTTGACAGGAGGATTTTGTAATGTTATACATCAGCTTTAATACTTGTGAGTCAAAGGAGAAGGCTAAACCAGCAGAGGCACCCACAATGGAAGACAGAGACTTGAAACATAGGACAGACTTGTAACACTGGAAGACAATTTATAAGATGACAGGGTGAGCTATGTTGGTCTCTGATGGGAAACGTAATATCTCCATGCTTTGTGATAGTAGTTGTGTACTTGGTGCCTTGTACAGAGAAGGAAGTGAGCTACGTAGCCTGGGATTGCCTTTTCAAAACATGGTTGTAATGTTCAGTAGCAAGAGCCATTGTAACAAGAGCCAAAACAACCTGGGGTAGGATTTTCAAAAGTGTTCAGCATTCGCCTAACTCTGGTCTCATGGGAATTAATGGGAAAACTACCATTAACGTCAACAGGGGCAGAGTTAGACTCATGGTCAACTTTTGAAAATCCCACCCCAAAGGAAACTAGGGCTTGGGTTCCAGCGTTTGTATTCCACTTCCACTCCCCAAGGGAGAGGCTGTACCTCTATGTGCAGTAAGTCTGTGCTCTTATTTATCAATTCTGGCTAACACTCCAGTAGCCCTGTTTCCATATTTGGGAACTCTGCCAAGAGAAGGAATACTGCCTTTATTTCAAACAACGGAATGACATTTCTGATAATCATTAATGACTATTTTACTGTTCAGTCACAGATTCTCATTATAAACCCTTTAGCCATGTAAAGAGCACACTAGAACCTTTGACCACCCAACTAACAGGAAAACTACTTTGTGGTTACTGGAATGGCTTCTGAGAGGCTGGTGGAAAGGGTGAAAGGAAGCAGAGGTTCAATAGAGAAAATTATCCTTCATGGTAGCTGTTAGCTCTGCAGGCTTATTGGACATCACAGCTGGGGAAGTCAGTTGTGATTCTTTGTTAGGAAAAAAATCTCTTAAGTGATCATGGAAAACTTCTGTGGGAATTCTCTGGCCCTTTTCCTCTTGGCATGGGACTACTGACCAGCTGTTAAGAAGGACAACAGGAGTATATTTTCCATGCTTCGGGAGCACTCAGACATCCTAATGCGGGAAAGCTTCTTTTCTGGCTGATATTATATTTCTCAAGTTAGGCAGAGAGCTGTTCGTAACATTTACTGGTTACTGCCTCTCAAGTAGTGATAAGAAGTGTAATCTTTGTTTTACGTTTTACACAGAAATAATCTCAATAACCAAATTAATTTCTTTAGGTTTGGCTCTCTGCTGTAGTTACAGATAAATTAGTTTAGTGGGGAACTGAGAGTCATAGAATGAAAGACTTTATTTAAAACAGAATAGTTGGTTAAAGCAAACAGGAATTACGATGAAACTATACACTGCAGTTATATTCACATTCCAAGCTGAAAGAGTTCATCCAGGGGCGATCAGTCCCTGGATAAGAAGAATGGGTGTATAATCCTTCCATTAACCATACCATGATGGTAAATGAGTGCGCTAGTTTAAAAGTTAGTGTGCTACCCTTTTTTATAATCAATTAATTAGCATTAAATCTGCCTTTTACCATATCTATATTTCTACTAATTAATTAAAATACCTTCTATTGTCTATGGGCTATTTAATACTAAACAGTATTAACATCTGCATAAATGCCATTCCAATAACTATCACTGTAGATAATATGTTTCCAAAACATTCACATTACATCCAAAACTCTTGTTAAAACCAGTTAGAACCAAAGATATCAAAGAAACAGGAATTAATTCTGGGAAGTGCTATGGCCTATCTTATACAGGAAGTCACACTAGATGATTACAATGATCACATCTTTGACTTTTTTTTTGGAATATGTTAAGAATATTTTTTAAGTAATATACCTACATTAAATAGTCTAGGTTCCTTAGTATGTGGGTGAAATCCCTTCTTTTTACAAGCAGAAACTTCAAGCATGCCAGCATTAGTAAGTCTGAAGATCCCAGTGCTGGAAAGCAAAGAACAAAACTGACTTAAGGTTTGTAGCATTAAAAGAACATGGTTCAAATAAGCATTAGTCCATCAAACACAAGTTACTGGGTTCAATACAGAGTAAGTGGGTGAAATTTAATGGTCTCTGATGTACAGGAAATCAGATAAGATAATAAAATGGTCCTTTCTGGCATTAAAAGATATGAGTCTATGAAGTAGAAAATATCCTGCCAGATACAGAGCTGATCTATACTCTGCTTTGAGTCTTTATTACTAGTAAAAAAGAAATTCTACAGAAGAACAACGAGCCACCTGACTACAAATCAATTCACTTTGATTAATGTTCCTAAAACTGAATAAAAAAATAGAACATCAGAAATACAAGTGGAGGGGCTGGTCCTATATAAACTCTTACTCAAGGATTAGTCCCTACTCACATGAGTAGTCCCACTGAAGTCAGCAACTACTCAGGTGAGGAAAGGCTACTCCTTTGAGTACTGAGTTAGAAAGATTGTTACAGAAGGCTTTGGACCCATCGTTTCACATTTGATATACAAACTTTTGCTGAAGACTATTACTTTCGTAAGTCTGACGAGAATAATGAAAGACCAATTCTTATCCCCTGCCCAAAGCCCATGAAGATCGGCCCTACTACATGTACTGGAGGGGCAGGGAAAAAGGGGGAGAAACAGAATCCTGCCTACCCTCCACTACCCAGGTCATGGCACAGCCATGTTACAGGTTGTTACTGCCACTTCTAGACCGCAGGAGCCATCATAGCCAGCAATGCTTTTTGTATGGGGCAATTTTGCACAGGGGTTCCAGAGAGCTATACCTTTGCCACATGCAGGGGGTATGTGGAGACAGAATGTGTATGCTGGCTGTATTCCTTTAGCCGTGATGAGTTAAGATAACATGCAGCTCCTGGGTAAAACTGCATTGCTAGTGATTACATACATGTGCTTTTTTATCATGGTCACACTTTAAGATTCTATTTATAAATTGTTTGTAAAGGGTTAATAACAGATTAATCAATGTTACAGACATGAGTAAGACATGCAATAGATGTTACAAGCATAGCAGCAGAAGGTATTATAGATGTTTATAAGCCATGATTACAAGCAATCTATTGACCTGCTCCATATGTCCATTTTTAAAAGCATGTAGGCATTGTTCCACTCAGCATATCCTAAGGGTTAGATTCACAAGGGGGACATAGGTTCCTACAGAGGAAGTTAGGTACCTAAGTTCAACATTTAGGTGCCACTGGCATTCACAAAACCACCACTGACCTGAAGGCACCTTCATTTCTGCTGGTAGGCATGTGCCAAGCCTCCTAAATCCTGAAGCCACCCCACAGCTCACAAGCTGCTCATGCCCGAGCCCTGGCTGGTGGGATTCTCAAACTAGGTGTTTCCCTGCCTATCTCACTTGCAGGGCCCGATTCGGTAGGTGTGCTACAATATACTCAACCTGCACAAAAGACAGCCAGGAATTTTCAGGGCTGGATGGCGTACACGGGTGCCCCAGAATACCTCATAGCCCAGAGGTTAGGTTACTCCCCTGGGATGTGGGAGACCCAGGTTGCAGTCCCCACTCTGTCTGATTTGGAGCAGGAACTTGAACGCAGCTCTCCCACCTCAGAAGTGAGTGCCCTAAACTTCACATTATTCTGAGGCAGATATCACTCAATGGCTCCTGTTGGAGCTGTTACACTTTGTATAAATAATTACATATTTATTGGAGCAGGGACTTGAAATTGACTGACCAACATCCCAGGTGTGTGCCCCAATCTTTGGGATATATAGTCTCAGTCTCTTGCACTCATGCTGCCTCTAAAGGGGACCTGGAATACCAAATAACTTGGTTAGGACATGCACCTGGAACATGGGAGACCTACTCCACATCAGGCAGAGCAGGGATTAGAAAACAGGCCTCCCACATTCCAAGGGAACGCCCTAGCCCCTGGGGATGAACTATCATCAGCGGGGGTAGGAATGTTCATTACTCTTGTTTTTGCTAGAAAAGGCTGACCATTCTTGGGCATCTAACTCCAGGAGAGGGGTCAAGCCTGTGAAGCTGGAGCACAGACAGGAGCCTCTGGCATCCAAGGGTACATATACTCTGCAGTTAGCCACCTGCGGCTGGCTTGTGCCAGCTGACTCAGGCTCCTGGAGCTTGAGCTAAGGGGCTGTTTAATTGTGGTGAAGTTCGGGCTCGGGCTACAGGCCAGGCTCTAGGAACCTGTGAGGTAGGAGAGTCCCAGAGCCTGGGCTGCAGCCTGAGCTCAAACATCTACACTGTACTTAAACAGCATCTTAGCCCAAGCCCTGCTGGCACAGGCCAGCTGCGGGTGGATCTGGGCCCTGAGCCCTGCCCCTTCTTTTGTATTTCACTCCTGGGTGTCTTAGGTGGCTCCCAGCTCAGTTTGCTGGCTTCTGAGAATCCCTTCCTTAATGCCTAATTCGCCCCCTGGGGAGCCTGGATATCCAACTTGGGTGTGTGAATTCCACTAGGGGGCCAGGCACCACGGAATTACATGTTGCAACACTCAGCATTGCAATGCCTAAGCCCCTTGTGAATCCAGACCTTAGGCCTTGTAACGCTGAGAGGAGCAAAGCTAACATACCTTTACAAATTTGGCCTGTAACAAATGTACTTTAAACAGCTTTTAGTCATTTATTTGTACTTTATAAACCATTGGTAAAACAGAACCTTAATATAAAGTGTGACTTATCTCTAACCTCCCATCACTTCAGTGTTTTTCATTAACAAGCTAAAAAACCTACACCATCCACCTTCTTCACTAAGGAGAGTGCAGTTTGGATTCTGTGAGACACCTGACAAAGAGATCCATGAGGTCTAGAACTACCACAGTCCAATGCGGTTACACCTACCAAGTGGAGTGGAGCATCACCATTTACAGAATTTTAAAATGAAATAGGAGACAAAGTGAAGTCAAATAATATTGCACACACAGGCTCACTGGAATGCAAGCCTAGATCAATTTAGAACACAAGGGAAAAAACCCACACATATATACTACAACCTTTTATCTCCTTCACCTTAGTTGACATTCAGATGCTGTTTTGCAGGTGATCTAGTTTTGAGATAGCAGGCTGGGAGAGATAGCTAAACATTACTTAAAAAAAACAGAACTCACTCATTATGTTTTGGTGAACAAACAATTGCAATAGCCTCTGGTAACATTAGCTGATAAGAACAATGAGTATGAAGATCAACACTGGATAAGAATGCAGTTTGTGTTGGATGCGTCTACAAAAAGAAAGGGAAAGCTCTGCATAGTGAAAGTATTTCTTAGTCAAGTCAAGGTCAAAAATCCATTCAAGAAGAAACAGGATTTTGTAACAAGAGAAAGTGTTAGCATTTCCCCCAGATTCAGTTTTTATTATTTGCTACTAAACCTTAACTTTTCCATGGCACAACACACCTCTGAGGATAATTTTCATGAATGACTCAGCAATGCAAAGCTAAATGCTACAGTGTCAGGAGTGAATCCCTAATACCATGTGTATGAAGTTTAAACAATTTTAAACTCTTCTGATTATCAGATTAATGTTCTTATGAAAGGAAACAAATCTAGATTGAAAAGGCATGTGTGAATATAACAAGATGGCAGACAGAGAGCAAAGGACTTACATTAATTGTCCAAAATCCCTATAAGTGGGATCATACACCAACCATATCAAGTAGAAAGTAAAAATTAGAACATAATTGAAAGTAACTGTCATTAGAAGGTAAAAAGTGAATCAATACCTATAAGAAAATGGAAGCCTGAAACAGGTTGAAATTTTACATGGTGTTCACATTACATCACTGTATTTGGTTTCAATGCACACATGGATTTAATATGAAATTGACAGAGTTGGTGGCCCCAGTAAACCATTTTCCTGTCCCATGAAAATTTTCAAGTTAAAAAAAAAATAAAAATAAAAAAAACCCTGACCCAAATCAGGACCAAAAATTGAAATCTCAAAAATGTTTGAGAACTGAAACTCACCAAAATTATTCAGTTCAGTTCAACTGAAATGTTTTGATTTGATATTTCAAAATGTTTTGTTTCCATTTAACAATATTACATTATAAATTAAAATTTTTAAACAAAAAGTTACTCCAAAAGGAAAAATTGAACTTTTCTTAGGAAAAGTCTCTTCCTTCTCACCATGCCTGGAATAAACTCACAATGCTCAAAACTGTTTGATCCAAACTCTGCAGTTTGAAAACCTGCAAGTAATGGTTTTGTGAAACAGGGTGTATCTAACACAAATGGGCCAAATTCTGCACTGAATTCTATCTTGTATACATTAGGATTTTAAATGGCTGTCCGTCACCGTAGAAGCTGAGTGAATTCCATATAAAATCAATAGCAAAGTCCTAGTGGACTTTATGAAGTCTCTGTCTCTTTTCCTTTTTGAGGATACATGTCAGCCATGTAAATGGTATTGAATGAGGTGTATGTAAGACAGAATTTTGGGCCAAATTCTGCCAACAGACAGACAGCTCCTATTGTCTTAAATAGAAGTTACACAGGCAAAACTGGGCCCACTGTATCAATGAAACACTTTACAGCTTCCTAGAAATAAAGAACAGCTTGTATCAGTGGATGACATTTATGTCAAATCAGGTCACCAGCACAAAAACTGAGAGAGAAAACTAGTTTAAATCATGCAAATTATTTCTTTAAACTGGGGTTTCCAGTGCTGGTTCTGTATATCCTATCTAGCCAATACAGAGAAGTCAACATCCACAAGGCATACGTACATGGATCCACCCCAAAGTGAGGAGATTGTGTTGATCCTGAATGCTGAATAATTCTTCCACATTCTCCATGTCGCAGTAATCCGGTCCTGCAGACTGCTTTGGCACTATTACATGGGTAATAGTAAATTCATTATGTGTCTGTAAAACACATGGTAGGAAGATGACTTGAATTAATGGTCTTCTAATGAACAAATGCTGAACATGAATCGAAGGAGAAAAGGGTCAGATCCTCAGCTGCTGTAAGTTGCAGTAGCTCCACTGAGTTTAATTAAACTATGCCAGTTTACACCAGCTAAGAATCTGGCCAGTATTTCATCACAGCAATAGACAGAGAAGCAACAAACATTTGAAATGTGTATACACAGAAAAATGTTAAAAGGAGAGATGATGTCTGTTAAGAATGAAAGCAAGAGAGTTAAAAATACAATTACTTTCTTTGAAGCTTGGAAACACAACATGCTTCCCTGTTTTTATTATTCTTGGTTTTTGTGTGTGTCTAATGCACTTTGAACTTCTTAGTACTTGCCTGTCTGTGCATCAGCATCAGTGGTGCTATCCCCCCTGCTCTGGGAACAATCTGATAATTAAGTTCTGCTGCAAAGTTAGCTAATTGGCCACTAAACGTTATCTAGGATATCGGAAAAAACAAACAGCAGTGATTTTTGTTTTAATTGCTGACAGTGGTGGATTTTTTTTAGAATTTGATAACACCCACCAATAGCTTCTAACATTTTTAATATCCAGTTTTCCTGTAACTAAACCTCATTTTGTTTGATGAATACCGAGGAATGTTCTTGAAAAATCCTGTAGTGGAGGTTAATTGTACAGCTTAACAACAGTACATGACCACAATAACTATGGAGAGTTAAGATCAAATAAGTCTGTAATAATGCAAACAGCAGACCACAATTCAATAAAATAATCTTGTGGATCTGTAAGATTATTTTATAAAGTTAATTACATTACACACGGAGGGCTTGTCTCTACTACTGCTTAAGTCAATGTATGTTATGTCACTCCGGGGTGTGAAAAAAGTCACCCACCTGAGCGACACTCTCCTACCAACACAGATTCCACCTCTCGTTGAGGGGGAGTAATTATGCCGATGGGAGAGCGCTCTCCCGTCGACGTAGCGTATCTTAACCAGACGTGCTACAGCAGTGCAGTTGCATCTATTCAGCTGTGCCAATGTAGCACGGTAGTGTAGACTAGCCCTTACACTTCAGATCTGCTTTTGCTTTGATATCAGTTCATTACAGGAAAATACAGTACTATCAAAAGTGCCTTCCCCATACAAATGTGAAGGTTCAACTGTACCAGTTTTCCACAGAGAATTCCACATGTCTCTATTCCTCTTACTGTATTTGCCTCCGCTAGCAGCAGAAATTTGTGACAAAGATCAGTGGGTAAAACTACACCTCGGAGTGCTTCAGCCACTTGATCTAATAAACAAGGAAAAAGGGCATTTATAATTTAGTCTTCAGTGCAAAATTTTCTAAGGTAACAGGTTTACACAGTTAAAGATCAACTGAACTGACTTACATAGGGAGTGCCATACTTGCCACAAAGAAGTTTTGGTTCAGAATAATATAGAACTTTACAGAGCATAACCTTTCTTCTATTAGATGTACATCAAAGAATACAAAATGTTAACTGGCTTGCATTCACTAAGGCAGTGAACTAGCATTATTTCCTGGTCCAAATTTTCGGAAGAACTCTAAAAATGCAACCACAGTGGACCTGGTCCTGCTCCCATGGAGTTAATGGCAAAATTCCCATTTAATTCAATGGAAGCAATTGGGCCTGATGTCTGCAGGCCTAGCTATTGGAACTTGTAGGTATGAAATGGGTAATCTCAGATGTACGTATCCATTTTAGGTGAGAAAACAAAGGGTAATGCACAGACACACAAATATTCCAGGAACATTTGGTCCTCCATGTCAGAGAAAGCTACAATGAAATAAACACATGCAGGTCGATATCATATAGTATGTTAGGAGAGGAAGAGGAGCATTAGAGCCCAACTGAACACTTACTCTGAACAGTGCTTAAAGTGGCTGCTGGCTTTAAGGCCTGGTTTACTGGGGGAGACTGTCCAGCAGAAACAGAGGCACCACTCTTACTGGCTTTCTCAGAAAATGTGGTAGATAAGGAGTTATTCTGATGCACAGAAATGCAAGACAACACACTTCCATCAATCTGTTCAGACATAACCATATTCTCTTTAATTTTCTGATCTCGGGCTAGTTCTTGCTTCTTAAGCTGATCTTCAAAGAACTGAAACTGCTCTGTTTCAAGCTGCTGTTGTCGCATCTGCGCAATTCTCTTCTTTTCTGCTTCTATCAATCTCTGCTGCTCCAGTTTCTTTAAGAATTCAGCTTTACACTTGTTCTGCAACGTATGTAAATAAAGTGGTCAGATCCTTTAGACAATGTTAAAAGCATCACAAAATAGTGAGGGGAAAGCTAGCAAACTGATTAACTAGTTATTATCGGACAATAACGACACTGTTTGGAATACATTAGCCACACTGCCCAATACAATTGTGCCCACAGAAGTGCTCTAAAATAATAAACATGATGTACTTGGGGATAGAGGACAGAGATCTCCCATTCTGCACACCCCTGATACATTATGCATTTACCTCAGTATTAATAGTATTTGCCATTGACACACTTATATTTTAGCAGAAATAATTACAGTCTAAAAAAAGGCATTTTTGAATAGGGGGGTAAGGGGAGGAGGCACAAACAAGCCTTTATCATCAAGGACACATTTATCTTCAGGTGAATTTCACAGCACAGTTCTCTCTCTGGCACCTTCTCCTGCCCTTTTCCTTTCTTCACTTCAATTTCCCTTGGACTGCTTCCATGAAACCTAGGGTACGTCTACACTTAAACCACTGCACAGACACTCACTACAATGAAAGGGGGGTTCTCCCATCGCTGTAGTTAATCCACCTCCCCGAGAGGCAGTTGCTATGTTGAAGGAAGAATTCTTCCATTGACTGGTACTGTCTACACCAGGTGATAGGTCGTCATAGCTATGTCTCTCAGGGGTGTGGAGCTATGCCAATGTAAGTTTTCAATGGAGATCAACCCTTAACCTTGCATTGTATGGATTTTTCCACACTACTTATTGTTCTGTCTCGGTCACGTAGGTCTTCACTGTACTCCCTCTAGCTGCCCAACACCAACTGCTATTCCACAAACTGCAGGGAACCTTCAGGTTCCAACATTCCTTCCCCACTTCTGTTAAAGAGACAGCAACACAAACTTTCAGAAGCAAGTTAAAATATAGATACTTAAACCAATAACCAACAAACAAAACAAAATAAAACCTCACAAACAAATCATAAATGGAAACTTGGATTCTTGTTCCAAATTCCAGGAGACACATTGTGGAGAAAGAACAGTGTTCCTTACTTCCTCTACCTCTTTCCATTACAAGCTTTTGAACTACAAATCCTACTCTCAGTGACTTTATTACACAAAGTGGGAATATGACTATGCAGCCCTTAATAGTTACTTAAATACACTCACGAGTCAACCAGAACCTAGCCTAACTTTGTACCTTTCATAATGCCTTGATGGATGTCAGAGTTCAAGGGAATACTAGTTGTGTTGTAGTCTAATTTTGCTTTTTCTTCAGGGAAAAGAGGCCGATTCAAATACTCATTAGTACAGCATCTGACTTTATCAAATAAAATAGTATTAACCAAACTGTACCAAACTGCGATAGAGGCTTTTTCTACAATAGATAAAGACAGCCAGACATTAAGCATTTCTATTAAGTAAATACTAAAATATTTACATATTTATTTCTAAATAACCACACGTATACATCACATATTTTCAAATAAACTGCTTTATTAGAAGTTCAAAAGACGCAGTTTCTAATAGTGCCTAAACAATTGTAAAATTTTGAGTTTTTGCTCATACAACTACTTTATTTGAATTTTGATTATGTAATATTTATAACTAACTGATTAAATAAATAAACATTCATAGGAATAATGCTTTAAAAATTAAATGTGAATTCAGATAAGACTTACTTTGTCTTGCATATATTCTTGGTATTCCGCATTATATTTCTTTAAAAGATCCTTCTTCAATTCATCTGTCCTTGGAAATGCAACCTCTTTCAGTTTCTTTTGGGATGGGGGGGGGGGAAGGGGAGGAGAAATAAAAAAAAAGTTAAACTGATTTCCTGCCTTTGAAACAAAAACAAACAAACAAACAATTAGCTGGGAAGGAAAACCAGCTGGAATGCAGATTAAAAATGTCAATCATTTCAAAACAAAGTTAAAAATACCAATTACAGGCATGTCAAATATATAAGGCCATATCCGTACCTGTTATCAATTGGCACAGTCCATTGAAGCTATGCCAGTTTACACCAACTGAGATCTGACCAACAGATTTCTTATAGAAAATCACTTTTCCAACCAGTCTGAGGCACAAATGACATGTGACAAATGGCATTACTGGCTCAGGTGAAATTTGTTTCTAGGTTTCAGATCAGCTTTGGCCCAGATCCTGCAACGAGCTGTCTGGGACGAGCCTAGATGGGACTCCACTCAGATGTAGGGTTCTGCTTGTGGAGAGTTCACCACAGGAATGGGGTCTTTGATATTACATGTTTCAAGACCTTAATTTAAAGTACTTAAGCATGTACTTAATCCCATTGATTAACAGAATTTAAGCACATGCTTGGTCACCCTCTCTTGAATGCTTTCCTGACTCAAGGCCCAAGGCAGAATAAGAATCGGAAGAAAATTATGTGGACCAAGCCTCAAAAGGAACCTTATTAAATGTATTAAAGTTACAATGATAGACCTCAATCACATGGCACTTTATATATACTTGCTTAGCTTTACTCACATAAGTACTTCTATTGAGTTCAATAGCTTGGGCCCATAGTTATTGGGGTGTTTAAATAATTCAAACAAACTGGAAAATTTAACATCAGTGTAGCATTTTGCCGGATGAATCTGAATATATACAAATCAGTGCACTGCCCCCTTCTGGAATCACTTGGAATGCACTGTGGAATGGCAGCATGAGGCACAAGGTTCTTCTAGAAGAGACAGTTTTCCATATTTCAGTGAATATCAACGGATAATTTCAGGTGTTTTAAACTGAGGAGGGAACTAATTAAAAAGTTCATCCATTAATTAAAGCAATGATGAAACCTATATAGTACTGGAGAAATTGGGGAAAAAATTAAAAGGAAACGGAATACATATTTTAGTGTTAAAGAAAGCAGAAAATACTTTGGCTTATCAGCACATGTTAAGCAGATAATATACAGTTCACTAATAATTCCAAATGTCCCTCCAGCATTCAGAGGTCAAGCTAGCTTCTACTGAAGTCAAGGGTCATTCTCTTAAATGGAAGCAGGACGAGATCCTAAATGCTTTTAAATTAAGGTATTTAAAATATATGTATCCTTTAGAAACAGATTTACCTAAGTGTCGAACAATCCATATACTATTGGCTCTGTTCAGTGATACCAATTAATTCACATTTTAGGAGTTGCAATTAGAATCCCAGCAATGATCAAGTGACTAAACTGAAATGAAACTTTGTTGCTAATGGAGCTAGTAATAAGAACTTAGTCTTGGTAGGTTGAGTTGGTTCCGAATGTATTTGTTAGTTCTGGGGAAAGAACAATTCAGTTACTGAGAGAGCAATTTGAGAAATGCCAGGAAAAAGCAAACCTACCTTCATGATATCCTGTTTTTCTGGTACTGCACATTGCTGATAGTCACGGTGACTGGGCAGCTTTTCTACAAATAAGCTAGAAAATGAAACACACACATTTTCCCCCTTATTAGCCAAAGGAAGATCCACAATAGCTTTTATGTTGGGAGGAAAACAAGTTTTGCATATCACAGATGTTGAACACTGCATTCCAATTTGATTTATAGCAGTTTTCTGTGCTTTCACAGGTTTAAACCATGTCACTGACATTCCAGCACAAATCTTAACCCCCACTATATTATTTTCTGTAGCTGGATGCACTTTTCCTTGTTCTTTAGTAGCAATGGGTAATAACAGGACTAACTAACACATGGCACCAGAAATCACCATGCTGGGCACTAGCTAGCCTTTGTAACCAGATCTTATCAGCATCACCTTTGTCCTTCCATCCCCCTTTCACGCTGAACACACTTGTTAGGTCTTGTCTTATTTAAGATCTTCAGGCCAGTGAATTTCCTTTATTCTATGTTTGTTCGTGGATTGGAGCCTCCACGAGCTACTGCATTGCAAATAATAATAATGATAACGTGGCAAAGGTGTAGGAGAGAAGGCTGCCAACAGAGGAAGTCTCTGTAGAGACTTGCATTACTGCAGCCCACTTTTAACCAGACCAACCTGTGCTATAAGGTGAAACAAATTACTATATAGCACAGGCAGAATCAATCACTATTGTGCACGTAGGATGCACACTGGATACCCCTGTTTACAGCCACCCATAGCTTTCTGAAAAGTTCACCTTCCAGACTAGAAATTTCCTGGCCCTCTCTGTTCCCAAAAGTTGCATGTGTTTGTTTAAAAACAAACAACAACAAACAAAAGCAACAATGTCTGAACAAACAAACAGGATACCAAAGTGAGGGAAATTCCCCCCCCCCCATTATTTTATATTTAACTTTTTTTAAAGCTCTACAGCCTAACTGGCTGCTTAGAAAGTGTAAATCTGGTGTGGACTTAGCTCTCAATTAGGAAGTAACTGAGTGTTCTAGTGAAATCTGCTTTTGATTTGATGGAGTTATGACCTTTGGGGGGAGGGGGGGGGAGAGAAATCACATGCTAAGCATGCACAGGACAATTTGCAATGGCTTATTCATTCAGGGACAGACTCTGTCTAGTCTTTGTGTGGAAGAATAGTAGAATGAGGGAGTAAAAAGCCACTCTTTGTGGTCTATTTGATGCGAAATTACGAAACCAATCTATCCATCAGAATCATTAAGGTAAAAAAATCTACTGATTATTCCTTACGTTATAAATTTATTATAAAGAACAAAAGCATTCTCCAGGTTTCCTTCCTCCAGATATACAGATGCCATGCGCTCCATCTCTACTCCGGATCTAAAGTAACGACGTGGCGTAATATCCTCATTGATTGTGATGTTACATGCAAGCTTGCTTAAGGCACGTACTCGCTCCTCTGGGCTCACTGAAACATCTGTGTGGTCAGGCATAGCTGCTAACTTTTTCTGAAAAACAAGCAACACATCACAGGTTACATTTCACCTTGGATGGCTGACCCCATTCACACATGACCTTGTTCAAGACACTGAGGGAAATTTAAATTTAAATCAATAAATTAATTAAATAAAATCAATCAATCAATCACCACAAATGTTAGTAACAATGAAAAAACTTTATCATGCTCCTTAAATAGCATTAAAAACAATGAATAAATTATATTAAAAGCACAAAAGTTGTGAAACAAGATAAAGATAAAATTAAATTAACTGGAGTGAAACAAATAAAAGAAAATAAGCCTGATTTGGCAGCTTCCTAGATTTCCCAAGATATGAATTCCCATAAAGTGTCCCATTTTTATAGACATTTAAAGTATTCTACCTAGGCCTGATCTACACTCGGAACTTACACAGGCACAGCTACATCTCCTAAGGGTATGAAAAATCCACAAATTGGAGAGACATAGCTATGCCATCACCCCTCCTCCCCGTGCAGACAGTGCTAGGTCAATGGAATAATTCTTCTGATGACCTAGCTACCACCTCTTGGGGACGTGGAGTACCTCCAGCAAGGGGAGAAGCCCTCCTGTTGGCATAGGTTGTGTCTACACTGGAAATGCTACAGCAGCGCTGTGGCTGTAGAATTTCAAGTGTAGGCAAGCCCTTACCACTGGATGTAATGTTTGCTATTGGATGCAGCCTAACTGATGACAGCAGTCAGAATTTGCAGGATCACACCAGAAGTTCATTTCAGTGTTAACTTTACAGATTAAAGCATTCATTTACAGCTGAATAAACTAAAGCTATTTAACAGGACAGGAAGAGAAGCCAGCAAGAAAAGCCATGAACTCATGTTCTAAAAGGTTTAATACATTTTCTCTTTCACACCATAACTTAAATAATTTTGATTAGATTCCTGAATGAAACTGCTGCTGAGAAACTGCTTCATCTTATTATATTTTAAAGGCTTCAGTCTTTCAATTCAGAATGTGTATACAAACACACACCCAGAGGAAGTGCACAGTAACTAAAAGAGGGAGAAACCCAACAAACCAAATGTATTCAATATAATATTTTTAAAAAATATTTAAATTCCAGCTTGCTACACTCCATGCGAAGGGGCAGCTGGGCAGAGAATAAGGGCGGTAGCAGGAAAGGTGGTTAGAACCTTGGAAAAACCCTTGAGCTGGTGGTCAGCACAACTAAACTAGTGTGGGTGGTGTCAGATAGTTTGCTGCTTTTTTGAAACTCTGGATGCCAAAGCATTAAATAACAAAATGTAATACATACCAATGAACTAACAGTGAATGGCTGTTCCATGTTGCCCACGGTCTGCAAACCAAGAAGATTATTATTTCTTTTCAATCTCTCCATCTGGTCACAAAGAACAAAATGGGGGGGGTGGCACAGGGGAAGAGGGCGGAAAAAAAAAATCAATGCAATATTCAGTGTTAGCAGTAAGTTACCCCCCTCGCCACCCCCCCCCCCCGGCCCACGAGTCATGGTTTATTGGGCAAAGAGGAACTTCAGTACAATTATTCTGATTGTCACCATGTGCTAACATGAAATATGATAATGAAGTCATTTTAACTGGAAATATCTTCAAACATCTATCTATGTTCTTGTGCCATGCCAAGTACCATAACAGTTTAAAATCGAACACAACACAAACAAGTCAAATTGTGCATTTTAATAAACATGTTACTACAGGTGGCCTCAGTATATAATAGTATATTAAGTAGTTTTAAAATAAATTGATCATATTTTGTTAAGTTGTAATTTAAACGATAAACTAGTACTTTTCAAACACTAAGTCGGGAGGGGGGGGGGAAAGAGTCCAAATCAAAAGTTCAGAGACTAATAAGTGCATTTGTTTTTCCATCTGCATATGCCATGGTAAATGTATCTATGTACAGTGTGAATTTGAGCACTTTTTTCTAGCAGGTCTATAATTATAAATTAAATCAGGCAACTGTCCTACCTTAATCTGGGAACTACATGTTTAGTAACTAAAAGTATATGAAATCTTTGCAGCACTATTTGAACCATTTCCATTGGTCAATTGCAAGAAGTGATCGAAAACTGCACTCAGCACGTAAGAGATATGAGTTAGTAAAGGCAACCCGTCAGTAAAGGCAAACAGTAACAAGTAAGGCAAATATTTAAAAGTGCTGTGGTGATCAGCAAAAACTGCTTGTGACAAGGAAATGATTCATTAAGTTATACTTTAATATGAATCTGAAGCTGGTAAGGTGGGTGCTCTAATTCCTAACACTTCAGTGCTCAAGCTAGAAGATTGGTCTTGAATGTCAAAGGTTTTGTGCAATATAGAAAATGCACATTACAAACATCTAAAGGCTAGACTGGTTCATCACAGAAGCCCCAGACTACGAGGAGTTGCAGCAAAAACTTAATGTGGACTTCTCCCTCTCTGGAGGCTAGTTTGAACCCTGGCAGAAATTAGAGCACCCCCTAGGGCTGTTTTTCCGTGCCTTTTTACAAATAAATAATTAGTTATGTTTTCTGTGACTCCATTATTTCCTGTCTTTGCTTCTCAAAGGCTAATCATATCTATTAGGTCAGCCTTTAGTTTTAACCATTATCTTAACCATTTTAGAGTCAACAATTTCATCCCAGTTATTAACTGGCCAGTTTTCTTTCTTTTTTGTTTTGTTTCCTCCTTGATTTACTTGTAAATTCCTTTACTAATCCACTTATTCCCTTTGATTAGATAACTAATTCTACATTGTTGCAGTCATTATAACCACCTAATAAGTCTTACTGACTATATATTCTTGCTTGGGTCCATCCCCACTTTTTCCACTGCCAGCTCTGGTTCTTTTTACAATCATTGCTAGGTGTGCTACGAGTCTGTGAATTGGACTTTAAGGCCTAAATTTTCAAGCAGATGTGTGCAAAATACTTGTATGCTTTTGCAATGCTACTTTGAAAACTGGATCCAAAATGTAAATTTGGTTCACTCACATTTACTATTGTATTTACACCCCCCAAAATGGTTCTATTCTAGAGATTCTAAACTTCAGCCAAATTAAAATTCTCAAGACAGGACATTAGAAACACAGCTACGAAACCTGATTGTAATATGATGCTTCCTGTTCATTGTGAGAATCTCCTATTATATGTAACAGTGAAAATGTGCTCCATATACTAACATGGAATACTATAAGTAGTGAAATCTTTTTCAAAAATAAACCACGTTCCTGTAATGAGTTAGGTATGATTGTTCCATGAAGTGTTTCCATCCAAAGAGCGACATTAAAAAAAATCCACGAAATTTTATAAAGCAAGAAGTTTTGCTACATGTTGCAAAGAGGGACCTTTTCTTTTACAGAACCTAGATATAAAATGCAGAAGTCAATTTATTCAGGGGAAATTTTGAATTCTGTTAACTAAAAAAGATCACCTTAACATGAACAGATTTTACACAAGTGAATTTAATCATCTTCCAATCAATCACAATAGCCCTCAGCTAAGTGAGAGGGTTTTTTTTGTTTGCTTTGTAACACTAGAGACAAGCCACTAAGGTCTCCAGATTTATTCTTCAAAGTGTTATTTTGTCATGTTTCCTGGCTCAGTCTTTACCACTGTTCAATAAGCTATACTGTGACTTCAATGCACAGTTCTGTAATCCAATTTTAAAAAGAAGTCCATGGTAGTTGCTGGGTGCTTGGCACCTTGGAAAATCAGGCCACTGTAAGGATTTACAAGGCTAACACACACACACACACACACACAGCTGTATTTTGGGGAAAGGAGAATGCCAGAACACTGCCTATTCCTGGTTTGTAGAACAGACCCTTGAGGCCACAGCAGCTGGGCACAGCAGGCTACTTGCTCTAAAATATATCAAGGGCTAAAGGGGCCCTTGGCCAGCTTCATGCAGACCCACTCAGCTCAGCCAGTTTATTGGAACTACAGTACTGTAGACAGTGTCAAGAATCAGGACAAAAATAATGGGAGGCAAGGAGCTCATTTTCATAAGCTTTTCTACCCCTGCAGCCCCACAGATTCCCTTGGCAGAGGCGTAGCGAGCGCCCTCTGTACCCTCCGACCGGAGGGGGCCCCGCAAGGAAGGGGGCCCCTAAAAGTGGCAAAATAAATACCGCATTCCAGTTTCTGCATTGTAAGGGGCCCCGCCTGGACATATGTTCGGAGGGGGCCACCGTTCGGAGGGGGCCACGTTCTTTGTTGCTACGGCCCTGTCCCTTGGTGGAGATGGAGAAGTATTTTTTGATCTTCAGCATGAAAGACAGAATCCAGTCCTCTTTGATTTATGTGGCACAGAAAGCAAATGCCTCTGAAGGATCAAAACTTACTACAATATATATTCATATTAAAACAAAGGGTATGAAATCATTCCCTCCTTCAATTACCGGTCAAGTCCAAAGCTCAATATTTTGTGTTTTCTGTGTATCTGCAGATTCAATCTATAAAATGTGATCAAATCCTGAACCCAACAGTCCTTACTTAGGAAATCCCTCACTGAAGACAACAGACATTTTACCTGTGCAAGTACTTCAGTGTTTCATCTATTATGCAGGAACTAATTATTAATTTTAAGTCTATCCTGCTACAGTTCTATTACTTTTCAAAAGCATTACTGTTCACTCTTTAAGGAACTGGGGAAGTGTGGGGGGAGGAGGGGAGAGAAACTGATACAGGATAGATATCAGGAATGAGCATTTACCTTGGATCAAAAAGAGTACACACAACCAACCTTAAACAAGAAGTGAAACACTCCAATAAGTCTGTTAAAAAAACAAACAAACAAAAAACTGTGCATAGGCATGTGTCTGAGATAAAATCTGCATTACAATGAACTGATTGAGTGATAAAATAGATTAAATTTCATTTTAAAAACATCTTTCTCCTTATAAAATGTAAACGTTTATTAAAGAAGTGGCCGGTTCAGGAGAAGGACAATCTTTTCATAACTAGGTTGCTGGTCTGAATCCAACATGGGTCAGTGGTGACAATGTACCACCACAGCTTTAACACTTTCCCCCACTCCTACTAGCCAGGCTGAAACACACTGGTACCTTGAGCCACACCCCCTACTGCCCCATCTCTCATTGGTCAGGTATCACCCATTCCTTTTGCCCAAAGCTCCCAGTCTCCTGAGGGCTGAACACTGAGCCAACCATAATGCCAACCACCACTAAATGAATCAATCAGGGCTGCCCTGCCCCCACTCAATAAATCATTTTATGTTGGCCTCACATGTGGAACCCTCTGTTGAAGAAGAACAGAGGTTCCCCCCCTCCTGGATCACACCACAGTCCATTCTCAAACAGGAAGCAGTCGGCTGTGGAGCAGGAAGGCCACCAATGATGGGCTCTTTGTCTGCCACCATCCCAGAAGAGGTCTCTGTTGGGACAGGGTCCCCCCCATACAAACAGATTCCTCTTTCGGGGAGGCACAAACACCCATCAAGGAATTCCCCTCCCCCCCCCAGCCCCAACCTTCCCAGCATGCCTTAACACTAACAGTACAAAAGTTTAAGTTAAACGGTTACATCTGCCTCATTAATGTCTTTAAAATAAAGAAGTGTTAATAGGAAATAAAGTTCAATTACAAATTCAGGCATATTAAGAGGAGACATCTGGTGGCAGCAGAAACTCACACTTCCTCAAATGATGCACTGGTGTTTGTGAAAGCCTTGAAGAGCAAACTCCTGCACGTATGCACACCGTGCCAAGATACAGCAAAAGAGGTTAGCAGAAAAGTCAAGACAAATAGTGAAGCACTTGATTTTAAAAAAAAAAACCTCGTGGATTCCAATGCAGAAGGCAATTTGGGTTGGGGAACAATATTTACAATTGATACAATAAATACAGTACTAGGACAAACTTGACATTTTTGTAAAAATTTACTGTAAAAAGACATAAATGTTATGCTTAATATCACATACAGCACAAACAAAAAAATATGGCTACAAAAGCACTGGCATATTTTATCAGGATTCTAATATGCTTTCTGACCAATGTATCCAAGTGTAACGAATAATGTGGCGACTACTATTATATAGAAGATTAAGACTCTAAAAAAAAAAAAAAAAGACATTGGCCAGCTTTGTTTGCATTTGCACATGAACATGTTATATGTTTGTACAGTGCACAGCAAAAAAAATACCCTTATCCTGATTAGGGCCTCTAAGTGTTATTGAAATACAAGTTAATAATAAGAGTAATGAAGTACTTTACAGGATCAAGGAGAAATTCAAAAGTGTAATCCCTTTGAGTGAAATGGAATGTAGTTTTATTCATTTTTCAGATATAGAAAACAATTATGTTAATATGTAAAACCAGGGTGGATAAAAAAATCAATGATTTTTCTTAAAAAAATATGTTTTTTATTTAAATTGGATTTTTCTGATAAAATGCTTTTTGAGGAAAACACCTATCTAAAGATAAAGATACATTATAGCTCAATGATATCTCATCATAGAATAGGGATTATAAATTCTAATTCTATAGTATGAGACAATATATTCATGTAATATTTAAGAAAAGTTTTGTAAATGAGTTCCAATAGTTCATGGATTAGGGACCCAATCTTATGGGGTTCCAGGGGCTTCTGTATAGATTATCTTTATATCTTCCCAATGGGGCTCAGTTTAGAAGATACCATCAGAAATGCTTAGTTTTGCAGTTCTCAAACTGTGGATTTGCGTCTCCAGAGATAACATGCTTGTTAACAGCAAAAATGGTTGTTATTGTTGTTTTTAAGTTGGTTGTTTTTTTAAATATTTCATTTAACTATTTTAGTTAAAAACAATTTTAACAAAAACAAACCTGATTTTAAAAAACCTGAATGTTTAACTAAATTCAAAGCGACAAAGAGTCCTGTGGCACCTTATAGACTAACAGACGTATTGGAGCATAAGCTTTCGTGGGTGAATACCTACTTCATCAGACTAAATTCAAAAATTCATATGCTTGTTTTGTTAAAATATTATGTTAGCTGTTGAAGAGAAAAAATCCAGAATACATAACATTGCTGTTTTAGTTAAATAAAACAATTTAAATGTCTGTCTGGTGATATTCTCCTCCTAATACAGCATGGCAAGAAAATCCTTCAAATATTAATGATTATTCTATTGAATTGGAGATATTTATGAAGTCATTGGCAGGTGAACTATCTGCTTCAATTACCTTTGGCAAATGAAATAACCAAACAATCATTCATTTTCTGATGTAGCTGTAAAACTAATCTGAAAAGTTCTCAAAATATATCACTTAAAAAATGTATAGTGTGTACCTTCTAAAAATGAAACCTACATCTGGGGGGAGTGATAGCTCAGTGGTTTGAGCATTGACCTGCTAAACCCAGGTTTGTGAGTTCAATCCTTGAGGGGGCCACTTAGGGATCTAGAGCAAAAATCAGTACTTGGTCCTGCTAGTGAAGGCAGGGGGGCTGGACTCAATGACTTTTCAAGGTCCCTTCCAGTTCTAGGAGATAGGATATCTTTATTAATTTATTATAATGTATAAAATTTATAATTTATAAATCTCTGAGTTGTGAAGAATATGTATAAAGGTTACAACAACCAACAAGAATGCACTTTTATGTAGAAATCCATGATTAAATCACGTCTTCATGACTAGTGATTTAAATCATGATTTAAACCAAATCCACCCTGTGTAAAACCTCCAATGCAGGGGATATGAGCCATTATACTAACTGGGAACCATCTCAGCCAGTTAAGAGTGTTGGAATGCTATAGATCTACTGACATATTTCTTACTTATCCAATCCTGGGCACTTCAATTGGCTGAGAGTAAATCAGATTTGCATAACAAGTATACAGTTATTTCTTAATAACCAGACAATGTGCAAATCCATGTAATGATTACTTAAATGCCCTGAGAAAAATGGAACACAAGATTTACATAATCACTGAATGGCTATTTCTTCATATATGTATAACGATTAAGCAAATTCTCCCAGTCCCACTGGTAGCTACATACAGAACATCAACTTGCTCACAAAGAGCATGGTACCTACAATTTCTGCCCTGCACCTACCCCGTCATACCACAATTTTATTACAAATGTTATAATGACCAAGATGTATCAAACATGCAGATTTTTTTCTAGTTTAAAAGTGTGCATCTAGGAAAAGAGTTCAGTCACTACTGAAGTCATCAATTTAATGAGGAAAAATACAAAAACACAAGAAACTTTTAAACTCCTAATTACAGGCCCAAACTGACTCAACAACTTTTAAATAAGACCATGATTAACATAGGTGGTATTCTTAAAAATTAGTGGCATGGCATTGCCCTGCATTTTTAAAATCCACTCTATCAAACCCAAGAGTAAAAATAAATAGTTTGTACAGAAAGTACAGGCTGGCTGAGCATTTCAAAGGAGCCAAAGGAAGTTAAGTGCCCATCTTCCACTGCATTTCAATAGGAGGTAGGCACCTAAATAATGTAGGCTTCTTTGAAAATTTAAGTCATGGGACAGAAACTCTGTCTTTATAGATTACTTGAAGATAATCAAAACAGCAACAGCTGCCTTCTAACAGTTCAGTCTGTACAGAAGATGGCTGTCTATAAATAAACATGGGCTTTTGGAATAAGTGTTCACTACCAGAATGATTCAGTTAGCATAAAGAGAGCAACAGCCTGTTTCAGACAAAGATGTGAGAAGGAGATAGAAAGACTAAATTAATTTAAACAAAGAGGTCTACTGATACTGTGCAAGGACTGAATTAAGATCATGTTTGGTAAACAAGAGGCAGGTGGAACCAGAAATTAGACCTAATTGGTGGACAAAATAATGAGGGCATGAGCTATTCCATCTTCACCCCTTTTGGGGGCCCTTTAAAAGAGTTTTTTGGGGAATGGGGGGAACACAGCTATTAACACTACAACAGCCACTGTGAAGAGATTTTTCATTATAATGCCCAGAAAGTGGCACACTCCTGACCATAGCTGCTGCATCAGTGAGGGTCCCAACATGATACAGATGAGATCCTGCTCTGTCTTCCCTTCCTTCGTGTGCCCCTTTTTGCACAGCCCATCTCCCCTCCAACTCTGTCCCCCGCCCATGCTATCTCCACCTGTCCTCTCTCTCTCATCTTTTCACCTGATCCTGAAACTAATTGCATGGCAGCATCATGGCGAGGTGAGACAGCCTATCCAGTTCTGCTCAGCCAGAGAAGGACCAGTGAAAGAGAGGGACCAGACCAGACCAACCAAATGATGTCTCTGCCCAGGGAGGCAAGTCAGGATCCAGAGCAATAGCTGTTGTGGCTGACCAACCGTCGGAAAGCATCTATCCATGAGTCATGACTGATTAATTTTCTAGTGCGTTTGCCATGGTATTAAGCAGGCTGAAGTCTTTATGTACCAAAGTGTTTAATCATGGACAGTAGCTGGCCCCTTTAACTCTTTCGGCCCACACTGGCAGTGTTCTGTTAATTTAGATGGAAGATAAGTGTGGATGATCCCCAGGAATCCATGTCATCCATTTAGAGAACCTTGCCTCCATGCAGGCTCTGCACCCAGTGCTTCTAGTCAGCAGCACAACTGACTACCAGGGTCTCCCTTGAGCCCTGGCAGTCCCTATGACCACCTCCACTGGAAAGCTGGAGAGCAATACAAGAGACATTGTAGTGGGCAGGGTTATATTCTTTTCATATAATTTCCATGAACCATAAGAGGGATGAAGTGCTTCATCCCAGCCTCCACCCATATCTGTCCAGTCTCTGCCATCTCCTCTGTGCATAACCTGTATAGGGTTGCCAGGTGTCTGGTTTTTGACCGGAACGCCCGGTCAAAAAGAGATCCTGGCGGCTCCGGTCAGCACTGCTAACAAGGCCATTAAAAGTCCTGTCAGCGGCATAACAGGACTACGGCAGGCTCCTGTGGTTCCGCGCGGCTCCTGGAAGAAGCAGCATGTCCCTGCTCCAGCTCCTATGTGTAGGGGCAGCCAGGGAGCTCTGAATGCTGCACCCGCCCCAAGCGCCAGCTCTGCAGCTCCCATTGCCCGGGAACCACGGCCAATGGGAGCTGCGGGGGTGATGCCTGCGGACGGGGCAGCACGCAGAGCCACCTGGTCACGCCTCCGCATAGGAGCCAGAGGGGGAATGTGCCACTTCTTCCAGGAGCTGCTTGAGGTAAGTGCCACTCGGAGCCTCCCGTGCCCCAACCCCCTGCCCCAGCCCTAATTCCCCCACCCACCCTCTGAACCCCTTGGTCCCAGCCTGGAGCACCCTCCTATACCCTAAATCCCTCATCCCCAGCCCCACCCCAAAGTCTGTACCCCCAGCTGGAGCCCCCCCCCCCCCGCACTACAACCCCCTGCCCCAGCCCGGAGCCCCCTCCCACACTCTGAACCCCTCAGCCCAAGCCTGGAGCCCCCTCCCACACTCTGACCCCCGTGGCCCCACCCCAGAGCACCTTCCTACACCAGCCAAGCCCCTCATCCCTGGCCCCACCCCAGGGCCCACCCCCGCAGCCAGAGCCCTCTCCCCTTCCCACACTCCAACCTCCTGAGCCAGCCTGGTGAAAATGAGTGCATGAGTGAGGGTGGGGAGAGTGAGAGACAGAGGGAGGTGGAATGGAATGAGGGGGCGGGGCCTCAGAGAAGGGGTGGGGCAGAGGTGGGGCCTCAGAGAAAGGGCGGGGTAGGACAAGGGTGTTTGGTTTTGTGTGAGTAGAAAGTTGGCAACCCTAAACCTGTACTACACAGCAAGGCTTCTTTGCTGGCTTAGTGGCAGAGGGGTAGGGTTCTGCAATGGCAAATTAGCACAAAGCAGGAGATCCTACCTGGAGAGGACCCTATGTGCAGTGCTAGGGGGCATAAGCCTGGTGCCATTTGTCCAAGTGATTAAACCTCTCTGTGCTATTCTTTAGTCACACAATTCAACTTCACTTCTACAAGAAAATATAAGTGAAATTAAAATAGATTTTTCCTTAAAAGCAGCTGAATAAGGGTGTAATAAGCCCTTCCAAGACTTATACTTTAAAGTTAGTCTGCAATTCTTCAGAGTAAGAAAGCTACTGAAGTTCAATTCAGATGTGACATTTTTGGTGCGAGATCATCTATTTTACTTGTTTTCTAAAGACAGATTTCTTTCTGGAACAGATTCACTTTTTACATACCACTGTTATCACTTTAAGATTGACTCTTAAACAGAGATACTTCAGCAACACAATGAGAAAGATTTGTTACCGTGTGTCCAAGGGCTCTGATATCCAGCTGCAATACTGCTAATAGCACACAAATCAAGTTATCAGCAATCTGGAGAATGACAACACAATTTTTACTCAGCTGTATTGTGTGTCCATGATAATAAAACTAGTTTCTCATTAACTACTGATTTTCTCTTTCCACTCAATGTAAATCACAGACCATTCATTTGCTATATTGGGCACTAACAACAACATATAAAAGTTATCTTTATATTCCCAGATTATTCCGCGCATTCTTAACTTTATGAGGCCTGTATTATTTCAGTTTTTTCCTGCCTTGTAGTATCTACATGCTCAATTCATAGATCACTAGACCCAGCCGCTGAAATCAATTGTTAACAAAGGCAGATAGATGAAATGGAAAAATTCCGGACACATGTTTATAATTCAGCATATTGATACAGTTGATATGCAAAATGGCTTAATAGGCAAAAGAAAAATTACCACTGCTAAGAAAACAGAAATTCCAGTCATTGTAAAGTGAAATTTGAATTCATTGACAAAGACAGTAGTAAACCTCATTCTACATAGCTTTAAAGTGTAAAGCAGGACTCTAATCTTCATCTATTTTATGCATAATGTTGTGAAGCTCGGCTCTAATAATACATCACATATAAAGT
This sequence comes from Terrapene triunguis, assembly GCF_002925995.2. Lineage (NCBI taxonomy): Eukaryota > Metazoa > Chordata > Testudines > Emydidae > Terrapene > Terrapene triunguis. Next base: position 34,267,652 of record NW_020664446.1, read on the forward strand.
TTCTAATAACTACACCACTTTTTAAACCCCGCCTCTTCCCCCGCCCCCGCATACGATTACAGGTCCTGATTAAAATGAAGAATTAAAACACAATGACATGTAGATGTGGTCATGTCTCCATCCAGAAGTGGAGGGGAAGCTGCTGTGGGGTGGGGAGAACACAGCTAAGAAGTATGGCCCAGAAAGCAAGCAGAGCCCAGTCTGGCACAGGGGCAGCGCTAAGATTCCTGACACTCCATGAACACAGACAACAGCAAGACAAGTAGTCAACTTTTTATTTCTGGTTTCAAGACATCTGCTGTGCAGTTCTTGCCAAGATTGCACCTACAAAGATCTCATCATTAATTAAAGATACCCTTCCTTGATGGCATCCCCAGTGACACCACCCACCCTCCAGCACAGACGACCCTACTAGAATACGGGGTTGGAACCAGCATCCCCTATCATTGTGGGGTCACAGCCAAACCAACTGAAACCAAATTCTCTATCTGACAGCCAAATACTGCCCTCAAATACTTATTTACTTCAGTTGGAGTTGAGAACAAGACTGTGACTTCCAGAACAGAAATTTGGCTCTCCAAATCTTAGTATTTTAATTGGCATTTCAAACAAATCACATATTTTTTAATAATTATCCTACATTCTTTATGTGCATATAGTTTCTAATGAAGACAGCTGGGGACTTGTACATAAATAACTGCATATTAGTACACATGCTCTCCACCTTTATATTGACGCTACTGAAGAAGCAAATTATCATAAACTAGTTCACTAAAGGGCCAAATTCTGAAGGCAAAAAAAGGCATCCTTTGGGGGAAGTGTGCAGCCAGTAGATCCATTGAGAAATTCATGTCTCATCACACCCTGGATGAGCGAAGGGCCCTGAGGCTGTAGTAGTGGCGGTGGCATGATCCAGAAGATTAGTGAGGGAGGAGAATGGACGCCTTCCCAGAAACTCTGGAAAACCCACACAATGCCTGTTCATTTGAGCTTTCTGAACCAATCGTGACCGGGTTCAAATTTATTAAGATACTCTGTAATAGTTTCTTTATGGGAGGCAAGCAGCTGGTCATTTCTAAGGGAAAGTTTTCAGAATGCTAACTGCTGGTCACTAACATGTAAGTTATTAAGAGAATTCTTCTTTTCTTGACTTGTGGTGTCAAACTAAAAGTTGTATTTTTTTCCTCAGATAACATTGCACAAAGATCTCAAAAGACAAGCAGAAAAGGATTTTTTACTACATTGATAAAATATCACCAGTGCCAGAATTTCATGAAGCAGATATTCCTTTAGGAGTAACAACATTCTGAATTAGCCATTCATATATTTACATTACACGCCTCATTACACCATCTTTCCAGTGGTCCATCAAAATTATGTCTGTAAAATCCCACAGTCAAAATCCCCAAAGGAAAACAAAAAGGCACAGAGTGGCAGATTAGCCCATTTTCCTTGATTTTGGGGTCTTGAGTAGAAGTGTCAGCTAAAATTCATCAGCCTTCTTCCCCTCAGAGACCTGCTAAAGTCCCTCCCAAAGACCACTGCACAGGTAGGGTATCACAGCTTAGGTGGGGACATGTCAGGCCAGAGAGTGGGGGAAGCCAAAGAAACAGTCATTTTCACATGACAAACTCCTTGACTAAGCAGCAGAAACACCACCAGAAATGGTGCCACCAGCATCAACGAAGTTAAAATACCACTTGCAAAATTAATCTTCATACTGTGTCTTGTAACCTACTAAGGGGTGGAAGACCTGCATTGCAAAGGTAAACGAGAAAGGGGCAAAGAGCAGCATGGAGGGACTGGCACACTTCATAGACTGCTAGGACCTGCTGTGTTGGAAGCAGCATTCCTTGCAGATTTGCTGGTTGCATAGTTTCAAGGCAGTATCCCTGTCCTCTTCAGAGAGATTGCCTTAGCACAGTGAGGTTATGGTCTATGAATAGTGCTCCTAGGCAGGCTGGATAAAAATCAATGATTTAAAAAAATAAATAAAAAAATTCGGATTTTTTTTTATTTAAATAGTATTTTTTTGATAAAATGCTTTCTGAGGAAAACACCTATCTAAAGTTACACCTCTACCCCGATATAATGCTGTCCTCGGGAGCCAAAAAAATCTTACTGCGTTATAGGTGAAACTGCATTATATTGAACTTGCTTTGATCCGCCGGAGCATGGAGGCCCTGCGCCCCCGGAGCGCTGCTTTACCGCGTTATATCCGAATTCGTGTTATATCAGGTCGCGTTATATCGGGGTAGATGTGTAGTTTTAATTAAGATACATTATAGCTCAAAGATATCTCATCATGGAATAGGGATTATAAATTCTAATTCTATAGTATGAGACCATATATTCATGTTATGTTTTAAGAAATGTTTTGTAAATGAGTTCCAATAGTTCATGGATTAGGGACCCAATCTTATGGGGTTGCAGGCTTCTGTATAGATTATTTAGGTTAATCTTTCTATCTACCCAATGGGACTCAGTGCTCAGTCTAGACCAGGAGTTCCCAAACTCGGTTCACAGCTTGTTCAAGGTAAGCCCCTGGCAGGCCGCGAGATGCTTTGTTTACCTGAGCGCCCGCAGGCACGACCGCTTGCAGCTCCCAGTGGCCGCGGTTAGCCGTTCCCATTCTAAAATATTAAGTTTACTACAACAATAAACCTAGATCAGTGGTTCTCAAACTTTTTTTTTCCGCAGACCACTTGAAAATTGGTGAGGGTCTCGACGGACCACTTAATTAGATTTCCAAATGTTGTTTGTACCATTAGCTAACTATTGTAAAGCGATTTGGATAAAAGCGCCATCTAAAAAACACATAATAATTAACTTTTTTTCTTCTACAAATAAAAGCACACAACTCATATTTTCATATTAGTAGTTTTACCTTTCTAATGCGATGGATGTGCCCCCTCTCCCTTGCTGCGGCAGCCCCCGAGCTGGGGCTGGGAAGGAGGGCTATCTCTTCCCGGCAGCCGCAGCCCCCAAGCTGGGGCTGGGAAGGAGGGCTGTCTCTCCCTGGCAGCCGCCAAGCTGGGGAAAGTCACCTCTTTCTCTGGTCGCCGCAGCCCTGCACATCCCAAATTCCCTCCACCCCCTCTTCTCACCCTACTGCACCCTACCACCTACCCCCTATTGCCCCCAAGGCCACCACCTCACCTTACATGTGCATTTTCTCCAGGGTCCAGGCACCTAATTAGTGGAGCCACGCCTGCCCTTCATTCTCTCATGTGCAGCTGCCCAGGTGCACACCTTAGAGGGAACTATCCACAGACCACCTGAATGGAACTCACGGACCACTGGTGGTCCACAGATCACAGTTTGAGAACCTCTGACCTAGATGATTTATCCTAGATGATTCAGAATATTTCATGTTTATAAGCATACTGAAAATCACGTACAGAAGAATTTAGAGTGCTTTCATTAGTACTATTTTTCTTACAAAAAAAAAAATTGGCAGATACTTGAATCACTTAATTTTTTATATATTTGCTGAGGGTGTGAATTCTGGCCACAACTCTGCAAACAGTTATATACATGCTTAACTTTAAGCACATCAGTAGTCCCTTTGACTTCAGGCACTTTGATTAGTGGATAATTCATTTTATATACAGGTAGGGTAAACATGTACTTTTAAAAAAATGGGAGCAAAGTACATCCTTTTAAATTTGGCTTGTGAATAGTGTTTTTAAGGCACTTGTGACTGGATTATACTTCTAGACTACTTAACAGAGCCAGGCAAATAATTTTAAAAAATATTCACTACGTATCATATTTGTCAAATAATTTTTTTCACAAACATTGTTCAACCAATTCTGTGGGAAACTAGAGATTTGTGTCAATGGGTAGTAATGGCACAATTAACTTTTTTTTCCTAAGACAAAGGTGCTCTACTTCTATGTAATACCCATATTGCACATTTCCTCTGACCTGATAATCAGAGCTACAGAAGAATCTACAATTTACAGAGAACTAAAAAAAAAAAAAAGTAACTACTCATAAATGTAAGCTATTATTCTGTATAGTGTTGCATTCATATAGGACATATGTTCAATATTGGTCTCCCCTTCCAGTCACTAATAAATAAAATTAATAAATAAGATTGGGGTATTGTGATAATCCCTCCCTTCACCACCATCAACTTGGAGATTTAATTGGTAGCTACTGTTTATAGGAGCTGTATCCCTAATTCTCCAATACTTTAATGGAAGAACAGGCAGAAAACATTTTCCCTTCAGTCAAGCAAAAATCATCTTATTGATAAAAGTATTATTTAAAAATAATATAAAGCTGGTTTCTGATTCATTTTTAATCATGAAATAATATCCAACTACCAGGAATTTTAGCAGCAAGCACCCATTGCTTTGATATAATGAAGTGATAATTTCATTAACATTGGAAATTGTGACCAGAAAATTTTTCTGAAAGATTAACATTTATCTATTTATTAAAAATAAAGACAAATACATTAATTCGAAAGTAACACACAATATCAGTATAACATTTGACAAGGAAATAACATCTGAGTCAGACAAGTACAAAGAAACCTGTTTGTTTAAATGTTAAAGAAAACAAAGGCTCAGTATTTATTTTTATCAAACTTTTTTTGTTACAGTTTCTTTAACAAAATTTGCCTTGTCATTCCCTCAACAGCCCAGGATTTAATTATATCTTTTCACCTTGGGCTATCAATTTTCCCTAAGATGGTAATCAATTTCCAGGAAATGCCTTATGACCTGATTTTGTGCATATTTTATGCATGTAAGTTAACTCACATGAGAAGTCTTATTATACTACTCACTTCAGTAAAGTTACTCGTATGTATGTTTGCAGTATCAAGCCATTACATCCCATTATTTATTTCATTATCACAATATTTTAAAATAAAAATCTCATGTTTACAATTATTTTAATTGGCACAATATTATCTGTGATATGTTCAGTAAAATGTGTGCAATTATAACTAAGCAGTAGCTACAAGAAACATTTTCTACCATCTCAAGTTGGCTATGGGACCACAGGGACCAGCTTCTAATTTTCCCCAGGAGTCCTCAGCCACAGGCTTCACCCCCACTCCACCCCATCCCCCCACCCTCGCCACCTCTTCCTGTCCCCACTCCACCCCTTGCCCCAACCCCCCCACTCTGCCTCTTTCTGCCCCCCTCCTCCGAGCGCACCCCATCCCCGCTCCTCCTTCCCAGCGCCTCCTGCACACCACAGAACAGCTGATCTGTGGTGGGCAGGAGGTGCTGGGAGGGAGGGGGAAGCGTTGATTGGCAGGGCGGGAGTGGGGGTGTGGGAGGGGAGCTTGGCTGACGGTATGGGTGCTCCAGCCCTGCAACACTCAGCAACATAGGCTACCATAAGAGCTAAAACCTGTCCTCCATTCCCTATACTGACTTCTCAGGGAATACTGAATCATGTTCAAGGTCTTAGCCTTTATGTTCAAGTGCTCTATGGCCTGGGCCCAGAATATCTAAAAGATCCATTTAAGCTTCAGGATGCATACCAGAGGTGCTGGAACAGGGGGAGCCAAGGGGCCATGGCCCCATCACTTTTAAAAGTGGGAGGGCTATGCCCCCCACTTTTTACCAGCCATAAGGGCGAGCGATGAGGGGGCAAAGAGGAGAGATGGGGGGGCTCCAGGGAAGAGGCAGCACGGGTGCTCAGGGAGAAGGGGCTTGGGGAGACGGTTCGGGTACCGGTGGCCCCCCCTCACTTTTAGGGACCTTCTGTTGCCCCTGATACATACCATGGTCAACAACTGCGCTCCACTAAGACAATGGAACTCATATTAAGGGTAAAGCTCATCATTGCAGGAGACAAAGCTTTTTTGGGGCCCAGACAAAGACTTTGGAATGAACTCTCCCAAGAAATAAGAACCATCATGAACCTTCCATTTCAAGTGCAAGGCACATTTCTTTGGCTGTACCTTCTCTGACAAACACATAGCAACATGTGACTACTTAAATAAATATATTTAAATAAATTCCAAAACAAAACACTCTCCTACACACTCTTCCCCCTGGGGAGAGCATGAGAGAACAAACAAATGACAGATGTTAGTCACATTGCTTAATGCAAGACTGGAAGGCACTTAGATACTAGGGTGATGGACCACAGTACAAGAACCTGCATACTTTAAAAGTCTCAGGTTTCCAGACACTACAATTAAATATTACTTCTATTTCATTCTTTTTACCCTCTTCTTCCACTTTCCAAACTGATAATGTTCTTTGCGTGATTGTGTGTGCAATTTTTAAAAATCTATTATCATGATGCTGCTGTTCTTTGCCTGACTGCATATATAAGGCCTGGCCTATGCTTAAAATTTAGATTGACCTAACAACATTGCTCAGGGGTGTGAAAAAATTTACATTCCTGAGTGCCATAGTTAAGCTAACCTAACCTCCAGTGTAGACAAAGCTGGGTTGAACTGAAGAATTCTTCCATCAATTTAGCTACTGCTTCCTGAAAAACTGGATTATCTGCATTGACCCAAAAACCCCTTCCCCTATGTAAAAAGCATCTACACTAAGATGCTATAGCAGCATAACTTTGCAGTTATGCCACTGTAGTGCCCGGACCATATACAGGGCCTAAGAATGTGTGCAATTAAAAAAAAAATCTATTACCATGATATTTTTAAAAACTAAAGAATATTGGATCAAACTTTGTGCCTAGATTTACATGGGAGGGCAGTGAGGGCAGAATTTGGGCCATTCCTACTACAAGCCCTGCAAAATGTAGTGTCATAAGTTATGACACCATGTCAGAGCTGGCCATGCCCCAGCCATGCTCCTGGCACATCAAGAGCTAACACGGATGTTGACCCCCTTTCTGCCCGAGGGTTATACTATTCAAAGTTTCTCCAGGTGCATGCTATAGGTGCCATCTTACAGCAGTTGTTTTCCACAGGGCATAGGTGCTGGAACTGGGGGTCCTGGAGGTGCTGCCTCTCCCCATGGCTTGAAGTAGTTTCCATTATACAGGATATACAGTTTGGTTCAATGGCTCTCAGCACCCCCACTGTACAAATTGTTCCAGTGCCCCTGCCACAGGGCCACTGGTCAAGGCACTCTGACAACCCTGAATTGGCTATCGTACAACACGATGCCACCGCTATTGGATCGGGGACATTCCTGGTTGCGGCTGCCTATGGGGGCCAGGGGTGCTGGAACAATTTGTACAGTGGGGCTGCTGATGCTGAGAGCCATTGAACCAAATTGTAAACCATGGATATAATGGAAACCACTGCAAGCCAGGGGGTGTGGCAGCATCCCTAGTTCCAGCACCAATGAGGGGGCTGCACCCCTGGCTACCCCATGTGCCATTACTACACCTGCAGCCAATAACAATAGGCGCACAAGGAAAGGTGGGGGGGAGATGCCGTCCCCTACAGCTCCTGACCCTCTAGGGAGGAGATTTCTGTTTTACCCTCCCCCCCTTACCAGCAACCCCCAGATGCGGTAGGTTTCGTTTCCTCCCAGCGCAGCCCACGCCGGCTCCGAGCGCATCTGCGCCCCGCTGGAGGGAGAGGCAGATGCGCGCGCGGGGGGAGGCTCTTACCAGGAAGCCGGGCTGGTCCCCCGGCGCAGGCTGCTGGGGCTCGCATCCGCGGGACGGCGGGCGGGGGCTGCGAGCGGCAGGCGCGTTGCACCGGGACGCGATGCTAGAGGCCGCCGAGCCTGAGGCGTGCGGCTCCCGGTGGCCAGCGGCCGGCTCCCGGGGCAGGGGGATGCCCTGCCCGGCCGCCTGCGTCCCCCCCGGGCGCTCCAGCGAGCTCGGCGCGCAGGCGGGGCGTCCCCTCCCGCTCAGCGGCAGCGGGGCCGGGCAGCCCCACGCCCAAGGCGGTGCGGGGCACAGGCGCCCCCGGCCCCTGCGGCAGAGCGGAGCCGGTTCGGCGGCTACCGACGCGAGCCCGCCGCAGTGAGCTGAGCCGCGGCCCCAGGCACGGGGAGGAGGAGCTCCGCAGCCCGCCCTGCCACTCAGGAAGCAGCATGGCTGGAACAGCCTCCCCCTCCCCGCTGCCGGTCCGGCTGCAGGGAGCGAGCCTGGGAGTCACGGGGCACCGTCCTCCCGGCTGGAGCCAGCGCCAGAACAGGGGACCCCGGGGAGGGAGCCTCCCCCAAAGCACGGGGTAGGGCTAGTCCCTGCCGCGGGAGGCCGGCTGGAGGCGATGCCCGCAGGGCGCGAGGCATGGGACAGGTATGTGGCAAGGCAAAGCCCCCGCCTCGCACCGAGTTCCCATCTCGTCGCCTGGCCGCATCCTACCAAACCTTCTGTGGATGGACCGTCCTGATAAGGGCCTGATGAGCCTGCAGACACTTGCACTGTGAATAACTGCGCCCAGGAGGGGTTCAGTGGGGGGACTCTCCTGATCAGAAGAACTATTCAGGTTTGCAAGTATTTGCAGGATCAGAGCCCAAGGCAGGCTGGTGGGGGGCACCGGCCCTAGATAGTGTGTCTCATATGTTCCATTTGCCACCTCTGGGTTCATTGTGCTAATTCAATTAGCCAAAGATTTAATAAAATGTATTTATAGGCTGGCATGGTATGTGTTTTGTCTGCAAATTGTAATTTTTTTTAAAAGGACAGTATATGAACTAAAGAAATAACATGTTGAGAAATGCGTTAGGAGAAAAGGCAACACCTAGGAGGCAGTTTAATGAAAATAAACATATCTGTGTATGAATCCAGCCAGCAAGAAGATTAGCTTCAGAGGAATGAGGAAGGAAGGGACTTTACACTCTCTCTGGTAATAAATTTTAAGAACCCAGATTAGACACATTGGGTAGCTGATAAAGTGCAGGTGTCCTGTGCTGTCACAGTAGCCCTAGCCTAATGTTCTCTCAATTTTTCTGGTTTACACTCTTGGCACATACTCCTCAATGTGCAGCAGCAGTCAAAAAAGCTAACAATGTTAGGAACCAGTAGGAAAGGGATAGATGAAACAGAAAAGATTATAATGACACTATATAAATCAATAGTACCACCCACACCTTGAATACTGCAGGCAGTTCTGATCACCCCCTCTCACAAAATACAGAATTGGAAAAGGTACAGAGGAGGGCAACACACATGATTAAGGATATGAAACGGCTTCCATATGAGGAGAAATTAACAAGACTTGGACCTTTCAGCTTGAAAAAAAGATGACTAAGAGGAGATTATGATAGAGGTCTATAAAATTGTGATTGGTGTGGAGAAAATGAATAAGGAAGTGTTATTTACTCCTTCACATAACACAAGAAGCAGGAGTCACCCAATGAAATTGATAGGTAGCATGTTTAAAACAAAAGGAAGTATTCACACAATGCACAGTCAACCTGTAGAACTTGTTGCCAGGGGATATTGTGAAGGGTTTAAAAAAGCTAGATAAATTCATGGAGGGTAGGTCCATCAATGGCAATTAGCCAAGATGGTCAGGGATGCAACCCCATGCTCTGGGTGTCTCTAGCCTCTGACTGCCAGAAGCTGGGAATGGATGACAGGATAAATCAGTAACTGAGTGCCTGTTCTGTTCATTCCCTCTGTAGCACCTTGCATTTGCCACTATTGGAAGACAGGATAGGGGGCTAGATATTCCATTGGTCTGACCAAGTATGGCCTTTCTTATGTACTGTATTAACAAGTATGCTGTCCTTAGAAAGCCTCGGTGTCTGCCTTGCTAACAGTAAAACAGAGCAGCTTATTATAATAATATCTCACATTGATATTATTATTTAGTTAATTCCCAATATGTGCAAAGTGCTTTGCTGATGTATCAGCTGACTATAGAGTTTCAATCTAAGGACCTGATCCTGCAAAAATTTATATGTGTGCTTAAAACCTTATGCACTATGAACAGACCTGTTGAAGTCAATGGGACATACATACACACACACACACCTACCTTCCGGGAGCGGTGTAGAGGGAGGACGGCAACGTGGGCAGGGAACTGCCTTAGCCCTGCTGCTGGCATGTCTCTGCATGCCCCTTGTGGGGAGGGGAACAGTAGGTCTTCGTGTGCTGTCTGGTCCTGCATTTTGGGGGGCCCCGTGCCACCACACTGTTTGTTTCATGGTAAATCTGCCTCTGTCCTTCCTCTTTCCAATAGCCTGCCCCTCCACACAGGTCAGAAGAGGAAGAATGGTCCAGTGGTTAGGCACTAACCTGGGATCGATGAGACTTCTGGTATGATCTTGGGCAAGTCAGTTAGTCTCTCTGTTTCTCAGCGGTAAAGTGGGAATAACAGGAGTTTTGTAAGGGTAAATATTTTTAAAATTGTGAGATGCTCGGCTACCATGGTGAAGGGGGAAATCATATTTGTACCTAAGGTAGATACATAGGGTCCAGTTGTGGCTATGTTCCTAAATTCTAGTGGCTGGTGCAAAAATATGTAGAAAGGATATCATTTCCTATTACGTTCTCTAGGAGTTTCCCCTAGGGGCATGAGGGTAAAGAGAAGTGCCATAGATTGGAAGAGCTCTTCCACCCTGTCTAACATAGCTCAGAAAAGTGGTGGTTCTGTCATGTCAACATTACTTTAAAAGCAGCCCAAAGAAGTTTCCCTGCCTTCTGAGGATCCATTTTTTGTGCAAACAAGTGCCATTGCAATATATTTTTTAAAGACTTTAATCCTATGTACTACAGAAAAATGGTTTTGATTCAGTCACTGATTTATGAGTCAATAATATTGCTTTATTTTAATTATATTTGTGTTTGGATCTGGAGGCAGTATGTATATTCAGTTGTGCTCTGGTGAAACATTTATCTCGTGTCCTGGGGAAAGAATGCAATGATTCCTTCAGTGGGGGAAAATCGGGGTTAACATCACATATAATAAATGTGGGCAAACTGGGTAATATACACAGAAAAGGAAAGGTTGGTTAGTAGACTGTTTTAACTAAAACCTACACAAGAGAATCAATAACCAGCAATGAATTAAAAAAAAAATTATCCAGCCTTTAAAATTCTTGATAAAAAAAACCATATGTAGTATAGCAAAGAAGACAATTGCTACATTACTTATTTGAACAAAGTGTGCAAAGTACATATTACATCAGAATACCACACCCGCCAACTAGCTAGCTACAGTTTTAAAAGTGATTTCTTGGTTTGCTCTTAGAATATCAGGGTTGGAAGGGACCTCAGGTGGTCATCTAGTCCAACCCCCTGCTCAAAGCAGGACCAATCCCAAAGCAGATTTTTGCCTCAGATCCCTAAATGGCCCCCTCAAGGATTGAACTCACAACCCTGGCTTTAGCAGGCCAATGCTCAAACCACTGAGCTATCCCTGTGGAATATCATAGCAAAAGCTTTGCTAAAGTCAAGATATATCACGTCTACCGCTTTCCCCATTTATCTATCTCTATCTCATCATAGAAGGCAATCAGTTTGGTCAGGCATGACTTGCCCTTGGTGAATCCATGTTGACTGTTCCTCATCACCTTCCTCTCCTCCAAGTGCTTCAAAATGGATTCCTTGAGGACCTGCTCCATGATTTTTCCAGGGACTGAGGTGAGGCTGGCCGGTCTGTAGTTCCCCGGATTCTCCTTCTTCCCTTTTTTAAAGATGGGACACTATATTTGCCATTTTCCAATCATCCGGGACCTCCCCCGATTGCCACGAGTTTTCAAAGATAATGGCCAGTGGCTCTGCAATCACATCAGCCAACTCCCTCAGCACACTTGGATGCATTAGATCTGGATCCGTGGACTTGTACATGTCTAGCTTTTCTAAATAGTCCTTAACCTGTTCTTTCACCACTGAGGGCTCATCATCTCCCTAAAGGCAAGATATACTACGTCTACTGCTTCCCCCTATCCACAAGGCTTGCTACCCTCTCAGAGAAAGCTATCTTCTTCTAACTTAAGGGAAAGAAATTAAAAACAAAAAAGGTTAGACCCATTGTAACTGCTATGCCATCCTTCTGCAGAGTGCATATCACAGAGCCAAATAAGATACCCATAAAATGCCACATAAACCTCTAATTGGCCAAGGCTAAGAGGAAAACATGTTGCAACAATGAAAACTGTGTATTGACAAAAACATTAAATTACTGCATCCTGGCAAGTGAGCCAGCCAGACGCCTCCATTTGGCAGTCTCTATTGGGTTGCCTAAATATGGATTCAGGAACCTACATTTAGGCACCCAGGGTGGAAAAAAATGACCTTAGAAAATGTCTTGCCTTAAAACCTGTACTACACAGCGGTAGCTTTGTTTAGAACACACAGGAAAACAGAAACACTTATTTCTAACTATTATATTGACTCTTCTGAAGTCAGAATTCAGGTTACACTATGACAGCTGGCTTGCAAACAGCTAATGTCCAGCATCCTACATAAGGATCAAACAACAACTACACAACTTCAACAGCTAACACTTATAGTACAGGGTGTGACAGTACCTCCCATAAGGCTTTATGGGAATACGACATAACTGGAATATGTTTTGTGCTGCCTGTGCCATGTAACATATCTCTGTAAAGGTTATGGTCTACTATATCTATTCATCCTATTTGTACACATATATCATTTTGTACTTGAGGTTAAGAATATTGGCTGTATACTTGCTTGATTTCTAAGTAAGCTTTGTGAGGCATTTGGTCAGCTTCTTTAGGAAGGAATTCGCAAGGTTAAGTACCCGATTAGGAAGCACTTGGGGAACAATGCATCTCGGAATGCTCCAATCCACATAAGCAGTCTTCCTAGAGACATACAAGATACCATGTGAACAATGGCTTCTGCCTGTAAAGACTGTGAGTCATGCATGGACATGTGACTTGCCCAGGTGACTCCAGAACTCCATCTTGGAGCTGGACTTTGCATAGGAGTGAGGAGGGGGGGTCTCCACCCACAAGAGACCCCTCCATTTTGTCTTCAGCTGGCTAAAGAAGGAGCCTCTCCACCCCCTAGGATACTTGGAAGAAACTAGAACAAAGGGGTGTGAGTGATTGCTGGACCCAGGCTAAAAGGAGATTAGTCTGTAAAAGGGAGCATTCTGGAACTGGTGAGGATCTTATCTGTATTCAGTTTGATTAGACATAGATTTGCGCATTTTATTTTATTTTGCTTGGTGACTTACTTCGTTCTGTCTGTTACTACTTGGAACCACTTAAATCCTACTTTCTAATAAAATCACTTTTTACTTATTCATTAACTCAGAGTATGTATTAATACCTGGGGGAGCAAACAATTGTGCATATCTCTCTATCAGTGTTATAGAGGGCAAACAATTTATGAGTTTACCCTGTACAAGCTTTATACAGGGTAAAACGGATTTATTTGTGTTTAGACCCCATTGGGAGTTGGGCATCTGAGTGCCAAAGACAAGCACACTTCTGTGAGCTGTTTTCAGGTAAACCTGCAGCTTTGGGGCAAGTAATTCAGACCCTTGGTCTTTGTTGGAGCAGACGGGAGTGTCTGGCTCAGCAAAACAGGGTGCTGGAGTCCTGAACTGGCAGGGGAAACAGGAGCAGAGGTAGTCTTGGCACATCAGGTGGCAGATCCTAGGGAGTTTCTGTGATCTAACCCGTCACACAGGGCTGTTCTAATTTTGCAATAGCAGATAAACCAAGGTAAGACGCTGCCCTTTACATGATATTCTTCTACCACCATTAAATGGCTTAAAGAAGTTGGCAGTTTTAAAACCTTTACTCTTCAGTAGCATCAACACTATCCTAATCAACAGCTTTCAAAAGAATTTCATGGCAAATGCATGCTGCACTCAGAACTCCAGTTCTTCTGCCTTCAAAATGAGAGAGGGAAGCCCACAAAGCACAGAGGGAGACCCATTGCCTAAGCCTATGTGGGACACACTGGTTCTTTTGCCAGGACAGCTCACAGACTCCTTTCTTCACTCCATACAGCGTTTTGCAGCTAGAGGACTCCAGACGCACTAACTATGTCACACGTGTGCACATACACACGCCAATGGGCCCCCCAAAACGGCATGAAGTTCCACCTCATCCCCACTTACTGTTCTGCACAGCTCTGCCTGCCTATATCCCATCCCTCCCTCTGCCCACTGCTCTCCTGCTCCTCCACCCACATTCACCTCTGTGCTTTGTACATGCTGATCCCTAGGTCTTGAACAACCCCCCTTTGCCCGTACTCCTAGACTCCACACTCTTCTCCCCAATTCCACCTTGCCCCGTTAGAGCATGCCGCCCTCATCCCACCTTAAACTGCAGCTCTTCAAATATCAGAATTCAGGAGCATTTTTTACAGTATAATGCAGCCAATGCTACCTTTGCTTGTTCCAACTCTTGTGTTCCCCCCCTCTCCTCCGTACCCTCCCCCACCACTACCTGTTGTTGATTTCCTGTGTCTCTGATACAGACTGCAAGATCTGCAGCACTGGCATCACATCTCATTTTCTTTCTCTCCCGCTCTCTCTCTCTCTAAAGCCCTGCAAGGAGATGGCACTAGAGAAGCACTTTTCCTCCCATTCTGAGCTCTCCATTTATAAATTACATACCTCATTAAGGCTTGGACCCCAAGAACAGCCACAGAGAATGGGATGTACTGGAGAGGCCAGGTCCCAGAATCCTTAGTGTGGCTGCGCCTAGCTAAAGACAATGAACATGACACAGGAGGTAAGTATTGGAGTCACCACACCAATGACCAGACAAGTGTTGATAGCATGCTGTAGTTTTAATTATGGTAGTTAGGAAACTGTACACTATTTATGGTTTTGTGGTAAAATTTGGTAAGGAAAACGTCTTCTGATGTCCATATATGTGTTATCTTTCATCTTTCACAGCTGCTGGTCTCACTTTACAGCATCAGGGACCAGTCTGACTAGAGCATGTCCACACAATTGGCCTGATCCTACAGCCTTTACTCATATGAATAATCCCATTGACTTCAGTCAGACTACTAATGTGGACAAGGGCACCAGGAGTGGGCCCATTCTTACCATTTTAAAAAGTGGTAGGGCTAGATTCAGTCTGGTCTTGTGTAATTACAGTATTGCCATTTCTTAACATTCCAGAATCATAAGTCAGGGTCCAAATCATGAGATTGTCTTACAAATCATGAGATTTAAAATATTACAATTGGGTTCTTTTTATTTACCTTCTGGTTTTTGAGCCTCTTAGTACATGTTTACACTGCAGTGGGGAGTGAGCCTCCCAGCACGGTAGACAGACTTGTGCTAGCGCTAAAAATAACAGCATGGATGTTGCGGTCAGGCTTGATAGCCCGAGCTCTGTAGTGAGCCGCAATGGCCACACTGCTATTTTCAGAGTGCTAGCATGAGCCCCACTAACATCAGTCTGTCTGCTCAGGCAGGGAGGCTCACTCCCAGCTGCAATGTAGACATCCCCTTAGGACAGAGGTTCTCACAACAAATGTTTTGTGGCCTCAGAGTGCGGCCACCAGCAAGAGCTCTTGCTGGTGGCCGCTCTGACAATTTTTCCTAAAATTGTCAATTAATTAACTTTAGGAAAAACTATATATGCACATATACATGTCCAAATCAATAGAATTTATTTATGTTGGTTGGGTTTTTTGATTTTTGGAAACTCAGTCATAAAAATAATGTTCAGTTGATTCTATTCCTTACTGGACCTAAAAAGAATAGAAACAAAAATAAGGTACTTGGCATGTTCTTGTCTTTTATTGTTGTTGGTTCTTTGCTTTTTTGGTTGCTTTTATTTTTTTAAACTTGCTATCTAGTAAATCTGCTGCTGTGCAAAGTGATGTTTGTTTGTTTGCTAATATTTTTCAGAGAAGCAGACTTGCTAACTAGTTGGGAGGCAATGAAAAGCCATATTAACAGCAGCGGGGGCCAAGGGTGATGTAGGGAGTGGTAAGCCTGGGACAGGAGCCTGCCACCGTGTGGCTGGAGCCCAAAGTCCCATGGCCAGAGCTTGCCACCCACCACCCCAGGGCTGCAGCCTGAACCCCATCGCCCCCAGGAAGGTGGGGAACTCACACTGACTGCCTGCTCCTCCAGCCGCCTGCGTTTCTGGCTCCTGAGGGGGCAGGGCCCAACCCCTGCTGATGGCCCTGGGGGAGGGCCACTGCTCTCCCGCCCTCATTGCCCAGGAGGCTATGGCTGCAAGAAAAGCCCATGTGGCCATGATGAGAAACGCTGCCTTAGGGTCACATTTTCAAGCTTTTCTCCACAACCAGGAGGGCTAGAAATTTACTTTTTCATTTTAAGTGAAAGATGAGATCATCATATTATCACACGATTATGGGAGGTGGGGCTTTAATAAAAACCAGTAACTATAATGAGAGTTGGCAACAGTGAACTTAAAGTGTGGGAAGAGGGTGGAAGAGGGAGGAAGAACCTTCCTCCGCCATTACATCCATGAGAAGGGACCGGGCATGCTCCTACTTTTTGTGGTTAGAGAACACAGAACCTAGTTAGTGCCTAGATTGGCACTAGAAAGGAGACTGGGCAATGACCTGCCCCTCCACTCTAGGCAGCGAAGCTGTTCTCACGCATAGGGTATCATAGGGGCTGTGCACCAAAGATAGAGTGACCAGATGTCCCGATTTTATAGGGGCAGTCCCGATTTTGGGGTCTTTTTCTTATATAGGCTCCTATTACCCCCCACCCCCGTCCCGATTTTTCACACTTGGTGTCTGGTCACCCTAACCAAAGACAATGTTCCTGGAACAAGCACAGTGCCTCCAGGAAATCCTGCTGGAGTGGTGTGCCTTCCTACTGCCCTCTATCATGGGCTATGGCATAAAGACACAAGTGTAGTAAGATGAGGCCCTGAAACATAAACCCTTGGTATCAGAGGCCTGGTATGAGGCCTGAACCAAAGGAATGGTCAAGACTTTGCTAACATAAAGCAAAGTTAAGCTGTGAGCCAAAGGCAGGCCCTGTTCACAAAAGTTGGCAAGAAGAAGGCTGCTAATTGGACGTATACATATATCTAAAGGGTATCAAGCACTAATGGGATAAACATAGACCAGGATGGCACCGGAACAGGCCGGTACAAACACATTCCACAGAAATAACGAGGAACAGGCTCACCCATCCTAAAAGACAGGGTCAAAAGGATAATATGATGGATAGACTTGTTTGTTCAAACCAACATGTACCAGGAGAGAGGCAGCACCCCAACACGCAGAGAGGTTGTACCTTGATACGTCAGGAGTGATGTGTAACTTGTTTGTACCTGTGTATAAGAATGCATCCTGAGGGGATGTTTTTGTCTGGCCTATGGGGCAGTGGTAACTCCCACCACTCACTGAGTCGGTCCATTGTCAGGGGGCACATATGTACTAGCAGAACTGTAGACATTTGATCCGGGGAGCTAGAGACTGTGTTTCGTTTGGCAATAAACCTGGCCAGGTGCTTTTTACCTTATCAGAGTCTGTGGTCATTGGGGGTTCTCTCGGGTCTGCTGTGTCAGCTATCTGCACAGAGCCAGGGCAACACACAGAGGGAACACACGCACACAGCCGACTGTTATGAACATTGAACAAGAGCAGAGCACCACACCAGTGACGTCTGACAACAACAGGTAAGCCTTCAAGCATAACTTTGTAAAGATCAGTAAAATATCACCTAAAAGAGTCCCCTCTTTCCAGCACGGTTAGAAGAAAGATTTCAGTGCTGGTACAATGAAGTGAAGATGCAGAAGGCTACTCTAAAGCATCTCTGACTATTGTATGGCCTCGGGGCACAGATGGGGAATCCTGCCAATGGGCATGGGTGTGGAACTGCATGTACAAAACTGTTGAGCAAAATCGTAGTTTGAAGCACATTTTCTGCAACTTGTTTGCTCAATAAAGCAGCTTGCTCTCATTGGGCAATTAAGTCTCATTGACCCATATGAGCTGGGCCCAATCCTATTAACCTATCCACCAGGCTGGAGAAAGACTACCTTCTTTCTAAGTAGAAAGATAAAAAATGCAAAACGCATCACATTGTCCAAGTGAAAACAGCTCTGCTAGATAGCACTGATGAACACAATTTAGCCAGGCACACTGTGACGCTGGCTAACCAGGTGCCAGCCCTTGCAAAGGCTTTTGGCCTCAGCTGAGCATTGACAAATTCATTGCTGGAAACCAGTCTTTTCCACCTGTGTGTTAGTATGGTTAAGATGAGTATTGGATTTATAACAATGTGTTTAGACTTTATTAAATGCTCGTCAATTGCTACTAGCATTAATCTCTCATAGTATCTTTAGCACATGCTATAAGGTAATATTTAAGTTTTTGCTTTAGAACTTAAAAAAAAATGTTTGCATTGAAACTGTGAACCCATCAAAAAGGCCAGTTAACACTAAATGGGTCATTGTGGGACATCACAATACAAAGACTTTAACTGTCCCCTCACACTAATGAAGAGATTAATAATTACAGGCAAAAGGGCTCGTCCCATCAGCTTGAATTCTGGAAGAAGGAAATAAAAATAGCTGACAAGAACATTTTTCATCTTTTGCAGTTTTGATTCTCATAGGGCTGGAGCTATGGAACAGAAGTGGAGATCCCCAGGTCAACCTGGGTTAGCCCTAAAAGACAGGCAGAGCTGACAGATTACAACAACTCTGTCACTTTTTGAAACCATAGACTAACACATTTGTGTATGTATGTTTGCCTGCTTTAACCTTGTAATAACGCTTTTTGTTTAGTTAATAAATCCTTAGTTTACTATAGGATCACCTGCAAGTGTTTTTGGTGTGAGATCTAAGGTACAAATTGATCTTGGGTGAATGATTAGGAGCAACCTGAATATTTTGTGATCTTTGGTATATAGCAACCATCTATCACTAAGTCCAGCTTGCCTGGGTGGCAAGATAGACTGGAATGCCCAAGGGGATTGTCTGCAACTCCATGGTGGGACTGCTATAGTGCTTTAGGAGTTCAAACTTGTTTCTGGGTTGGTGAAATATAATTATAGAACATACAATCAGTTTGGAGACTCTACCCTCCTTCATGATAGTCTGCCCTGAGGTTGGCACTCACAGTTGTGAGCCACTCTAAACAGTGTGACACACATAGTTATTTAACTCTATAAATATATATTGATAATGTGCTTATTATTTCTCCGTTATCCTCACTGCCCTTAAATCAGCTTTCAAAGGTCTAAAAAAAAAAAAAAATTACCAAAAGAGGAATTTGTTTTTTAAATTATGGAATTTAGAGTAAGAAAGACTAACAGCCAAAGATTAAAAAGCAGCCACTGAGATTGTGTGCTTCAGTTTTTGGACATCCAGCTGGAGACAAATAAAGTTTGATTGTCAAGGTCTGCTTGTACAGATCCTCTTGCATGATCATCACTATATATTGTCTGCAAAATCCCCTCTCTTTATTTCCCAATAATAAATTAAGAGATGCTTATGCAAAATTGAGATTCAGTGATATCAAGGTTTGCAGAGTGTGAGAGATTTTTGTGTGTCCTATGAGAAGACGAATGCTTACCTTCTGCTGAGTCAGGATATTCCACAATGCTTATGGAAGTGTCTTGAGTTCAAAATTTGGCATAGCCCATCCTTTGGAGATTTCACAGACATCTTCACCTGTTACAAATCTTGTAACTTTTTTTTTTTAAACCAGACTGAACTACACTATTCGTTATCTGTGGTTATTGTACATTTAATTACATAGCAAGGGCCCAATCTTCTAAACATATATCAGGGTAACTTTATTCACACGAGATAGCAAAGGGACTACTCACATGAGTAAAGCATGGGTAAGTATTTTCAGGATTGGGCCTTTTGGAGTGCAAGTAAAAAGGGGGAAAAGGAATACTTAAAATATATAGTTACAGACATACAGGAGTAAACTGAACAATAAATTACAACACATAATTGTGTTATGTAATATGTATTTTTCTCACCCATGTTTTCTCAAAAAGTAATTGATGGGATTCCATCTATTTTTTAAAAAAATAAATAAATACCATTTCAAATGTGGCTCTCAAAAATATGGCAGATAACCAAAGTTTGATATTTAATTGGGAAGAATCCTTCCAGTGGTGCAGAAATATATATTATAGGAGCTGTGATTTCAGTTTTCCTTTTTGTGTTCATTTATTTGCTCTTTAGTTCTTGTTAATTTCAATGTTATTGAATCAATCTTTAATGTTAATACGGTCTTCATGAATTTTTGTGCAGAACATAGTATTTCCTCCAAATTCATGTGTTAATTTGGCAGCATAGAAGAATAAAGAAAATATCTTGATCTACTCGACATGACCATCACTAATCAAAGTCTGATAGTTTAGCCTTCTGCATTTTGACAGCTGTCCATGCTGCCTCATGTAGTTGTCAGTAAGAAAACTGGGTGATGAATACTGTCCTATGTAACATGTGAGACTTGTCCATCTTTTGATTTAGGCCCAGATCCTCAAAGGTATTTAAACCCCTAATTCCAATTGATTTCAATGGGAGCTAGGCACCTAACTACCTTTGAGGATCTGGGCCTTTGCCACACTAGAAGTTGCACAATTATAGAAATAGGTTATGGAACTGGATAGAAAGAACTACAAGTGAAAATTTATACTTGGAATTGATTAGATAAAGAACAGTAATTAATTAAATAATGCAGTCAATTATTTTTGCCATTACTTGTCAAATACATTGTTTGAGAAACAGCAGTTGATTAGCTATAGAGAAAGGCAAATAAAACAAAAAAAATACCAGTTTAAAATGTATTCAGTGAGTAATGAAAAATTCACTGAGCATATTATTTGATTAACTATACTAACTATATGACAATTTAGGCTCTCAGTCCTGCTCCCATTGACTACACTGGAAACAGAATAGGACTCTAAGTTTAAAGATACGATTTTGTAACCAGATGTTTCAGGAGTAGTAACCAAATGATAAACTTTTGCAAGAAATTCCTAATGTGTATGTATCTGAAAGACTGACTTTTTATGGATATCAATTTTATTTTGCAAATCTGGAAAAGTAATCAAGTGGCCACATTTTCAAAAGGGTGGCTTATTTTTTTGTGGGTAGTTTATACCTGCAAATCAGGGCTTGGCTACACTTGTGAATTAGTGCGCAATAAAGGAGCCCCATGCGCACTAGCTCACTCCCCGTCCACACTGGCAAGGCACGTAGAGCGCTCTGACTCCGCAGCTACAGCGCTGCTGGTACTCCACCTCGGCAAGTTTGATGAGCCCCCGCTGGAGCACCGCAGCGCCAGTGTGGACAACCAGTCCTATTAATGCACTCTGATCAGCCAGAAGTGTCCCACAATGCCTGTTCTAGCCACTCTGGTCATCACTTTGAACTCTACATCACTTTGCCCTTAAGTGACCAACCGTCAGACCCGCCCTTTAAATTCTCTGGGAATTTTGAAAATCCCCTTCCTGTTTGCTCAGTCAGGTGTGGAGTGCTCTCAGTGAATCTTTCCAGGTGACCATGCCTCCACACACCAGGCGATCCCCAGTATGGAGCAATGGCGAGGTTCTGGACCTCATCAGTGTTTGGGGGGAGGAAGCTGTCCAGTCCCAGCTGCACTCCAGTTGTAGGAATTAAGATTCCTTTGGGCAGATATCAAGGGACATGATGGAAAGGGGCCATGACTGGGACGCACTGCAGTGCAGGATTAAAGTGAAGGAGCTGCGGAATGCCTACCTCAAAGCCCACGAGGCAAACAACTGCTCCGGTGCTGCCCCCGTGACCTGCTTTTTCTACAAAGAGCTGGACGCGATACTTGGGGGTGACCCCACCCCCACTCCGAGTACCACCATGGACACGTCAGAGCCCAGTTCAACAAGGCAGGAGGAGGAAAGCGGGAGCGAGAGTGCTGAGGAGGAGGAAGACAGCACTTCCTGCAGAATCCCTAGATGCATACAGCTAGGAGCTGTTCTCAAGCCAGGAAGAAGGTAGCCAGTCGTGGCAGCCGGTGCTTGGGAAAGGACAAACACCAGAGGAGGTTCCTGGTAAGCAGCTTTTATTTTGGGAAGGAAGTTATTTGGTGCGGGCTCTTGGGGCGAGGAGGATTAGGACTGCATGCATGCCTAGATAGGGTGTTTATGTGCTCTCTCACATCGCGGTAATCGGCCTCAGTGATCTCTTCAAAGGTCTCATCCAGAACTTGGGCAATGCGCTTGCGCAGGTTTCTCAGGAGAGCCACTGTGGTCCTTGTCCCAGTAAGGGTAACTTGTCCGCGCCACTGTGCCGTGAGGGGCGGGGGGACCATTGCTGCACACAGGCAAGCTGCATATGGGCCAGGGCGGAAGCCGCATTGTAGTAGAAGACCCTCCCTTGCTTCCCAGGTCACCCTCAGCAGCGAGATATCTTCCAGGACGAACTTCTGTGGAAAATGTGGGGACAGTCTTCAGTATAGGGACCCCCTGCTGCTGTTGGCTCTCCCCATGGCACAGAAACCCAGAGGACAGTACAGCAGTGAAACAGTCAGTTATGCTTGACCCTGTGCTTACTCACCATTTTGGGGCTCCCGTGGGTTTATGTGCGCTTGCTTTGGGATGGCCAAATTATGCTATTGTGTAGACTGTGCTTGCCCTTAAGTACGGGGGAATCATTGCTCTGTCTGGTGTGAACAATGCTGCCTCTGTTAAGTGTTGCATTTTGCCTTTATAGATGCAACCTTGAGATCTCAGCTGTCAGTGTTATCACCGGCCGAAAGACTCCAAAGAATCAGGAAGAAGCTACGTAGCAGCAAGGAAGACATGTTGCATGAAGTAATGCAGCATTCAAGTAATGAAAATCAAAAAGTGCAGGAGTGGCAGGAGAGTGAAAGAGGGATCCATCAGCAGAATGAGGCGCGCTGGCACAAAAGCACGGTGCTCCGCCAGAAAAGCATGGATCGGCTGATAAGCATAATGGAGCGCCAAGCGGACTCTATCCAGGTGCTTGTAGCCAGGCACGCGGAGCACTAACGCGCCTGCCTGCCCCCCCGCAGCCTTTGCCCCAAAACTCTTTCCCTTGTGCCCCCATTTCACCTCAAACCCACTTTCCCCAACATCTGGGTTCTTACTGCCACCAGCTGCCTCCAACACCTGTAGCTTCACCACCCAACCCTGGAAACTACGACTCTTACCCACTGCACTCAACTCCCATCACCATGCAGTATAGCCATCCTGAAGTGCAGCACTCATTGCACAGCACTCCAGACAAGACATATGCAAATCTGTGATTGTACCGTTCCCCACCCCACCTCCTTGCCCTTTCTGTTTCCCAAGCAGTTGTGTTTCATTTCAATAAATGAATTTTTTGGCTTTGAAAACATTCTTTATTATTGCATAAAGTAAAAGATATCTTAGCCCAAGAAAGAAACAGGCACTGCAAGTCAGCATAGCAAACACAGATTCCTGCTAACATTGGAACCACTGCACTTCACTCCCGTGCAGGGCACCAGACATTACTAGTGGCTTTCAGCCTCAAATTGCTCCCTCAAGGCATCCCTAATCCTTGCAGCCCCATGCTGGGCCCCTCTAATAGCCCTGCTCTCTGGCTGTTCAAATTCAGCCTCCAGGTGTTGAACCTCCGAGTTCCATGCCTGAGTGAATCTTTCACCCTTCCCTTCACAAATGTTATGGAGGGTACAGCACGCGGATATAACCGCGGGGATGCTGTCATCGGCCAGGTCCAGCTTCCCATACAGAGAGCGCCAGCGACCCTTTAAACGGCCAAAAGCACACTCCACAGACATTCTGCACCAGCTCAGCTTGTTGAACTGCTCCTTGCTGCTGTCAAGGCTCCCTGTATAGGGTTTCATGAGCCATGGCATTAAAGAGTAAGCGGGGTCTCCAAGGATCACAATGGGCATTTTGACTTTCCCTATGGTGATCTTCTGGTCTGGGGAAAAAGTCCTGGCTTGTAGCTTCCTGAACAGGCCAGTGTTCCGAAAGGTGTGTGTGTCATGCACCTTTCTGGGCCAGCCTGCGTTAATGTCAGTGAAACACCCACGGTGATCCACAATCGCTTGGAGAACCATCGAGAAATACGCCTTCCAATTAACGTACTTGGAGGCTAGGTGGGCTGGTTCCAGAATTGGAATATGCGTCCCATCTATCGCCCCTCCACAGTTTGGGTAATGTGCAGGACATTGTGGCTGGCTTTGCACAAATGGGTTTCCCCGAGTCACGGTTCTTCTGATCAGGATGCGATTAATGGCCCTGCAAACTTGCATCAACACAATACCAACGGTTGACTTTCCCACTCCAAACTGGTTAGCAATTGATCGGTAGCTGTCTGGAGTTGCCAGCTTCCAGATTGCAATAGCCACCCACTTCTCCTCCGTCAGGGCAGCTCTCAATCTCGTGTTCTTGCGCCACAGGGTGGGGACGAGCTCCTCACACAGTTCCATGAAAGTGGCTTTTTTCATCCGAAAGTTCTGCAGCCACTGCTCGTCATCCCAGTCTTTCATGGCGATGTGATCCTGCCACTCAGTGCTTGTTTCCCGAGCCCAAAAGTGGCATTCCACGGTGGTGAACATGTCCGTGAATGCCACAAGCAAACTCGTGTCATATGCATTACTTGAGTCGATATCATTGTCTGAGCCCTCACTGTCACTTTGGATCCTAAGGAATAACTTGACTGACAAACGTGACGTGCTGGCGAGACTCGTCAGCATACTCCTCAGCAATCCGGGCTCCATTCCTGCAGACCGAAAGGGAAGACAGAGCGTGCAGTACAAAAAACGTTGAAAGATGGCACCAATTGTGGACGGAAGCACAGGGAATGCTAGGATGTGAACCGATGCATCATGGGGCGTTGGGACAGGACCTAGAATGCCCTGCACCTCCCGCCCCCTTCCCACAAGCCACAGCGCCAGAATGGGAAGAGGTGCTCTGTGGGATAGCTACCCATAATGCACCGCTCCCAATGCCACTGCAAGTGCCGCAAATGTAGCCACGCCAGTGCACAAGCAGCTGTCAGTGTGGACAGACTGCAGCACTTTTCCTACTGAGCTCTCTGAAGGCGGGTTTAACTCACAGTGCTCTACATCTGCAAGTGTAGCCATGCCCTCAGAGTTCCTGCCCCTCTAAGTTCCTGGTTAACAGCACAATTCAGGCAGTCTTAGGTATAAGGACTAAATTTGAGGCCATGAATTGCATGTGCAAAAAGGGAGGCTGGACCTCAGCTATTTGAACATATACTCTTCAACATACAGCCCATTTTGAAAAGTTAAGCATTTACAGCTGAAACCTGATATATGGATCACCATAAAATTTTTATTCTTTTCGCAGATTATTGCCTTTAACAGGTTTGTGTTTAAACAGGTTCTACACTCAAAAAAACAACTTTGACTTCTTGCATAGTTGACTAACTTGACATGCCTGCTCAGTGAATCCTTTATAAGCTTTCCATTCATACTTCAGAATGTACACATACCACTTTGTAAAAGTGCACCAGTCTTAAAAATGACAAATATCTCATTTTTGTTCCCAAACTGCACACCAGGTGGTGCTGTTCATTTCTGTTCAACAGGATAATTAGCCAAAGGAACACTCAAGCAGAGCCAAAGACTTGAAGTTGAAACAGAAATACTAATGACAACGGAGCTGTTATCAGCTCAGTTTGGAGACAGCATCCACAGCTTCTCTTAGGAACTGAAAACTAAATGCTGAACTAATTAAAGTAAAAAGTCCCTCCTGCCTCTCCTAGCCCCAGCCACTATGGTTGTTTTCCTTTTAATTTCTTTCTGAGAAGTTACTGAAGACTTCTGCAATCTGGAAATGACTGGTGCAGAAAAGGGGACATTTTATTAGATTTTTAAGGCCAGAAGGGACCATTAGGGTTCTCTAGTCTTATCTCCTGCATAACACATGCCACAGAATTTCATCAAGTGATTCCTGCATCAAGCCCGTCTTCTAGCTCAGCTATATCATATCTTTTAGAAAGACATCTAATTTTGATTTCAACACTTCAAGTAATGGAGAATCCATCACATCCCTAGATGTTTTTCAATGGTTAATTACCCTCACAGTTAAAAAGCTGCACCATATTTCCAATATGAATTTGTCATCTTCAGTTTCTGTCATTGCTATGCCTTTGTTTCCTAGATTAAAAGGCTGTTTACTATCAAATCTTCCCAGTCCTTATGGACCATGATCAACTTATCGCTGAACCTTTTCTTGGATAAACTAAAGGAGTTCAGTCTCTTATTATAAAGGCAAGTTTTCCAGACCGCAAATTATTCTTTTAGGTTTTTCCTTGTAATTTTTCAGCATCCTGTTTGAAGTTTGGACACTAGAATTGAATACAGTATTCCAGTAATGATCTCACTAATGGTGTATGCAGAGGTAATACTAACTCCCTACTTCTACTCCATATTCCTCTCTTTATATATCCAAAGATTAGGTTAGCTCTCTTAGCCATCACATTGCACTGGGACCTAATACGTCTTTTAGTCTATAAGGTGCCACAGGACTCTGTCACTTTTTACAGATCCAGACTAACACAGCTACCCCCGATACTAAATGTTCATATAGTTATCCACCATGACCATTAGGTCTTTTTCAGAGTTACCGCTTTTCAGAATAGAGTGCTCTGTTCTCTAAGTCTGATCTACATTCTTTGGCCCAGATCATCAAAAGCTTTTTAGTTTTCTCCTAACTTCTATTGATTTCAATACCAAATACCTTTGAGGATCTCGGCTTTTGCTCCTAGATGTATTACCTTGCAGTTGACTGTTTTAAAACATATGTTGTTTGAATCATCGCAACTTACTGAATGATCTAGATTGCTCTGTATAACTGATTTATCATTATTCAACATTAGGCTAATTTTTGTGTCATCTGCAAATTTTACTAGAGACGATTTCATATTTTCTTCTAGATCATTGGTAAAGATATTGAATAGCATTGTGCCAAATACAGACCCCTGCAAAACCTCACCAGAAACATCTGATTGCATAGTGCTAATTTTTTAATCAGAATGTCATGCATTAAGTCAAATACCTTACAGAAGGCGGTGTATACTATATCAACACAATTACATTTAACCAATTAAACTTGTAATTTCATAAAAAATATATATATCAAGTTTGTTAGACAAGACCTACTGTCTATGAAGCCATGTTGATTGGAATTAATATTTTACTGATTGCATATTATATCAGCCTTTCCATGATTTTGCCCAGGACTGATGGCAGACTAACTGGCCTATAAGTACCTAAGTCATCCTTTTTAAATATTGGCACAACATTAGCTTTCTTCCAGTCCTCTGGAGTTTTCCCAGTACTCTAAAAATTGTTTAAAATGAACATTAATAGTTCTGAGACATCTCCCCAGCCAATTCTTGTAAAACTATGGGAGAGTTGAATTTTAAAGCAGTTACTTATCTCAGTAATAGTTGATCATAGATAGTGGGCCTGATTTTCTTAATTGTTATGGCAAGCCTGGTTGGATCCACACAGGGTTATAATGATTAGGTTACATTTGGCGAGGGGGACCCTTCCATCTCACACAGGTACACAGTCCTTCCCAGAGAGTTAAAAATCTAGGAGCTTGATCTCAAGCTCTTTGGCAGTGGAACAATCTGTTACATTGCATAATTTAAAGAAAGGTGGGTGTTGTTCACTGTCTGAAGGTCAAGAAACAGAATGTTTACACAGACTGATATAGATGTGACTAGTGAAACATGAACACACACGGTCATCCTACAGCTCCACCCTATTTTCTTGCCCCCTCCCATATAAACACCTACACAGTGTGTCATTCCTCCAAAAGATTTACAGCAGTATGTAAAAAGGGTGAGCAACAGCCCCATATAGCAAAAAGAGAAGTAATTCTTTCAAGGAAACAGTTATTTTAAGCTTTTAAAATAAATGGTGATTCATATTAATCTCATGGGTTCATATATTCATCTATACCTTGCACTGGAGGGGAGAACTGGGCCAGGAACTGGAGTAGGGAGGGGCACAGGGGAGTGCAACAGTAGAGGGAGAAATCAAGTATTTATTTTATTGATTTAGTTACTCATTAATTATGCCTTTTCAAACTCTAGGTGCAGTATGAAATTTACGTAACATGTACACAAATTCTAACCACAATCTGCATTGATGCATGATATCCACTTTCCCTTTCCTAGCACATTAAAAAAAAATCAGAGAGAATTGTGCCTTCTTTTAAAATGGTCAGCATCACCCATTGTTCTTATTCTCAATGGGACTGAAGCCACAAGCTGCCCTTAGCAAAGATGGCCAGTATCTCCCATTGTTCCTAAAGGGACTGAAGCCAGGCTGCTCTCAGAGAAGATGGTGGCATCCTTTGCTGTCAAGAGGCACAGAAAAGCACTGCTTGTTTGTGGATTAGGTGAATGTCTCATTTTATCCTGGGCATATAGAAGGGTAGATAATTTTTCAGTTTTCCTTGTGCCTGCACCAAAAATCACTGTGGCTGCTCAGTGGCTAAATTTCACACCCGGAAATATAAAATAGTTTGCAGAGATATGGGATACTTAAATTGTGAAGAATCTGGTAACTGTGAAGGACAGCGATCATTTTATTGTAAGTTCCCCAGGGCAGATTCTTTGCCTTCCCTAGTTATTGCAAAGCACTACATACAACATCATCAGTGTATAAGTGATAGTTATTGTACCGCAACCTGAAGTCCTTTTCCAGCCTTTGCTGAATGTGTGCACCTAGGTGTCATCTCTATTCTCTACTTGAGTCTTCAGCATCACTTTTTATATTGCAGTTTGAATTTATACTGCATTGGACAACAAATGATTTTGCTTTTCTCACCTTTTCCCCTAGAAATCTTTGTTCTGGAATACCACACATGTTCTTTACTAGGTGTGTCACATTGTTTTATTCATGTTAAAAATATTAAGGAATGATTCAGAAAAGCAAATGGTTTGTATTGATACTAACTTATGTGCTTGTATTTTTTATATGAAACAAGATTCAATGCAGGCTATAAGATTAGGTGATATAAAAACAATCCTACAAACAAATACAATTATGAATGGTCCAATTGTGGTCAACAGGACTACTCATGTGTCAAGTTGCTCCCATTCATATGTTTTTTCAAGATGGGGCCCAGATGGTGCTAGGAAGTAGATTTCATATCCAAAATGATTGGAATGGGACATATTCCAGATATGAAGATTTTTTAGCTAAGTGTTTGTAATTATTCATAAACTGAGCTGTTGCTGATGTTCTTTCCTGATGGACATTAGCATGAACAAATGCAAAGATTTAACAAAGAGGACAAACATTTCAATATTTCTTAGGGGGAAAAAACCACTTATAATGTACAAGGTAGGCAATAATAGAACGCTTCACTGAGCCAAGAGCAGACTGTCACATATACAATGTTCAGCATGATGTAACAGTGGATCACTATTTTCCCTAGAAGCATCCAGCCCAGATGACAGAATAGGCCCTTGGGGAGTTGGACCATATTAAAACTAGAAATGTAGCTTAAACTAGAAAGAAAAAAAAAAAGGTACTACAGGGAAATCCCATTTTAGCAGTGGATAGACTAGGTTCATTGTTTCTGATTTCTGTGATTGTGTACTAATGGAAGCGTATTTATCTGATAAAGCAAATCTGCACTTCCCATTCAATGGGTATGTTAACACCACTCTTGATAGCTTTAATCTCATTTTCTGCAGTCACAGCTGTTATGTTCTAGGGTCCCATTTTTTACTATTTGGGTGATAATCTCACACCTAGTTCTGTAAATTCTTGTTTTAGAAGCCTCACGTTTCTTCATTCATTTTCTTGTGCAATTTGTCTTCTCCCCTGTGGCTAGTTTAACCTTTTCCTTTTAGGGAACCTGCTATTGCAAAATACTTCTAGCTGTTGTAACTTGTACTACTTGTGTCAGCCTTGCAGTAAACCCACACTCTCACGTTTACCTCACTGGGTTGGGCTTTTGAAAACGGCATCATTTCATACTCCCTGATTAGGAAAGCACTTACAACCAGTGAAGCTTTGGAAAGGATCAGATACCTACATTATTCATGGCTCAAATCACTCCGCTAAAGGACTCTTGAGATTAAATTTTAATCAACTTTAAACAAACTCAAGAGCAACTGAAAGTCAAGAAAATCTGCTGGTCAAGTGAGCTACAAAGGACTTCAGGCAAGCTCCAAAGAACAGACATGGGGATACTTTATTCAGAGGTATGTGGTCATTTCTTATGAGGTATGTGAAACTGTAGAAGATCTATATACAAGAGATTTAGGTTTCCTTGACAGGCTCATATTAGGAATTGAAAACCCCATCTTGTCTAAAGTACAATACTTTACATGGGGCTAAGGGTACTTTTTGTACAAATACATACATTACATGGGTTGTTTCATTTTCAGAGAAGAAGGTGTTAGCTAAGTTAGAGTATGCTACAGCTCTGCATTCAGAGCAAAGCAGTTTGGGGTTCTGTTTGACATGTTAGGCAATGCGACTGAGTGGCCACTTTGGCTTAGTTTTAACACAGTTGGTAAACTCTTGCCTTAAGGGCCAAATCCAGTGGCCATTTCTCTTTACTGAATGGAAGAGAGTTCTCTCCTCACACCCACACTTTAGCGTCGGTAATGGGAGACAGCAGGGGGGAGGGTGCCTTGATTTTAGCAAGAGTGCTGAATAACATATATGGTCAAATGCTTTCCATAGTTACAGACAAGGAGCTGAATCTCTCCTTTGCTCCGTAAACTCTGATTACAATGGATTGGCTTCTCCCGCTGGATATAGCATAGAATGTACATGCCTCAAAAACTAAATTTACATGTGGAAAAGCAATAAAGTTTTCATTTAAAAAAGTAAAGTGCTATTTCAAATGAAAGGGAATGAGGCACTTGAATTTATATATAGTTCAGTTCCACATGTTCATAAGCCAACTAACCGGTTCGACTTCATTCCACTTCAAAGGTGTAGGTAGACATTTACAACATCTTCCTTTTAAAGTCTTTACTACTCTGACAGAACTTTCTCATGCTTTTTACATCAAAAACTGAACGTTTAAGATGTTTAATTAGAGCAGAGTCAGTGTAATTATTTCTTTCATAAACAACTCTAAATTCATTAGTCATTTTTCCAGTAGAATGTGTTTTTAGGGAGTAATTTTCTTTGCAAAGTAGGGCTCCTACATGACGAATATAAATGAACAGTGATGTAAATGAGTGACAAGTTATAGTTTCTGGACAGTTGGAATGCTGCCAGATTTTTCAGAAATGGTGTAAATAATTGTTTGATTTTCCAATTATTCTCTTCAACATTGATTCTCACCTAATTTGTAGAATAGGCATGTCAACTTGAGTTAGATTTAATGCAATGGAGTTTCTGGAACACAGTATCTATGCTTTGTGGGAAGTGACTCCATTTTATAAGAGCAAATGGAAATTATGAAATACTCTTACAAATCCCATGCAACTTTGAGAGACTAGTTATCTGTACTCTGCGTCACAGTTACAAGACTAGCTGCACCGCTGTCCCCTCTCTGAGTACAGGCCTCATGCCCTTTCAAGCCTCATGCCCTTTCCTCAGGTGTCAGGCCTCATGCCCTTTCCAGCTCAGGGGAAGTATTCTCGAGTTCTCTCACACTTAGATGAGACTCTGGGATACAGCACCCCGTGCGTCAACTGTGCTTATCCAGCAAGTCCAACTGAGCTCAGCACCTGTGACTTTTCCCTTCAGGAGTCCATGACTAGTGGTATATACAGTCATCAGATCAACCTTCTTAAATCAATGTACTTATTGATCACAGTAGGAACAAAGAATAAGAGGGGGTGGGGGAATAATTTAAAATAAACATATCTACAGGCACATTGTTCTTACCCTTGATGGTAACCTGTGCAGTACTAGCCTTCTTCAAACACCCCTGGAAGGTACATGCACACATATGGGTTGCCAGAACACCTGCCCAACAACTACCTCCTTCTTTCAGAGACAGTCCATTTTTAAACGGATATGAGATCTAAAGGACTATAGTTCCAGGCCTGTTTCTTTTAATGGCATTGTCTCAGAACAACCCCCAAGTGTTTGCCAAGGGGTGGCTTATCTGCAGCCATTTTTTTGCTTCCTGCTTGTTTTTACCTGACAGCACCCTATTAGGCTAAGCCAATACATTCATGCAGTAAACATCCCAATAACCAGATCAAGATCCAGAATTCATAAGTTAGAGATCAGCTCCAGAACCACCACATTCTGATTTAACCAAATGCTTTAAGACTGATGAGCAAAATCTGTCATACTGTCATCAGTATTTTTGGTTAGAGAAGTTCAATTTGTTGAGAGCTTGATGCAATATCCAGTAAGTCCATGGACGGACTCCCGCTGACTTCAATGGCCTTTGGATCAAGCTCTTGAGGATCCATGCTCCCCTTTTTAGATTATTCCTGTTACTGTGGCAGGATCTGTGCTGACCGTTGTCTGCCTCAGCACTACCCTTACAGGTTTCCACAACCAGGGCCGGCTCCAGGCACCAGCTTCTCAAGCAGGTGCTTGGGGCGGCCATTCCGGACAGGGGCGGCAGTTCCAGGTATTCGGCGGCAATTCGGCAGACGGTCCCTCACTCCGCCTGGGAGTGAAGGACCTCCGGCCGAATTGCAGCCGCAGATCGCGATCGCGGCTTTTTTTTTTTTTGGTTTTGGCTGCTTGGGGCGGCCAAAACCCTGGAGCCGGCCCTGTCCACAACAAATGGAAGGAAGTCATACAAGTCACTGCAGACTTCATAGAATCAAGGGCAGGCAGCATTCTACAGAGTGGCCTGTTCCCCACAACACACAGGCACCCCTCCCAAACATGCATCTGGATCAAATACCATGTCCTTGTGTAAGGACTTCTGCTATTTTAGAGAAGAGCATTTTCTCCTTTCTTGCCTCTCTTAGATGCAAGGGTCAGTTAACATCAGTTCTGTGGTGTCCCCCTTTAAGTTCTGGGACTTTTTAGCGTGGATGAAGACCTAGAGAAGGCAGAAGTAGGTGTTGGGAGAGAGGACTATGGTCCCAGAGGACTAGTTAAGGCTTGGGGGAAATCCAGGCTACTGCTTCTTTAAGGGCCTGGGACCAGGAACCTTGTAGAGTGGGGGTGGGCAGGGTTCCCCTCGGTCTCAGCCAATTGGGACAAGCACTGGGAAGATGACTATATATTCCGTCTCTTCCCTCAGAAGATGATCTACCTGCTGAGCCCTCCTAAGCCGAGGGTGAAAGCATTGATTGGGGGGAAAGGACCAGCTGGAGGGGAAACTGGCTGAGGCTGTAAACTGACCTAAGTTACAGCTTCTGGTCCAAGGAAGAGAGTTCGGGGACACCTGTCTTAAGAAGAGGGGTTGAGGGACTGTCTGAAGTACAACTCAGTTCCTTCACAGGGTCGCAGCTTGTAAGTGCCTCTGACTCATTATCCAGGGTCTTCTTCAGCTCCTGCTTTGAGCTGAGCTCCCGTTGTGCAACAGTGGAGTCTAGTGTGTCTTGTGGATGTTTTCAGTACCTACAGCTCCCGCTTCTGGGTTTCTGCTTTGTTCCTGGCCACTCAGACTCCAAGGACTAGATTCACAAAGGAATTTAGGAAACTAACTGCCACTTTAGGCCTAAATCCCACAATCAGGTCCAATTGGGATTCACAAAACCCCTGCTCAGATGCCCCTGAACTCTGCAGGCCTCTAAACTCAGTGAGTGAATCTTTGCAGTGAAAATTCCCTAAGTTAGCTTATATTTCTGCCTCTGAGCATGTGCACTGAAGCCCCACACCAGGCACCTGGATGCTTAAGCCCAGAACAATGCACAAGCTGGGGGAAGATAGGCAATCCTTTGCCTACATTGCCTATAGGACCCAATATAGTATGCATGCTCAGATCTGGCCCACTGGATCAGGCAAGTTTACACAGTATGGCTGGGGGGAGTACCACCATCCTAACCACTGGGCTAAAAGTTATGGGGGACGTCGCCCCTTTCTTGCTTTGTGTTAAAATGGTGTAGATGCTGAACATCAAGACAGGGTTTGCAGCTGAGATTCCCAAGTGGAGGGAGGCCCGGGCTTAACCCATCCCTTGGCTTGGCATCTCCCATTGCCTAGCTTAGGCAAGGGCCACATAGTGTGCTGGCTTTTGTAAATCCCATTCTGAGGTGCCTGTCTCTCCCCATTCACTGTACAGGGAGCTTAACCCAGGCGTTGTGAATCCCAGTGATATTTCCAGGGTCCTAAAAGTTAGTCATGGCAACACTGAGTGCCACCATGTTTAAGTTTTTTTGAATCTAACCCCAAGTCTCTCTGAAGTTCAGTGACCTGAGATTCCATTTTACTGATTACCTTCTGGGCCATATTCTTCTGGGTTGCTTACTTTTCCACCTTCACCAAAGTGGCTTGTAGTTCCTCTTTCAATCAGTCAGTTGTCTTTTGAATTCTGTGATCAGAATCTGCAACTCAGCACTCTGGTCATGCAGATCGGTGCAGTTTTTCTAAAGCTTCTTGGAAATTATCCCCAACACCAGCCACTGCTCTTCTTTGCAAAACAGACAGGCTTTCTCCCAGAGCTGGGATTGTGGCCTTGTGCCTGTATAGGTTCATCTTAATTTAGTACAGCTGAGAGTCATCATACCAAGAACCCAGGAAACTGAAGTCATTTCTCGAGAGCAGCAGTAATACAAGGTTCATCACGCTGTTCAACCAGTGTGCCTCAACCCGAAGGCAGATTACTCTTCTAGGTGTAAGAGGATGAAACTGTCTGCTAAGTCCCTAGCTTTTCCTCTAAGACTAATACTTGCGGTTAACTGTTATTAGTCTTGAACAGCTTGCAGTTATCTCTGCTCTTTGATTTTTTTTTTTCTGTTAACAGAGGACAAGATACAACCTTAAGATCAGTCACTTGCAATTTCTGAGAATGCTCCCTGGCCATCACCTCTCTTGGAGACATGCATCTCTCTCCCGTCTGCCTGGGATATCTCCAGGTTGAACAGTTCCCTGCCTTTATCGTGTTGTTCTCAGCAAGAGACTCTGCCCAAGCAGGCTTGTGAACTCTCTCTTCAAAGCATTAAGTGTAACTGCTCGTTACCACATAGGCTTGCATAGGAAGTGCATTTTATTCTTAAGGTAAAAGCACTACAGAGAAAAACAATAAACAAAACTATACTCATGCAAATAAGCTTACCAGAGATCACCTCAACCCTAACATGGGCTCTGACAGGAGCTGTCCTTCAAAACCTCACAAAAGTGGTTTCTTTATGGTTTCAAGTTCATCACAGCTTCCGTTCAAAACAAGAACAGTGTTTTATGTGCCTTCAGTAGGCTCAGTCCCTCTAACCCTTCCCTAACAATTGGGACCCTCCTTGGAGGTCCTGTCCATTTGCTGGATCAGGAAGAAAGCCCTGAGGCTGTTTAAAACCAGGCTAATGATGCATAAATTCTTGGTCCATTGGTCCCTGGAGAGTCCAGTTTGAACTAGTATATAGAATCCTCTCCAGGGGGTGGCTTCAAAGGGATGATAACCAGAGTTAGCATACCCGACATTACATACAATAACACAAACAATTGCCTTTTTAATACGGTGGACCCCAAAACCATTGAATTAACTTCAGTAATGCTAATCTTAATACCGTAAGATTTGTTCAGGATATTGTCATATCTGTCACAGCACAGACCTCCCTACGCGAGGGAAATTACTTCCTTGTGGTGTTCACCTTATCTAGGGCACTCTCCATTCTTTTTCTGGAAACAGCCACAGCTGAAATTTACAAGGTCCGAGACAAAGTAGAAGTGGACCTTAAATAAGCCTGAAGTGTTTTATGTAGCAACATTGTAAAGCAAGAGTACCAGGAATATGTCCTGACCCTCAGAGCCTGCACTCTAACCCAGCCAGCCCCTTTTTTTTGGTTTAAGTCCCTGCTCCAGTCATACCTTATTTGTCACTTTTATCTTATTTGTCCTCTTCTAAATGAGAGACTTCAACTACCCAGTTTTAAACTAGTCAAATAGCACAACAGGACAGTGTCTGCAAAAACAATTTCTCTATGATAAGTGATGATTTTTTAGGACAGCTAGCTCTCGAACATTCAAGAGGAAAAGGTAGTCTTGAGTAAGTCTTAAACAACACACAGGAGCTAATTCAAGAAATGACTGTAGTTAAGCCACAAAATTATAGTGGCCAGGACACAATTGGGTTCAACATCTCAGAGGAGATAGGGTACCACAAAGTAAGGGAGGGATAGCTCAGTGGTTTGAGTATTGGCCTGCTAAACCCAGGGTTGTGAGTTCAATCCTTGAGGGGGCCACTTAGGGATCTGGGGCAAAATCAAAATTGGTCCTGCTAGTGAAGGCAGGGGGCTGGACTCGATGACCTTTCAAGGTCTCTTCCAGTTCTAGGAGATAGGATATCTCCATTAAAATTAATTAATAAAAAAAATAAAAAAAAAGGAAGATTTCACTAAAAGGAGAATTTTAGTCAAAGAAGCCATAAAGTTAAAAGTAAAGGAAGTAAAATGCCTAGAGGTGGCACGGGTGCTGCTTACGAAAACAATAATAGAGTCTTAGAAGGCACGTTGAACTGCCAAACAAACAAAAAAATGAACAAGGCAGGCAAGGAATAAAACATTATGGCTAAATGCCAAGGTTTGAAAGGCTATTCAAGCCAAACTGAAATCTTTCTAAATTTGGAAATCTGACCCTAGTGAAGGCAATAAACTAGAGCAGGCAATATTAGTAGGGAAATTAGAAGGGCCTAAATGGATTTTGAAGAGTAAACAGCAAAAGGGGTAAAACAAACACATGAGATTCTTTAAGTATATCAGAAGGAAGAAAGCTGTGAAAGAACTTTAGGTCCACTGGATCACTTGATAAAAGGGAGCAGTTAAGGAAGACTAGGACATTGCTGAGAAACTAAATGACTTTTCTACATAAGTCTTCACTGTTAAGGATGTTGGGAAGATTCCTACCTAGGACCTGCTCTTTTCTGGACTACAAAAAATGAGGTACTCTCAGGGCAAGTCTACACAGAGCAGCAATGCATGCTGCAGGGATACGATTTCTGAAGCACACTAATCTGTTGCACACTAATTGTTCCACTAGACCTGCTGGAGCACACTAAAAGTTCCCTAGTGCACTTTAACATAGTGCCATTTCAATACCAGCATTCAGGTCTATTCATTGTATTAGGATTGCTAAAAGAAAAAAGTCCAATATATTCTGACAAGAAATTGTGTTACTTATATTTAAACTTCTTGATCAATATTTACAGAAGTGAAGTGATCCTTTCTTGTTTTCTTTTTTAAAAAGTTTCTATTTTAACCTGAAGTGTGGTTCTATTCTGAAAAGTTACTATGTAAAAACTGTACCTTCTTACTCAGCAGTTCTGATCAGTGGGATTACTCACTGTATGTGAAAGTAAGCACCTGCTTAGCTGGGTTAGTGGATTGGGGTGCAGCATTTTTCAGGATTGAATTCTTAGTGTTTACTATGGTAATTAGCTCCAATGAAGTCAATGGGCTCTTTGCATGGCTAAAGTAGTCTGTTTTTTTTTTTTTATTAAACTGGAGAAACAAAATGTCTGACATAAACAGAAGCAAAACCACCATGAAGGGGAATTTAGAAATTGCTGAATTACAATGATAGTTTTCAGTTCCTCCTGGAGCATCACCTTCCAGCTACATGTATAGCAATTAATAGCTTGGTTTATTACAGTATTGCCAAACCTGATGCGTTCCTCTCCTGGTCCATTAGAGCTTTACATTGAAATAGGCATATTTGCACTGTGATTTATCTCCTGGCACCATCTGGTGGAATGTAGCTATCACTGCAACATCCATCTGAATTCCTATATAGCCTAAAGCACTACCAAGGTAGTCCATGTCTACAATACAGACCTGTAGCTATGCTGGCATAACCCTGTAGTGTGGACTCAGCTTACAGTGGTGGAAGGGGTTTTTCTATCACTTCAGGAACACCACCTCCCCGCATGACAGTATGAAAGCATTCTTCTGCCAACATAGCTGCAGCTACACTGGGGCAGGGATTAGGTTGACATAGCTACAGTGCTCATACAAGTGTGGATTTTTCACACCCCAGAATGCCATAGCTATGCCAACCTAAGTTCTAAATGTAGACCAGGCCTTAGAAATTAACCAACCCTTTTAATCTTTCTTTCTGTTCTCACTCCTGGAGAAGAAGGAGACTACCAACATACTCCCATAATGAACCAGCCAAAATTAGAGAAACCATTTAAACTAACCTCACGTGATCTCCTGGAATGCTAGCAACTTAAATGATCCTATAAAATGGCCTAATGTCCTTCAAGATGCTAAAAAACATGATAGTCACAGTGTGTGTGTGTGTGTGTGTGTGTGTGTGTGTGTGTGTGTGTGTGTGTACATACACTTAAATAAGCAATTGTACTATAGGGTCTGTTGAGGAATTTTAACCCTTTTTTTCCTGATGCAAGAGTTTACAGTGTTGATTTGCAATATCATACATTATTTCCTACTCTTCTAAATCCTGACCTCCCACTGATATGCATCTACATTAGGGGAGTGATCCAACTTCCATTGCAGCCCCTGGGAATCCTGACGCTTTCCATTCTAGGAGAGTTGAACTCTGCCCAAACTTAGTTCTCTTTCTGAATTTGTGTGTGTAAGATTTCTCCAACTATTCGTACATAAGGTTCGAGGCCATGCCATATGCATCTTAGTATCTACACTCGCTTGTTTATCAGTTAGACCTTAATCTTTCTCTCTTTTCATAGGGCCTGAGCTTGTGAGGTGCCAAGCGCTTCCCAGAAGGTGGGAATTGAGGGACCTCACATCTGCTTCAATGGGAGCTAGCAGGACTCTCATTTCACCTAGTGGGAAGTACTTGGCTCCTGGTAGGCTGAGGCCTATAATGCCTGGGTCACTAACATTTCCTCCCCTCCTTTCCTCAGCCCATTTGCCAGGCAGCTTATGATAATGACTTCAATCAAGTTCAACTGCTGCTGGAAGAGGATAGCAATTATTTAAACATTCAAGACAGCTTTGGTGGAGACACACCCCTAATCTGTGCCTGCAGACAGGGACACAACAGAATAGTCAGTTACCTTTTGAAATGGAATGCTGATGTGAACATCAGAAACAAGGTGAGTGGCAATAGCCAAGTGTCCCAGGAATTCCCTCTTTTCATTAATGACATCTGATTACAGTTTGCAATTAGGAGTGGAGGAAAATGTTTGCAGTATTGCCAACCCCAAAAGTTAAAAAAAAAAAAAAAAAATCACAAGTCAGACCTAAAAAAGTGTCATGAGATTGGCCCCAAAATTGTGAGTTTTAATGGGGTTTTTTAAGCTGTCTCCTGAGTTTTGAACTCACTCACCCCCAGAACACGTGGGACAACAAATGAGAGAAATTGGATTTTTGGTCATTGCAGCCTCATAGCAATTAATGCTGTGACCTAGCCTGCACATCAACTCCATCCACACCACAGTTCTGCACCCGCCTTGCTCCCCACTCCGCATCTGCTCCTCCTGCAGCTTTGAAGGCTCTTCACGCCCTCCCAGGCCAGGCAGGAGGGCAAGTCCAGGAGATGTTCGTGTGTATGTTTGTCTGTCTCTCTCCCCCCCCCACCCTAGGCCAGGAGGGATGGCAATTCCAAGGGAGCTCTCTTCTCTCCCTTCCCAGGCCTGCTGTTGCAGCATTACAGAGGAGGAGCAAACCAATACATTTTTCACAGGCGAGGAAGAGGG
The DNA here is from genome assembly GCF_002925995.2 of Terrapene triunguis. Classification (NCBI taxonomy): domain Eukaryota; kingdom Metazoa; phylum Chordata; order Testudines; family Emydidae; genus Terrapene; species Terrapene triunguis. The sequence goes on from NW_020664446.1 coordinate 34,307,178, forward strand.
AGCAGAGCTGCCAGGCTCTTACTGCTCTCCCCCACCCCATCCAGAAGCTTCTCTGCCTCCTGAGGGCCTAGGGAGCTCTCCCTGCCTCTGCAGCAGCTCTGTTTGGCTGCTTATTCCAACCCCCTCCTACCCTCACCTTCACAGCCTCACTCCACATCTGCCCCATTACCCTCCGTGACTAGGGGCGAACCAATGGGATCTCTAATGACACAGATTAAGAATTAATGGCACACTTAACAGTGGGGGCTATTCTTGCTGTTCTGCCCCCACAGGCTACAGTAACAGCCACATGGGAACTGCAGTGCACTCTTCCCCCCTACTCCCCCTAACCTGGCCCAGGACTGGAGAGGTCAATTTCAGACCCCAGTCCCATGCACACTGCGTCCCTGTGAAGCTCAGGGACCGTGGCTTTGTGCAGCTGAAGTGTATTTCACTCAGTTGAGCAAGATACCCGTGTCCTTGTTTCAACATTAATGAAAAAGAAATGCTCCAGATATATAACCAGTCAGAAAGTTGTGAAATACACAAGGGGAATAATTGTGCATCTAATGCTAATAACAGATATTTCTTCTCTGTTTAGAAAGATCGCACGTGTTTGCATTATGCTGTGAGAAAACGGTTTAGTTTCCTTGACTACCTGCTCATTATCATCCTAATGCCTGTTCTGCTTATTGGCTATCTTATCATGGTGAGTACAAACTAAACTAGAAAGACTTACCTTACATTTTTCCCTCCTGAGACCCACTGTAGGTACACTGACTTCCTCGCAGTGGCATACCATCTGTATATGCAAGGCATACATCACATGTCCCTAGGGTGACCACACAGCAAGTGTGAAAAATTAGGACAGGGTGTGTGTGTGTGTGTGGGGGGGGGTAATAGGAGCCTATATAAGAAAAATACCCCAAAATCAGGACTGTCCCTATAAAATTGGGACATCTGGTCACCCTATATGTCCCAGAAGTCACAAAAACCATGGCCTAACTGGCAGCCTGCAGGCCAGTTCCATTTAGCATCCCACTGCACATTGTAGAACAAAAACGCATCGTTTGTACAGCATGACCTCACATGCCCCATACATGCAAGGCCAAGCCAGATGAAGGAAGCCATTTTGGACCATCTTAGGCATGCAAATGTAGAATTACATGCCTTACTAAAAGCATCACAGCATACCACTGCTACCTGGGCTAGCTGCTGTTTCACCAGGGCCAGCTCCAGGGTTTTGGCCGCCCCAAGCAGTCAAAACAAAACATAAAAAAAGCCGCGATCGCGATCTGCGGCGGCAATTCGGCGGGAGGTCCTTCGCTCCCAGGCGGAGTGAGGGACCGTCCGCCGAATTGCCGCCGAATACCTGGACGTGCCGCCCCTCTCCGGAGCGGCCGCCCCAAGCACCTGCTTGACAAGTGGTGCCTGGAGCCAGCCCTGTGTTTCACTGTCTCCTTCTTAGACTCTCCAATAACTTTGACATAGGCTTTCACATGTCAAGTAATATTCCTTCTTGGGATATGGGTTTATTAATAAAGTTCACAAGGAAACACAGGACCTCCCACTCTGCCTTCCTATCTGGTTTATCTTTGGTACAGGATCCTTAGTTCTGCTCCTGCTGAGGACATCCTATAGGCAGACTGACTCCCCAGCCTCCCTGCATGGCTTATAGGCTTACCTCAGGTTCTCTGTTGAGAGTAAGAGGGGAGGAGGAGTCTCTCTCTCTTTACTTCTCCTTGGGTCTCTATCAAGTAACAATTCCGAGGACTATTTTCCTAGAGTCTCCCAGACCACTCCACTTTCATTGACTTCTCTGATCGTTTGTAAGCCTCCCATGACCCTTCCCCAGCTGGATCTAATAATTGAACAGGGCCATCTGATCCCTAGCTAGTCAGGGTCAGCTGAGAGGGTAGTTGATCATCACAGGCAAGTCTGGGCTTGTCTCCCCTTAAAGGCCAGCCAACCTGTGACACCTACCTATCCCAAATTAGCTATTGCAGGCAGGACCCTGTACTGTAGCTCATCCAGAGTTATGAATATACACAAAATAATCTTGGGTTGTGATTTTCAAATTAAGGACTGAGTAAGAACTGTAAAAATGTATAAGGACCTCAGGATTTGGCTCTGAATGTAACTGATATACTGCTGAGATAGTAGTGTCACATGTAAGTGTACTGCACAAATAGGGCATTTCCATTGTTTTGAGTAGAATGCTCATAGCTAGCCCAAATCTGCTTAGTAACATGTGTTACCTGAATTAACTTTCCAACTGGGTTGGACTTGTTTCTATGTGTTTAACAGGTATCAAAAACTAAGCAGAATGAAAACCTAATCAAGATGTTACTTCGAGCTGGCACAGATGTTAATGCTACAGACTATGTAAGTGGGTTTGTACAGCCACAGAGGTCACTCACTGGTGTGGAGTATGCAACATTCATTTAGTTAATTTAGAAAAAGTAGCTTTCAGAAGCTATTAGAAATAGTGTGATGCTTCAGGGGAAGATCAACCCGTGAAAGGTTGTTTTGATATGTTAAGCTTGTCTGGCATTGTGGCTCACTGTTGTCCCTTAGCAAATTTCACCCTAAAATTAAAAGTACACAATTTTCACCGTGTTGACAGCCCAGCTTGGCTCTTATTCAACTCAGTTATTCTTCTTGCCTCTAGATTCTTTACTATTGCTCCAAACACAGCATCTAAAACAAATGTGAAATGTTAGACACACTCCCCTTATCCTGGTGTGTTACATTTGACTGTTAGCCTCTTTATTGCTGTGGTAGAGTCTTTGTCAAATGCTGGGAACGATGAAGTGTCACATTGCCACAACACCCTTAAAGGAGTGCAAACTGCAAAGGAAACATACCTGAGTTCAGTCACCAATCAGCATTCAGTGGAGTGAACATGCTCTAATTCAGCAGAGGTGATGGAAGGATTGTGTGTGTGTAGAACTGGGGCTATCAACATTGTCAGTAGGTGTGGACTGCACCAGAAAGGAGCTGACTCCCTAGGTTGGGGGTGGTTAGACTTTGTGACTATTCTGAGTGATGTTGTGGTATTAGAAACTGTATGAACAGCTGGGCTAGAACCCTTTATCCATCCAAAGTCAGGGTGGGTTCAGGTTCTAGTCCTACACATGAATCATCAACCTGGTTTCACAAACATCCATGGACTTGGTCTGGTGCAGTTTATCACATATGGCTACATATCATCCTTTTTCAAGAAACAGACAAAACAACTTCCAACATACAAATACCATTGGCAGGTGGGCTGATGAAATGACAGATGAATGTGTGTCTAAAATTTCTGCTTAAAGTGTGGTAAAAGTAAACTGTACCTGGATTCTGTTTATTTTCAGTCTGGTAGCACAGCCCTTCACTATGCCTGTGAAATGAAAAATCAGTCAGTTGTTCCTCTACTACTTGAAGCCCATGCAGACCCTTCTATAAAGAATAAGGTAAGGAGATAATAGGTGTGTCTGTGAGCATTGCTCTGCTAAGCTCCCAGAAATCAGGTGGCTGGCACATGAAAATTCAGAGTGCACTGCTCCCCAAGAGTGGATTCACTTCTAGGGAAGGACAAAGAAATCTTTGCCCCACTGCTTTCCTGGGGAGAGAGCAGCTTTAAACTGTAAATAGTGCATAGTTGGATCTGTGCAAGCTGCTTGGGGGATGTATTGAATCAATGCATCTCCTAGGGGTCTTGGCCATGCCCCTGCCAGTCCAGCACTGCCCACTTCCAGTTATGATGGCTGGTTGCAGGCCCCCGGTGGAATGAGATATGTGGGTACCCTCCCCAGGGCTGCTGGGAGCCTTGCACACTAGGTTATGCCAGTGTAAGGGGCTGAATCAGCAACTTCCGTTCCCAAAGGAGGCTCATCCATCACTAATCAAATGTCAAAGGAAAGAACTGATTTCTCACCACATACCAGAGACATGTACGTATCTTGGCAACACTGCAGTCCCTTCCTTTACTATTGCTTCGACACGGAGTTCTGACATCAGCCACGTTGAATAACAGAATGGATTTTGATGTGATTGAAATAAAGGCCCTGACCCACTGACTGATAGGGAGCAGGATCAGACTCCGTTTATTTTGAGACATCTATAAGTGCTGGGGATTCTTATCGGTGTGGATCAGACAATACAAACCATATAGGTGAACACAAACTGGCTGATCTGTCCAGTGAGGCTCTCAGGGTATGTCTGCAGTGCTGTCAGAGGTGTGATTGAAGCCCATGTAGACATACCCAAGCTGGCTTTAATCTAGTTAGTGGGAGTACCAATAGCAACAGAGCTACGGCAGTACAGACTTCAGCATGGGCTGTACCAGCCTGCTGTGGACCCTGGGTACTTAGAGAACTAACCTGTACTGAATTATGTGCTGATCAGCTTCACTACTACTGGGATTGGTGCTAAGTAGGTTAACACTACCTCAGGTGTTTCTACACATGCTGCACTCCCACCTCTGATTGCACTATAGACATACTCACACGCGAGTACCTGCTTCCATGACTATCATCACAGCATGTTTTGTCTATTTCTTTCAGAATGGGGAATCTCCACTGGATATAGCGAGAAGATTAAAGTTCACCAACATTGAATATGTATTAAAGAAGGCATCCTAGTCCTTAATGGGATGATGTTAAGGGTGTTAGGCATGGGAAAAAAAAACTACTTATCTGGGCACTCCCTGTTGTACAGTATCAAGAATGCCATGGAGACGTTGTGTTTTTTTTAAGATTTGATGTTTTCTGCAGACATGTACTGTGTTATATCTACTGGTATGCAGTCAGTACATACAGCATATAAAATACATAGCCATGTGGTGTGCCTGGAAGGAGTTGTCTTATTTTTATTCTGTTGACTTATGATAATTTTCATGTATTTTCCCCAACTTATCCCCTTACTTACACTAGCAGGGAATTTTACAAAGTAAAAAAAAATTATTTGAAATTTGAGGACTATAGAAGACATGATTCATGACAGATTCAGAAAAAAATTGTATTTAAATTTCATATTGTTTTTTAATAGTTTGCTGGATATAGCTAACCACGAGACAGTTGTCACCAGTCGTCTGCAAGCCCAATATATTACGTTTGTAGCTTTTCCTTTCTAAATTTTCATGACTAATGATGGCAGACAGAGCGTGATTCTTCAGGCATTCTGTCATGTGGAGCAAAGCTGCCACTTCAGGACACACCTCTTATGGCTGGATGTAATGATGCAGCAACTCTACCTCAGTCTCCCCCACTATCCTTTGGCCCAGTCTAGCTGTAAGAGTGACCTGGCCCTCTGGCCAGTCCACTTTAGAGTCCAGCCTTTTTCAGGGACTCAGTCTTTTATCAAAGTCTAACCAAAGATAAGAAAATAATCCAACCTTCAGCCTGGCTGGGGTCAGCAGTCCACCTCTCCCTCAGATGTATGCCTCAGTTACTATAGTCTTTCTCCAGTGACCCCTCTGTCCAGGGGCTGGCACATTCCTCCCCTCACTCAGAGGTTCAGACAGGCTGCTGCTCATCTGGTCTTCTACCTCCAGTTCTCCTGGGCAATAGCCTGTCTTCTCTTCTCACCTGTCGATTTCTCAGCCTTCTTTCAGGCTGCTTCCCAGAGAGGAGAATCTCCTCTCCTCTGGGGCTCCCTTTCAGTTGTGCTCATCCAGCTCTATACAGACATCCCCAGCTCTCCCCCAATAAGTAAGTTTTGCCACCTGATCTCCCTTTGATCAGAATCAGCTGTTGGGGGAGGGGCAGGAGTAGCTGATCCATCTCACAACAAAACTTTAAAGCCCCCCTCCCCCCCAGACATGCGACAACACGGAACTCTCATTTTTGTCCCTTTGGTGCTTTTTGAAGGAGAAAATGGACAAGTAAAATCTAATCCTCCCAAGTAAAGAAATAAAGGGACAGCCTCTCTCCTGTGCCAGTGAGACACAGTGCAGGAGGAGCAGAGTGGCATCGGGGAGCTGCTTATGGCTTCCTGGTTCTCAGGTCTGGGTCAGTGTCAATGATGCTTAAAGCTACTCCTGGGCAGCTCCAAATTTCACCAGCCTAGGGTCCTTAATGGAAAATCAATGGAGGATTGCTTTGGCAGACTGGAGTTCTTCCACATCCCTTTCCTCCCCTGCCATACCCCTTATACCTTCAGGTGAGGGCATGGAAGCATATTTTGTTTGACATACATTTCAGAAAAAGGACATTCATGAAAAACAAGGTGGTAGTGGGAGAGGAGACCATAATGGGAGTGAATACTGGCATTACTGGGGGCCTAGAGAGGGGAATGTGATATGCGGTAAGGTTAGAAATGCAGGCCAGAGCAAGGCGGGTTAGGGCCTTACTACATGAGCAGAGGCTCTAAATACAGGTTTTGTCCATATCTGCCTGATAGGATTGCCATCTGGAAGACTTAAGAAAAGCAACTTCCATAGAGCAGCCTAGACGCCTCAGCTAAGAAATGTAAAAGAAAGGAAAATGTTTGCCAGCCTAACATGATTGCATGAGAGCTGACAGGTGTGGGGCTGAGCTAGAAAAGAAGGCGGCCAAAAGGCAGACAGATACCATTTCTAATAAAGAAAGAAAAGCAGGTGATATTTGCAATTATTTTGGAAGTCCAGTGAAAATTCAAGAAAACGTGTGGATGTAATTTTTTGGCTTGTGACTATTTTCCTCTATGTTTGCAATACATGTGGAGGGCTTAATATTACTTCTGGCTGCTGTATCCGCTGTGTGTCTCCCCCTCACTCATCTTTGGTAAAAACAACCAACCAACAAAAATCTTAAAATGAAAAATCTGTCCTTTTCCATCAATTATTTCATTTAAAATCACACTTGTGGAATGATGGTGGAACTATTGCCACCTCTGCATGTTCAAAAATCTCAAGTTAGACACCTGAAGGGGCATGAGATTGGCTTCAAAATCATGGGGATAAAATGTTTAATGTCATAACAGTAATCAAGGCTTTTTTAAACACCTAACTCTTGTTGAGGCTCAGATACCCCTATTGATAGAACATCCCTCCTCATCCCCACTAGACCAGAAACTATTGGATATGCAGTAAGAGAACTTGCATTCTTATATTAGATCGAACAATTAATACTGACACAGCTAACCCAGGGACATACACCAGGAGATGATGGAGTTTTTTATTTATTAATAGCAACAACGTCTTAAATCACAAATCATAACTCAAAGAATAAGTACACACAATGTATTGCCTTGATTATGTACCTGTTGCATGTTTTCCAAGTTAATCATACCATAACCTCCCAGTTTCTTGCTGTTAATAATATAAAAAGCCCCACAGTCTCCCTACAATGTTTTTAAGACAGGAGTATATCCCAGCAGGAACAGATTTAATTTTTCAGCATCTTAAACCCACTGAAAGAATCACCTAGGGCAACAAAACAGAAGTATATGAAATTTTTAACTGAAAGAACTGAAAACAGAACCAATAACTTCACTCACTTGAAAGCACCAAACAGCTGAGTCTGCTCACTGCTTGCTTGCAGCTGCATTACTGACTAAAGGAACTCACTCCTGGTAGTTAGCTAAGCCTAAACAGTAACACATATTTCAGTTTGTGCCTATTGGTTAGTAATTACCACATCGAAACTGCTCATGGAAATAGAGTATCTGAATTTTTAGTATGACTCTTGCTACAGTGTGGATTGGATGGAAAAGTTTATGAATACCCGGAAAGCTGAAATAAATCTTTCAATATGAGCTAATAAAACTTAGCACTTATGATCTTTTGATCCCTAAACATTACAAACATTAACAAATTAATTCTCACTACATCCCTACAAGGTAGGCTATTATTCCCATTTTGCAAATAGGAAACTTGAAAGAGAAGTTGAGTGAGGTCACCAGAGGCTATGAAGGGAATCATTCTCAAGCGCCAAAGTTAATTTTTTTTTGACCTAAGAACTTTGACAATCGCTTTAAAAGCTTTCCACTAAAAAACATGTGTTTTAAAAGCGATGAAAGAAATGCTATTGTCTGGAACTGGATGATTGTCATGAATCACCCACTGATAGACTATATGGCAGAGATTAAAACATTTCAAAGAAAGCGATCCCCTGCAGTATTACATGGGGTATGTACATGACTGCTTTTGTAGCTTCAAAACAGATTCCTCTTGGAAATGTATCTCAGCTTCCTGAGGTAGTTCCCTATTTATTGAAATTCACCAGCAGGTTGGAAAATACAGTAGAGTGACAAATGTAGTAAAATACAAGCCAGTCACCATAAAGCCTTTACTAATCCCATGATTAATAACTTTAAGGAAAGAAAACCATCCCTATTGCCGAGCACAAGAGAAGGATAAAATCATTCAACCTCAGGAACCACTGTGTAGCTTCAGGGATGCTTCTTCATCAGCTCAATGATTTTCACATACATGCGCTTAGCTGCATCAAGACCCCAGGTAAAATCTAGATGTTCCCATTCAGGAAAATGCTTGTGGTAAATGAGATTAGTAATTCGACCGAGTAATGCGGCCACGTCCTTTGGATCTGCAAACAAGTCATGTCCACCACTCCAAACAGCAATGGGCATTTTCAGTTCTTCTATCTTGTATATAGGAGGGGTAGGCTGGCAAAAAGGGAAATGGATGGATTAGAAATGAAAACCTGTAAAGCTATGCCAATTTTTTAACAAACAAATTCTGGAGAGACAGAGGCCTATTTTCTTGCTTTCACATTCTGCTAAAATAAAAATAGTAATAATAAAACCTGCTTTCTTGGTCCCTTTTTCATCCCGTTAATTGCAGCAACCCTATTCCTGGATTTTTGCATAATAAAGGAATGAAAATTCTCCAGCAATTTGATATCTGGATTAGGGATAAACCTTAAAATTAGAGTGATCAATTTCAAAAGATTAATAACCATGCTTATCATACAGGTGTTAAAGTACATTGGTTCATGTTATACATTTTGTAAGAAAATATATTTGTATCATCTTAATATATCCTAACATTCTATTCACATTTTATAGGACTGCGATGCATTGAGAAAAATACAAACCATTTTATTTCTTATGCTCCATTTGTCCATAAACCAGACTGTTGCAGCTTATTGCTAATTAAAATGGGACATTTTAGACCCCTTTTTTTTATCCATAGGCTTTTCTTTGGTACTCATAATCACAGTACCTCACAAACCTTAATGAATTCATCCTCACAGCAATCCTATAAGGAAGTATTCTTATTAATCTCAATTTACCAATGGGAAAGTGGAGCAGAGGGAGACATTAAGTGCATTGCTCAAGATCATACAGGAAATCTGTGAATTTGGGTCTCCTTAGTCTGAATCAATTGCCTTAACCACAGAACTGTCATTCCTCCCTGTAGTTACACACACACGACTCTTTTAAATTTACCTTTGGTAGCAAAGGATGTGTGCTCACATTGCTTTGGTTTTAAATGGTATATTTAGGAAGTATCGTTGCCACAGCCAAAATGGATTCTTCACTTTCTGTTAAAAGATGCAGTATGCAAGGATAGCATCAAAAGACACTTCTATCTGGCAGGGTATTACCATCTTAGAGGATGAACCTCCTCACACAACTCAGGGCATGTGATTTCTGGGGATTTCCTTCAACTGAAAGACAATTCTGTCTTATTTGTTAACAATCAAAGCAAATCTATTACATTTATTAAAGAATTGCCAAATCAGATGGGTGTTTTGTGAGTGAATGTAGTATGTCTGAGTGTTGCTGTATGCATACTTGATGCACTAGTTTCTCCATAACAATAATCCTCTCATCTCCGGGATTTTGTTTTGTTTTTTGAACCATCCTCTAATTTTGCCTTTCCCAATGAGACACTGCCAATAGTCTAGCAGCTACTAACAGGTCAGAGATTCATTCTTTTGCCTGTGACCATTCCCACTGGAAAATCCCAGGAGAATTATCAAAGGATCATTTGGTAATAAATCTCCATCCATTTGTAATATTTGGTTATGTATCTTAACCTTTAATAATTGGACATGTCCACATATATGCATAAAATCACCTTTCTCCACAGTTTCACCCACAACTATCCAAACACAATCTATTTATATATACTTTTTAACCTCACTGATGTAAGGTACCATTGACACATCTTATAGAAATTTTCCTTTATAGTACTAAAACTTGAGGTTTCCAGTCCTCAATATTTTTATTTTTCTTCAAAGCTCACAGCATTTTTCAACAAGTATGTTAGTAAAGTATGTTAACCTACCTGATTGTATTTCTCCATGTTCTTTTCCTTACAGCCATAGTCATAAGCTTGCAATTGCTTTGAATGCAATACCTATTAATTATATAATATAAAGAGATATAACTATAGTGAAAGTCTGGATAGCTCAGGGGATAGAGAGCAGAATACAGCATCTTTCATCCTGTTAAAACTTTGAGCCAAATGTTGCTCTCACGTTGTTCTGGTGGTTAACTACCCTCACTTTTAGAAATGTGTACTTTACTTCTAACCCAAGTGTATCTCTCTTCAATTTCCAGCCATTGGATCATATTACACCTCTGTCCACTAGATTAAAGAGCCAACTGCTATCAGAATTCTCCTTCCTATGTAAGTATTTATAGATACTGAACTGAAGGACTTTAAGGAACCAAATAGTAGGCCAGATTGCTCCTTTGTGTGACTCCAATGACTTCAGTTGTTATACCTGAGAGAAATTTGAACCATTAATGTAAATATGGAGTAACTCCACTGACTTCAGTTACTCCAGATTTACACCTAGTGTAAGTGAGATCAGAATCAGGCCCATTGTGTTTACCAGTCTTGGCTATTTTCAGTTAGTTAGATAGATATGTATGCAATTGGTATATTAACATTTATATTGCAGTAGTGCCTAGAGGCTAGCCAGCTCAGAGGCCCTTGGCGCTAAGAATTGTATAAGCATGTAGGAAGTTACAGCTGCTGTCCCCCACAGAGGGGCATATTTTGCATCTTAATCTAGAAAGAATGCAGGAAAACAATTTTTATCCTAAGGGTGGTGAACCAGCCATTTGTGATAATTGCTTGACTATTCTGGGCTCAGTTGAAATCAAGGAGACTACTCACATAGTAAGGTACTACGACCCAATGAAATAAGGGTGGCAGAATCATGGCCTCTTTGATTAGGCAAGGTCACTAACAGTTTGTATTTCTATTTGGGAGATAAGATATGTAAGACGATTTTATCAAAATTCCTTGTACTGACCCATTTAAGTTCTTACTGACCGTATGGAGATTGTTTTAAAAGATTTTGCCATTTTTAAGAGAAAATTCAAGAAATTATCAGTCTGATTCTACAGCAACCTTGTTACCTCTTCCTTTTAGGTTTAAGGTTTAAATTCTGGTAATGTATATTAATGGCATTCCAGCTGACGTCAATTTTTAATGAAAAGCCAAAGATCACATAAGGAGCACTATACATTACATCTGAATTCTATTATTTGTAATAGAGGAAAACAAGGATACTTATTTGCAGTTTCAGATCAAAATCTTTAGAATGTGCCAGCTTTGTTCTATGCATAATGGGCTGGATCCCGCACCATTGATTTCCAACTGGTACACAATCAATCCCAGTCAGGTAATGGTGAGAGCAGGGGTAAAAAATTTTAAAGCACCTAAGTGACTTAGGAACCCCAAGTCTCATTTTCACAAGTGATTTGGGGCCAGATTTTTACAGATATTTGAAATCAGTGGGAATTCGACACCTCGGACCTTAACACCTTCAAATTACATGGAATATGCTCTATTTCACTTATACAGCTTTCAAATAAAAATGTTTTCAACTATAAAAAAACTAAGCGTGCAAGCTCCTGACCCTAATGTCCAATTCCTAAATGCATAACGTGTCATGAAGAAATCTCAGTACCTGATATCAAGGGGTTAAGGCTTTTGTAAAAATTGTTGTGATAAACAACACTCTGTCTAGCAAAAGTAAATGATAATTTGTGATAAGACAAGTTGGGCAAGTCTCTAAGGCCTGGATCCACAAAGAAACTTGGGTGATGTAATGCCTAGCTGTTAAGTTCCTAGAAAATCACTGGACCAACACCATGAACCACGTAGCCTGAGTTACGCGTCTTCTGCTCCTATGCAAGGAATGTGAGGAGCAGGCTTCTAAGAATGTGATCTACAAAAGCCAGTACATTAGCTAGGGAGCCACCTAAGTTAGCCAATGGAAGATGCTGATGGAAGAGGTATGTTCTAAGCCCGGCTCCTCTCTCAGAGATAGATACCTAAATCCAGCCTATCGCTGCCTGCGATTCACAGCTGGGAAGCCACTGCCTGGAATCAGGTAGCTTAGGTGCCTAAGTCATTTCTTGTGAGAATGTTAGATGCCTGCTTTGTTCCACACCAAACCTAGCAGGTGGTGGTGCCCACTGTATAACTTTGGATAGGCGACTCACTTGCAATATGGGAGCCCCAGGTTCAGTTCCCCCCTCTGCCTGTGGGGGCAGGAGCATTTCAATGGGGTCTCCTACCTCTCAGGAGGGTTCTCTAACCACTGAGTTATAGGATATCTAATGGGAGCTCCCTCAGTCTCTCCTGTTGTAGCTGTTCCACTATGGATAACTACTTAAAGACAGAGAGTCCTGTGGCACCTTTAAGACTAACAGATGTATTGGAGCATAAGCTTTCGTGGGTGAATACCCACTTCGTCAGACGCATGTAATGGAAATTTCGAGAGGCAGGTATAAATATGCAGGCAAGAATCAGGCTGGAGATAACGAGGTTAGTTCAATCAACCCACCAACCTTAAGCATATTCTCACCAGCAACCACACACCGCACCATAATAACTCTAACTCAGGAACCAATCCATGCAACAAACCTCGATGCCAACTCTGCCCACATATCTACACCAGCAATTCCATCACAGGACCTAACCAGATCAGCTACAACATCATCAGTTCATTCACCTGCACGTCCACTAATGTTATATATGCCATCATGTGCCAGCAATGCCCCTCTGCTATGTACATTGGCCAAACTGGACAGTCACTACGTAAAAGGATAAATGGACACAAGTCAGATATCAGGAATGGCAATATACAAAAACCTGTAGGAGAACACTTCAACCTCCCTGGCCACACAATAGCAGATGTTAAGGTAGCCATCTTACAGCAAAAAAAAACTTCAGGACCAGACTCCAAAGAGAAACTGCTGAGCTTCAGTTCATTTGCAAATTTGACACCATCAGATCAGGATTAAACAAAGACTGTGAATGGCTAACCAACTACAAAAGCAGTTTCTCCTCCCTTGGTGTTCACACCTCAACTGCTAGCAGAGGATCTCACCCTCCCTGATTGAACTAACCTCGTTATCTCCAGCCTGATTCTTGCCTGCATATTTATACCTTTCTCTGGAAATTTCCATTACATTGCGTCTGACGAAGTGGGTATTCACCCACGAAAGCTTATGCTCCAATACATCTGTTAGTCTTAAAGGTGCCACAGGACTCTCTGTTGCTTTTTAAAGATCCAGACTAACATGGCTACCCCTCTGATACTTAAAGACAGGCACAAAGAGAGTGAGAATAACTCTGTAGCCTGGTGGTTAGAGCAAGCAGCTGTGGGGTGGGACACCGAGGATCCACTCCTCCTGCTCCAATGACTTTCATGGGAAGAACTTCAACAGGAGAGATTGAGAGAGACCCACATCAGGCTATCCCATTGCCCAGCCGTTAGAGCACTCTTCTGTTTAAAACCTTTCCCCCCCGATCAGGCCTGAGTGAATGTTCCAACCACTGAATTAGAAGGTGGGCTCTACCTCTTCACCAGTTTTGGAACAGAACCTGATCCAACAGGCAGCCTCTGAGCTTGTCCACTGGATCAGGCCCTGCAGGCAAGACAGGTAGGTGAACATCTTCCCCATTTGTGGCTCACTCTGGAGCTTATATGGGAGATAGGCATCCGGGACCTAGAATGAGGAAGCCGCACGCATACCCAGAGACAGCAACATACGTGCATAGGGAACTTTCACACTGAAGACTTAGGTGCTGAGTGAGTTTAGACACCTACAGGGTCAGGCAGCAGCTAAGCAGGAGTTCTGTGGATCACAGAGGAGCCTAACATTGGGTCTTAGGCACCTACATACCTTTATGGATCTAGGCCTAGCACAGTAGCCCTGACTTTGTTTCACAGTATCAAGTACACTTATACTACATAAAATACACAGCAGTTACAAGTCAAAAGCTGAGAAATACCTGGCGCCAATGTAAGATATTCTGTACAGATGTTCCAGCAGGCGAATGTCCAACGTACATAGCTAACCGACTCTGAAAAGAAAACATTTACTAATTGTTATCAATGTGGGATCCATTTGGTTAGACTCAGACTCATAGACTTTAAGGCCAAAAGGGACCATCATGATCATCTCGTCTGACCTCCTGCATGTTATTGGCTACAGAACCTCACCCACCCCACTCCTGTAATAGACCCAGAACCTCTGGCTCAGTTTCTGAAGTCCTCAAATCAGGGTTTAAAGACTTCAAGTTACAAGAGAATCCACCCACATTTACTCTAAGGGTTTGTCTATACTACCCGCCGGATCGGCAGGCAGTGATTGATCCAGCAGGGGTCAATTTATCGCGTCTAGACTAGACACGATAAATCGACCCGCGAGCGCTCTCCCGTTGACTCCTGTACTCCACCAGCGTGAGAGGCGCAGGCAGAGTCGACGGGGGAGCGGCAGCAGTCGACTCACCGCAGTGAAGACACCGCAGTGAGTAGATCTAAGTACGTCGATTTCAGCTACATTATTCCCGTAGCTGAAGTTGCATAACTTAGATCGATCCCTCTCCCCCTCCCCCCCAGTATGTAGACCAGGGCTGATTTATGCCAGCAAGTGACCCATGCCACATGCTGCATTAAGAAGGCAAACCCCCACTCCCAGGTTTCTAAAGCTAGAAAGCACCAGTTTCACCACTGAATGAAAAAAGATGAGAACACGTTACCCTTAAAATATAAAAACAGGGAACTTATGAACAAGTCTACAAAATAATTGACTTAATGCTAAGAATTTACAGGTGGCATTTTGGCCACTAGAGGGAATCCCTGTTATGTGAAGTCACTATTACTGAATAAACACAGTTTCTGTGATAAAAATAATTTTAAATGAATATAAAAACTAGAGTTTTCAAAACAGGTACATGCCTGACCTCATAAAAAAATCCCATATACATATATATTTAATAACAAAGACTTAATTAACTATGTGTTTTACTTTTTCCACGAATAAGGAAGAAAAATATTTTTTATGTATATATATATTTTTTCTAGCTATATTAGTACACTCAAAGACAATTACTTAATATTGTGAGACAATAACTTATATTTTCCATCAAATTTGGTTCTGGATTGAGAGTCACATTACTGACATACCCAATGTCAGAAAAAGAATTAATTGTTTAACTTCACCATTTAGAAAGGCTAGCCCTTTCCTGATATGGCTGTTTTAAATCGCTATAACATCTTTCTGTGGTTAATTTTTTATATTGAACTTATGAAATGTTTTAGGTCAGAGACAGACCTTGGTAGGGTTTATTTTATAATTTGGCTTTAAGACACTACCATGATTCTGATTATTAGCCTTATGGGGAGAGAAAATTGTTTCATTCTTTACATGAGTTTAGTTACAGTAAACTTTGGAGAGGCACAGTTTCTTCCTGCTTCCTTCAGAGCACAGTACATTTGCCCTCCCCCTGCCCCCATACAGCTCAGCTGGCTGGTATATGCAGGGATGGAGCATGGAACTATGGTTCCACCCACTCCACACACCTCCTTAACTTCTAGCTCATGAAGGGAAGAAAGCATTGGGCATGCAGACCCAGACACCTTCTTCTTACCCTTGTGCCTTACACACATGATCCAAGCAAGACTAAGATGCCACACGAGCAGAAGGGGATGGAGTGTTTTTTCCCCCCTCCTCCTCCTCCATGGTCACATAGCCTGAGGGCAAGAATGAGCCCACGGATAGACAGGATAAAGGTAAAATGAATCTTAGATTAAGAAAAGAGAGCAAGTATTATGGACATGTCATTTACAGGTTAAAATTAGAGAATGGTCCAGTTGCCAAATTGGCTCTGGATCTTTAACACCTTGCAGTTGGGTGTTCAGATCCAGGGGCTTGTATCAACCAGATAGGGACATTTGTGAAATCTGGATCCAGGATTGGATTCAGACGCTCACCCCAACTTGCTTTGGTAGGTTTGAACCTAGTGTTCTGGTTGATCCCATCACTAGTTAAAAGCCACCTTGGCATTGGTCAAAGTCACCAAGAAGCTCTTATTCCCTCAGAACATCACTGAGTTAGGCCAAGTACTAGGGATATATTTCCCACATAAAAGTAGCTATGTGCCATACACACAGGACACAAACACTATTTACCTCAGAAATTATTTTAGCATTATTTGTTTTAAATAGTCTGGTCCATACTTACCATATTTAAGTTTTGCTCATTACGCCCAGCCACAAAAGAGAGGAAACATGCACAAAACTTATCCAGCGTGGTACACAATAGGATAACAGGCTTTTTCAGATGTTCATTCTGAGGAAAGATTCCTTTAGTTCCTAATACAGTCTGAAAAGAAAATTATTCAGTAGCTGTCTCATTGCAGTTCCATTTCATACAGATGTGTTGCCACCTTACTCTCGAATATGAGCTAAGTATTCAGAGCTTGATGAAACCCTCTGCCATTCTGTAATACTTCAGCCCTAATCCTGACCTTTCTTAGTTTATGGAGTGATAATCATGAAGGAAATTCTCTATCCATTCCCAAGTCAATGACCTCTGTTTCAGAATATATTTCAGTTGGTTGTAAGCCTGATTACAGAACATAGCAGTCTTCTTCATTGCCACTAACACTCACCATATACAAGCAAGCAAAGTATTACTCTGTATCCTCTCATTGCTCTAGTTCTAAAGGAGCATGTGAGACAGAGAGCCCTGGAGTCTGATGTTCTTTAGCCTCAGAACAGATACAGCACAAACCGTATACAAGCTTCTCTACTCTGCCCTAACCATATAGAATTCCCAGAAAAAAATTATACTAAACTGGAGTTAAGGCTGAGAGCAATAATTTAAAGGTAAAAACATTTCAGAGATGTTGTAATTATCCCCAAAACAAGATTTTCAAGTCTAGGAAATTCAGAATTCAGGCTACACTTTAGAGAAATCCAAACATGTTAAGGTATAGCAATGCAAATTTAAGGCACACAAACGGCTCTGCCATGTAGTGATGCCATGCAATAACTATCAGAAGAAGTGAGGTTTTTACTCACGAAAGCTTATGCCCAAATAAATCTGTTAGTCTTTAAGGTGCCACCAGACTCCTTGTTGTTTTTATGCAATAACTATGTACACCTCTACCCCAATATAACGCGACCCGATATAACACGAATTTGGATATAATGCGGTAAAGCAGTGCTCCGGGGGGGGGGGGGCTGCGCACTCCGGCAGATCAAAGCAAGTTCGATGTAACATGGTTTCACCTATAACGCGGTAAGATTTTTTGGCTCCCAAGGACAGTTATATCGGGGTAGAGGTGTATTTATAGTTCGTCCATAATAGTGTTTGTTTTCCCAGATTAGATTAGATTGATTTTTAAGACACATTGTACAATTTTTGGGGTGAGGAGGTGGAGGAAGTGGGACTTATAGTTTGTAAAGCTGGAACCCGGAGTAGAGGGCGGGCCCGGGTTCCCCCCAAACCTCCCAATTGACCTGGACTGTGGGTTCTTCCAGAGGGAAAGGTCTCTGGGCTGTTCCCCAACCCACATGGGGAATCTCTGAGGCAAGAAAATCCGCCAATAAGCACAGGACCCACCAAGATAGAGGAGGAACTTTGTCACAGTATGTATGTACATGCTGGCCAAAGGGGGCAGTTCTCATGGGGCCCCAGGAACAGCTGTTCCTGTGTAACTTTTACCTCCCCCCATAAACAGGGAAATAGAATTCTAAATTGTCATGGCTGTAGGACTAGCTGCACCTCTGTCCCATGTCTGGTCTCTCTGGGTGCACCTTTCAGGTTTCAGGCCTCATGACTTTTTTCTGTCATGGGACATAATTTTATAATTCTCCCACTCTTAGACTTGGCCCTGGGCTACAGTCCTCTGCATATCAACCATGGGTATCAAGTGGTTCTGACTGGATTTGGGCACCTGCAATTCTTCCCTTCAGGAGTCTGTGATTAGTGATGTACAGTGACCAGCCTTCTTAGACAAAAGGATTTATTTATTTTGCAGTAGGAACAAGGCTTTTAGAGAAAAATGATTTTAAAACCATCTATAAGCATATCTATCTTACGTATAGGCTTGCCATCCTGGGATGATAAGTAGGCAGGCCAGGGTCCTGTGTCCCAGGGTCCCAGTAAGGTCCTTGTTCCCCTACCACTTCTCTCTTTAAAACTGCTATAGTTCTTTTGTTCTTCTAGGCTCAGAAGGTGATCGAAGTAAAATCCTCAGAGGCAATAGGATTGCAACTGTCTCCTAACAACTCTTGAGTGTTTGTTGAGGGGTGAATTGTCTTGAGCCATTCTTTTCTTTCCTGCCTGTTTTTCCACACAGACTCTTGTTGAGTTAAACCAATATAGTCACTCAGAAAACACCCCAATAAACAGGCCAACATGCAATATTCATTAATCATTGTAGAGCAGCTCCAAGTCCATCATAGAAATATTTGAATAATCAAATATTCAGGGCCAGATTTTCAGCTGTGCTGAGTTTACTTTCCAGTTCCACCTAACTCTTCTAGCCCCTGACATGCCCCCCAGTAGAAAGGGAGCACGGGGTACACAGCAGCTCTGCACCACCCAAGGATTCCCGGAGAAATTCGTGGCTATTCCTTTCAGGCAGAGCAGATCAGGTGGAGTTGAAGCCAACAATCTGTCCCTATAGGTGGAGGAATGACATACCTTGAGAAGTGTTTCAGGAAGATAGGCAAACTTTATCGCAGGGCTTTTGGCAAATGTAATTGTGGCTACCGGCCCCAAGGCAAAGAACATTTTTATTCTTTGAGCCAAGTCTGGCCTAATGGAAAATGCTACAAAACCTGGGAAAATACAAATTATTTTGTATTATTACAAAGCAATCATTCATAATTAAAATAAATTGTTACCATGCAGCAAACTGAAGGTTAAAAATTATAAGTAGCCTTTTATCTATTCAAATGCCATATAATCGTTCTCCAGGCCCACTGAAGTAGGACAAAAAGTAATGGGCTGAATCTGAAGCAATGGAGATTTAGGTTTGATATTAGGAAAAACTTCCTAACTATAAGGGTTGTTGAGCTCTGGAATAGGGTTCCTAGGGAGCTTGTGGAATATCTCCATCATTGGAGGTTCATAAGAACTGGCTGAACAAATACCTGTCAGGGATGATCTAGGTTTACTTGGTTCTGCCTCAGTGTAGGGGGCTGGACTTGATGACTTCTCAAGGTCCCTTACAGCCCTGTGATTCTATATTATCACAGCAAAATGTTCATCCTAAATCTCCATTTAGTCTTCATTGGGAAAAATTAAGTTTTGGGGTATTGTTCAGATGGATTCAGGTGGCCATGAGTCAGGTTATAGTTTCAACTCATTTTGATGTAGAACCAAATTTTCTATTAACCAGATTTCTTGATGATTCCAGAATCTTTCCTATCAAGTTTCCAAAATTCCCATAAAATATTTTCTGAGTTTTGATGCTCAGTTTCTAAAGCACTATGTATAGGGTTGTAAATTTACAAGAGTACTGTAATATAATTCTCAGGAGGTTTGGATTTGCATTTGATTTTTTTTACATTTAACCCTTAGAGCAGAGACCCTACCTATATAACTTGCAGATTATTTAATTGTTCACATACAAAACTATCTTTAAAAGACTATTAAAACTGTGACTTAAATTCACAAGGGCAGGCAAATGTTCAGATAAAAAAGAAACACACTATACTGTGAGTACTCACACAATTCCACAGTGTTTTAAAGAGCAATTAAAATGGCCTTAACAATGCCTATGTATAGAAGATGTATAATACTATTTGTATTCTAAGGCTGGGATTTTCAAAGGTGCCTAGAATCATACAATATCAGGGTTGGAAGGGACCTCAGGAGGCCATCCATTCCAACCCCCAGACAGATTTTTACCCCAGTTTCCTAAATGGCCCCCTTAAGGACTGAACTCACAACTCTGGGTTTAGTAGGCCAATGCTCAAACCACTGAGCTATCCCTCTGCCAAAGGGAGTTAAGCACCCAACTCCTGTTTATGCCATTGAAAATCCCAGCCTAAATGTATGTTTTATCATTTTTGTCTTAAGATCCTAAGAATGTTCTTACTGGAGGAGGGAAAGGGATATTATGCAAAGAAGTGGTAACACTTCCTGCTCCCAACCACCTTTTTTTTTTTTTTTTTTTGTCTTTTCCCCAACTATTTTCCCTTTTTCAAATGGCAATGGTGCAACATGGCATACAAGCCTATATCCCCCATCCCACTGTCACCAATAGATCTTATGGGTAAACCAGGAACCCTCAAGCGACTGTAAATGAATCATGTCCCTCATTGCATTCATACACTAGGGACTGAGCTGACTTTCTGTACTGATGGTATGCACAGTAAACAATTTGTAAATATCGATTTAGTGGCTATACTACCAGCAATTTGTTTTTAAATAGCAGACCAAGCACACAATACCAAGCACACAAAATCCTGCATCAGGCCCCACTAAAATAAAAAGATTGGCTTGAAATTAAATAATGTTTAGGTTCTTTTTATTTGCCTTCTGTTGTTTGAGCCACAAGAGGTTGTGTTTTTGATCCTTTCTCCAAAACATGAGGGTTAGAAAAGTACTTTTTTTTTTTTTTTAAATCATGAAAGCTGAGCTTCTCGTATAATAGCATTGACTCCAGGAGCTGGCAACAAATATTGTGAGACTAGTAATAAATTCACAGGAGCTGGCAAAATTAGAATAAGCAAAGACACCAGGCAAGCTTTCACAGTGACCACCTGCTAAATAATAGGTTTTGATATCAACAAACCTTACCAAGGAAGTCTAAAAGGATGTCAGGAACCAATTTGTTTGCTTAGTTGAGACAAACAAAAATTGTTCTGAGAAAAGTTATCCAAACATTGACAATTTCAGTTTAGAAAGTATTTCTACCTTTAACTTTTAAGCTAGGGAGAAAAGGAGTTAATAACCGAAGTCCACATCCTGCTTTCACTATCCTGTGGGGATGTAAATAGGATGCGATGGTACACGAGCTTGCATTCCTTCACGTACCTAACGTTGTGCCTTCTGAATGGGCAACATAGTACAGCTCCTTTTGTCCCGTTTTATTCATGGCAAAGTAGAGAGCTGCTGGAATGTCATATTTACCCATCTCATCAAAACTAAAGAGAGGAAACACAAAAGGATTACATGCATTAATTACAATAGTCCCAACTACATTAGAATGCGCATTAGTAAATCTCAAGTTTGTTAGCTAAGTAAAACAGGA
The DNA here is from genome assembly GCF_002925995.2 of Terrapene triunguis. NCBI lineage: Eukaryota > Metazoa > Chordata > Testudines > Emydidae > Terrapene > Terrapene triunguis. The sequence goes on from NW_020664446.1 coordinate 34,328,620, forward strand.
ACTGTTCAATTATTAAGTCAAACCATTTAGAAGTTTGGGTTCTTTGCCTCACTTCAGAAAGTAAGGCAGCTCTGTCTCCAGAGATCAAGGCAGAAGCATGTCTGCTCAGGAGACCTAAGATTAGTGGGATGTGCCAGAGCACAAAGCCATGGGCCTTTCCCCATGTCCATGAGGAGCTACAGACAGGAAAACCCTTCAGTCTCATAGCAGTTCTGATACTTGGACTCTGAATAGGTGTTTTTTCCCCTCATTTGCTGCATTGCCATTGGTTGCCCATGCCACTTTATCCTGACTCTCTCCTATCACTGCAGCCCTTCAGCTGCCCAATCTCACTATCACTGTCCAGTATGCTTATCTTCCTTTTCGTCGTCCTCCCCTAACTCACCTCAGTATCCGCCTCCCTTTAACCACACCCTTCCCTTACTCCTTCAATCCCTCCCCACCATTCGTCTCCCACACTTCAGCCCCTGGGCATTTTTATCATCTTGTCCACCCTGCTTATCATTGTAGGCCACCTCCCATGCCTTGGGTCACTACCAATCTGGGCTAGGTATGAACTAATAATGTGAAATGGAAAGACTCCCCTATCCCATTATCTATCCCCCAGCCCAGCCAGTCTCCAAGGAACCAGCCAGTTCCATTTTTGGTAGTTCTCAATAATTCACTCTACCTGAACTCCCAGAACTTCTGTTGGTCAGGTTTAAGTGTCTTGTGTTTCATAGACCAAGTGTTCCCTCTGCTGTTTCCCATCCAAACATCAAAGCCAGCATCTGCTAGCACGAAGCCCAGGCTGTTGTTGTCCAGGTTTGAAATCCAGTGGGTAGCATCTCCTAGGAGTGGATGTTGCAAAAACACTACTGGCTTTTGCCCTGAAAAGGAAGAACATTTTATTAGGGCATGGCAGTAGCTACACAGAGGTGAAGGTTGCGTTACAGCGTTTGCTTTAACAGGTTGTTAAAGTCTCATTGAAATGGCAAAAACCAAAACATAGACTAGAAATGGAGCATGACTGGGTTTTTCATGCTGTTTTGATGAAAAATGAATCGATAGAGAAAGAGTAAGAGCTCAACATCACCTCTTTTGGCAATTCCCCACTGGACTGTGCCACTTTTTATACCCCTTTTGCAAGAAATCTAAAGTCCTGGGATCTGCTCTTTGCCCACATTGTTACTCCTCATGTGCGGATTCCAAGAATAGGAGTTATACATCAGTACTTTCTGTCTATGTATATTTTAGAGCTTTTGAATCAGAATGGCAATGTGTGTGTTTGTGTGACTTACAGAGAGGCAACAAAACAAATGCAAGAGCCTGTCCCCAAATATACCTGTAAATCTAGGGGAAAGGTCCTTGAGGGGGGCAAGAGGAGACCTGGGGTTCAAATCTCATCTATTCATAGTAATGTAGAACTGGAAGGGACCTTGAATCCAGTCCCCTGCCTTCACAGCAAGACCAAGTACCATCCCTGACAGATTATTTTGTCCCAGATCCCTAAATGGCCTCCTCAAAGATTGAACTCACTACCCTGCGTTTAGCAGGCCAATGCTTAAACCACTGAGCTATTCTCCCCCCCCTCATCTAAGTGTAGGTGAAATTCCTGTGTGTCACTGGGTGGCTGGCTCCTATAAATGAGCTATGCTGGAACTTCTGGTTACAGAGCAATTTCATGTTGTTTGTGTAATAAACCAGCTCCCAGGAGGTGCTATTGAGGCAAGAGAGCCTGTCATGGAGTTCTTGGGGTATCTGAAAGGAGAAACTGAGGCAGGCTGACCTGGATTGCTGAAGGGCACATGAGGTAGGGCTGCCCTTTCACACTATGCCACAAATCCCAAATTAGAAGACAGTTAGGAAGGAGTCTGGAGATCTAGAACCCAGATCTCTAATTAACGTGACAAACCCAACTGCATCACACTGTCACTCAGAGTGACTAAACCAGTTTGGATTATCTTTTCTCCAACTTCTGTAAACCACAGACCTTTCCCCAAAGCCAGGGATAGAACACAGGAGGCTACTGCTGACTAGTAAATAGTTATGTAAATCATTGGGAAAGTGTGTGTCAAGTCCTCCTCCACTGGTTGGTCTCCAAAAGGTGGGGCAGTTACTGCTGGAGCTCAACAGTAAAGGTCTAAAATAGGGATTGGAAGGCCTAACCCTTCAGACCCTGCTGCTGATCTATGTGGGAGGATGGCATTGTTGCATGTAAATCACACAGCGAAAAGATCTCTTTAAAATAGATCTTTGTACTGGAAAATGTGAGTAATCTGTAAATTAAAGTGTGACTCACCAACTGAAATGTGTATGTTGTCACACACTTTGCTTGTGTAACCCATTGCTCAGTGTGTCCTCTTTGACTCTCTGGACCCAATCCATAGAGCAGTGGTCACCAACCTGTCGATCGCGATCTCCGACGGCACAGCGGGGCTGCCACTAAGGCAAGCTCCATGCCTGCCCGGGCCCCACACCACTCCTGGAAGCAGCCAGCACGGACCCGGGGGCATGGGTCTCCCTCCGCGCGCTGCTCCTGCCTGCAAGCATCGCTCCCGCAGCTCCCATTGGCCAGGAACAAGGAGCTGTGGCCAATGGGAGCTGGGGGGGGGCAGTGCTTGCAGAGAGGGGCAGCATGTGGAGCCAGGTGCTGCCCGCACCCCCCCCCCCCCCCCCCCGCAGGGGCGCGTTGGCCCCTTCCGGGAGTGGCATGGGGCTGGTGTAGGCCAGGAGCCTGCCTTAGCGGCAGTCATGCTGCACCACCAACCAGGAGCCACCAGAGGTAAGTGCTGCCCAGCAGGAGGCTGCGCCCCAGCCCTGAGCCTCCTCCCCAGAGCCAGCACCCTGAACCCCCTCCTGCACCCTAAGCCCCAGCCCTGAGCCCCCTCCCCAGAGCCAACACCCCATACCCCCGCTGCATCCCAAACCCTCTCCAGCGCCCCAGCCCTGAACCCCATCCCAGAGCCAGCACCCCACCCCCTCCTGCACCCCAACACTCTGCCCCAGCCCGGAGCCCCCTTCTGCACCCAAACTTCTTTCCAGAGCTTGCACCCCTCACCCCCTCGTGCATCCCAACCCCCTGCCCGAGGCTCAGCCCAAAACTCCCTCTCACACTGTGAACCCCTCGGTCCCAGCCCAAAGCCCACACCCCCTACCCCAGCCCGGTGAAAGTGAGTGAGGGTGGGGGAGAGCGAGTGACGGAGGTTGGGAGATGGAGTGAGTGGGGCAGGACTTTGGGGAAAGGGCAGAGTAGATCCTAGGTTGCCTTTAAATTCAAAAAGTAATCTCGGGCATAAAAAGGTTGGAGACCACTGCCATAGAGAATGCAAGTCTGTGCTAGCTCTCAGCTTTACTCTTTAGTACAAGCTAAAGACTCATGCTTTTAGGTTATCAGTTCTATTGCAAGTGCTGGTCAAGATGGTGTCTATATCCCTTATTAGCATGTTTGAAGGTTGAAAAATATGCTTTGTGGTGGCAAAGAAATGAGCAGACCCGCTGCTGCAGCTACTTGTGGCTGTGTCCAATTTCCAGAAGTCCAAGAGAGATTATGGAGTATTTTGGGAATTGAGTGATGAGAGAGACTCCTTCACTGAGGTTCCTTCCAGCTGACAGGTTATTTCATCACTGCTAAACATGGAGACTTATTCTTGGTGTACTTATGCTGACTGATCTTGGCAGCATTCAGGCAGAATAACTTTCCAATTGCATGGAATGCGTGACTATCAGGTGTGCTGAACTGCTGATATAAAAGCACACGAGGTGACCATTAAGGTTTTGTGCTTGAGGAAGCTGGGGGATGTTGTAATTTTTGGAATCTGTTGGAGAAGGAAGTGAAAGCCTCATGGAGTGCTGGAGTCTGTTACACACATGGTAGGCAATAGGAAGGTGAAAAGCAATGTATGTGCATTTCCCTTCCTATTTCCATTCTTGAGAAGTTTTCGGTCGAAGGAGCGTGTTCTGCTGCAACCTTAACTGCCACTAAACAGAATTTTTGTTTGCAAATTTAACTAGAGCTTAAGTAACATGACACTCTGGCAGGTGTTACCTGGTGATGCTGACTCTTGGATAGACATGCAGTGTTGTTTTTAGTTTTGGTTATGTATAATTTTTGTGTCGCAACTAGAGCTGGTCAAAAAACAGAATTTCCATTCCGTGCAAAATTCTGAACAAATTTCATTCTATTTCAGAACAAAAAAAAAAAACAGAATTTCCAAATCTTCTGAAAGTAAATCTGAAAAAAAAATGTTTTAAAGTAATCCAGATATTTTTGAAAGAAATTGAGCTTGCAAGCCCAATCTCCAAGACTCTTGGCTCAGCCATGGCTCTCAGGGCTTCTAGGCTCCCTAGTCCTCCCTAGTCTTGCTTGGGCTTCCACGCTCCCAACTCCACAGCAGAGAACCTGAAAGATCTGAGAGCCTCCACCTCCATGGTAAGGAACCAGGGCTCCCAAGCTTCCAATTATGTGGCAGGGAGCCTGAAAGCCCTGGGATATTCCACATAGCCAGGATGACCCAGAGCCATGGAACCTGGACAACCAGGCTCTCCAGAAGCCCACCACATGAATCCAGTACAGTTTGCCGTAATGGAAAACCATGAAACATGCAGCTGCATATACTCGAGTGCAAATTAGGGGACTGTTTTTAGAAACTTGGCCCACCAACCCTTCTTTACTTCATACAAGTAAATCATACCTGTGTTCCCACGGTTCTTCCCACCAGGAATTCTGTTAAGGCTAAGGATATATCCATCTTCTGTTGTAACGTCATATTCCTCACTGGGGTATCCATGGTACCTGATAATTTCAGTCTGCAGGGAGCCAAATAAAGGCTTGTTTGTTTATATATATATATATCCATTTTTCACATCGTGTGCACTGAGGTCTCTTGGAGGAAACATTGGTCTCAATCCACATGTCCACTCGAGCTGTTGCTCAACACAGGAGGGAGAGGGAGAAAGTGCCACCTTTTTGCTCTTCCAGTTCCCAGGGCTGCTGGGGACTAGTTCATTTCCCCAGGGTTCTAATTATGCTAGCTGGTAACGGCCCGAAAGCAATCACTGAAGCACAGCAAAGCTCGGAGCCCTCCCTTTAACCCTGGGGGAAAGAGATGGCAAGGAAGGGCTGTTGATGCAATATGCTGTAACACCACAATAGAAGGGCACCTGTGATTCACCTGGGTAGAGCAGCCTCTACATCAGTGGTCACCAACCGATCGATCGCAATCGACTGGTCGATCCTAGAGGATCTCCCAGTCGATCACGATCTCCGGTGGTACAGCGGGGCTGCTGCTAAGGCAGGCTCCCTGTCTGCTCCGGCCCCACACTGATCCTGGAAGTGGCCAGAGTGGCCCTACAGCCCCAGGGATGGGGTGGCGGGGGCAGGAGTCTCCCTCCGTGCGCTGCTTCTGCCTGCAAGCATTGCCCCCACTGCTCCCATTGGCCAGGAACGGGGAGCTGTGGCCAGTGGGAGCTGGGGGGGGGTGTCAGTGCTTGCAGAGAGGGGCAGCGTGCGGAGCCACATGCCACCCGCCCCGTCCCCCCGGGGCCGCAGGGATGCATTGGCCCCTTCTGGGAGCGGCGTGGGACTGGGGTAGGCAGGGAGCCTGCCCTAGCAGCAGCCACGCTGCACCACCAACCAGGAGCCACCAGAGGTAAGTGCTGCCTGGCAGGAGGCCGCATCCCAACCCCCAGCCCTGAGCCCCCTCCCTGAGCACCCCAAGCCCCAGCCCTGAGCCCCCTCCTGGAGCCAGGACCCTGTACCCCCTCCTGCACCCCAACACTCTGCCCCAGCCCAGAGCCCCCTCCTGTACCCAGACTCCTTCCCAGAGCTGCACCCCTCACCCCCTCTTGCACCTCAACCCCCTGCCCCAGGCTCAGCCCAGAGCCCCCTCCCATACTGCAAACCCATCAGCCACAGCCCAGAGCCCATACCCCCTCCTGAACCCCGACCCCCTACCCCAGCCCGGTGAAAGTGAGTGGGGGGAGGAGGGGAGCGAGTGACGGAGAGGGGGGGGATGGAGTGGGTGGGGCGGGGCTTTGGGGAAGGAGGGACCTCAGGGAAGGGGCGGGGTAGATCCTGGCTTGCCCTTAAATTCAAAAAGTGATCTTGGGCGTAAAAAATTGGAGACCACTGCTCTAGACTACGTAGAGTCAGATTTCAATGCTGCATCCCTAAAAATTACGAAGAATTACAATCCGTTCTACACTTTATATCTAGGATTAGACCATCAGTTACATTCAAACATTGAAATCAAGAAAATATTGATTATATATATCTACTGTATTTTAGATTTTTCAGGAGTAGTCATCACCATAGTGCTGGTATCTAAGTACTAAATGGATTAGGGAGTTGGCTAAGGATTAAACGATACAGCTTGTTGAATAGAATTGGATTAATATGTTCTTTTCTGATTCATTTCACCCTTTTGGACATTTGAATAGTTGAATCCTTTTTGTGGTATTGCTCAGCACCAGAGATGGTCCAATACTAGTCTCTAATATATTTCGATTATTTATGAAATTGGTCAAGTGATATATTCACCAGATACTTTTTTCTACTATTTGACTGTATCTATTGAATATTCAGCAATCTATTAGCAGAAATGCTTTTCAGTACCGGGCTTATTTTCAAACAATGCCATGTTAGCTGGATTTGTGGGAAAAGAGCCAAGAAAATGTATAGTAAAAAAAAAGTGAATAGGGCAATAGCCTGACTCGTAGACAATTCATTCCCTCTTCATTCATAACCCTCTTGAAAAATGAGAGAAGATCAGTTTCCCTGGATGCTGGGAAGCAACATTCTACTTTTTAAAATGAGACAAGCAGCACAACCTGGATATATTTGTCTTGTTATTCAAGCTTTCTATATAGCTTTAGGAGCTTAGTGTTAAAGACGCTCCCTTAATGCTACAGTGCATAATAATACTTTTGCAAGAAATGCATGGGCTTTTAACTTGAAAAATAATGTAACAACTTACTCATAAAATGTCCCTTTAACCTGGAACAATTTAAAAATGATCCAGACAGCAGGTTTGTAGTTGAAGGTAGCCTGTATTGTCAGAACCCAGTTTTTGAGGGAAGATATTTAACTTCCTAGATGCTGTAGTGAGCATCCATGTTGTTACAGGGGAAGGGTTTAATTTATTTTAGATTGGAAAATAGTCTCCACTGGGGATCTGGCTGTCTGGCAGTCAAAATCCCCAAGGCCAAGTATGGAGGTCCTGAAATTCCTTTCCTGTCCCAGTGTACCAGGCATCTCCTCTCAGTCAAATCCCTTCTCAGCCCCCTGCAATTCCCACAAATACCAACCCTTGTCAGAGGAAGCTATCATCACCACCAGGGCCGGCTTTAGGACCTGCGGGGCCCGATTCGAATACCCGGCGGCGGTCCGGGTCTTCGGCAGGACTTCGGCGGCGGAGGGTCCTTCACTCGGCTCCAGGTCTTCCGCAGCACTGAAGGACCCTCCCCCCCCCCCCCCCCCCACCCGCCGCCGAAGACCCTGCGTGGACCCCCCGCCGCCGAAAACCCACCGAAGACCCGGAGCGGACCCCCCGCCGCCGAAGTGCCACTGAAGACCCGGAGCGGACTGCTGCCGGGTGAGTAAAAAAAAATTTAAAAGGCACCTAAGGGGCGGGGCCCTCTTAGGCGCAGGTGTGGGACCCTCTTAGGCGCGGGGCCCAATTCCGGGGAATCGGCCTAAAGCCAGCCCTGATCACCACAGTATTAACACCCTCTAAATAACTCTGACGGTGGCTTACAGCAGGATATATTTGTTCATATACATGGAGAGACTCCCACTGATTTCAGTAGGAACTGGATCAGGCCTTAAGCGCACTGCTCATAGACAATGTGAATCAGTGGCAGAGCTGGGTACAGAATTCAGGAGTCTTGACTCCCAGTACCCTAAAGCAACTACTTACCTGTCTTTTCAGCCAAAGGTGAGGTGGTAGCAGCACCAATCTAACATGCTGTCTTATTATGTGATTTTATGCAAGGTACATCTACTGGACACATGACCATAGTTTGTATTCATTGTGAACTGGACTCGAATAAAATTAATTTGGCATGCAGACCATTATCAGTGATGTTGTATTAGTAATAATGCAATCCATACTTTAAATAGAGAGAAAATTACATAACTTACAACATTCATAAAGCATTCTGGATCCACAGTAATCTTCTTTAGCATTTCTTCTCCATGTTTAATGTTCCATCTTATGAGTTCTTCTGAATATCTAATTCCTTGGAACAAATATGCCAACATAATAAACAGCTGCATCTTAGGCCTGTGTGAAACAATTCATTTATCGATTAATAGGAATTCTATGAACATACTGTATCTCTCTGCTTTAAAAAAAAGGCACTATTTACTTTTATAGCAAGAAAAAAGCCAAGAGTCTGATCTAGAAGTAAATACCCTAACCCTAACCCAACCTCCTGCCCTGCCCAGCCCAGCGCAGAATTTGAACAAGTGAAAAAACCTCATTGCCCACTGCTTACCTGTGGGAATGCTCTGAAGGGCTCTGGCCCAGGTGGACAGGGATCCATGCCTCCTGGCCATTTATTGCTCAGCCTCAGCCGCCCAGTCCCGCTTAGCTGGCCCTGGCCCTGAGGACAGGACAGCATAGGGTGCCTGCTGCCACAAGTGATCCAGCCCTCCCTGCAGCACACTGATTGACTGCACACATAGCATAAGGTTGGCTGGCCTACCTGCGTCTTTGTCTAGCCCTCCCACCTCCTACTTTGAAAAGGGATGATGGGGTGGGGCCCTGCTCCCCCCCTCTTCTGGCAACTTGCTCTAGCATCACACAGTGGGAGGAGGAGTTGTCCAATAAAGTCCCAAACTGAAATTCTCCTATGATCCAGGAGGAGTGAATACTGCCTGAATGAAGCATAAAGGTTTTGGAATGGTAAAAAACACTTTGCAAAATCACACTTCTAAGCACTTTCCATCTGATGACCTCAAAGCACCTAACCAAAACCAATGAATTTATACAAACTCCTGTGAGGCAGGCAAGTATTATTATCCCCGTTTTTCGGATGGAGAAACTGAGGCACGTGCTAATTAAGTCCCCATCCGCTGTCTTTTTAAATCAATGGAAAGACTCCCCTTGAGATCAAGTCTTAAATGATGGGGGCAATGTCACATTGCAAGTCTGTGATGGGGGGGCCATTAATAGAACCCCAGATCTTCACATTTCTAGCTCTGCTTTCAACACCAAGCCATGCTTCTTCCCTTAAATTTTACTTTCCATTTCTCTTATCTGGAAAACAAATGAGTCTCTTTGAAGGGACTCTTAATTGATTACTGAACAGGCTGTGCATGTAGGTAGTTGTATTTGTGGTACAGTAGAGTTCATAGAGGAATCATCCAACAACTCTGATTTCAACGTGATTCCTTGTTTCACACACAAATGATGTGTGATGAGTTCTATATGACTTGTGTCCTTTTAGAGAGACAAGGTGGTCCCCCCTGGACTATTATACCTGCCACCCATGAAGGTGGGTGAGGCAATAATATCGTTTATGGGACCAACTTCTGTTGGTGAGAGAGACAAGCTTTCCAAAAGCCCACCCTCTTTTAAAAGTGATCTGTCCTCCCCCCAGTTCCGGCGCCTTAGCTGAGTTGCTCCAGCATCAGCACAGCAGGAGGAATCCCACAGCTAGGCTAGTCAGTGAAAACCAGAATCACTTTTCAAACTGATGGGGCCCTTCACCTCCCACAACTCCCTATTGTATAATGCAAAGTACAAAAAGCATCAACATGTTAAACTGAGCAACAGGGGTAGGGCAAGCGAGGGAGGGGGGATGTGGGTGGAACTGGAGAGCAGTGAGGGGGAGGGCTGAGTGAATGGGGAGCAGGGAGAGGGCGGAGGAGGAGCAGTGGGGGGAGGGAAGGAGGAAGCCTACTTAGCCCACCCAAGGAGCAGGGAGGGGGGACTAGATGGGGTGAGGGGCCAAGCAAGGAGGGAGCCGAGTGGGCAGGAGGGGAAGGAACCCCAAAGCAAGCAGCAGCACAGCAAGCTGGGATCTCTGGAGAGGAGGGTTGGTGGCATTGGTGGTGTGCTGGAGAAAACTGCAGCAGCAGGGAAAGCATGAGTGACTGAACTTTGAGCTCATATATGTTCCATGCAGGTTCAGGGGCAGCTGAGCAGGCTATCTGCTACTCAGCCTGCTCAGCTGTCCCAGAACCTGCATGAACCATAATAAAGAAAAACATGGTAGCGTGGAAGGCAGGGAGGGGAAGAGGCAGGGCCACCAGGGCCCCAGCATTTGGCGACACGCCTGGGGCACCTGTGTGGGAAGGCAATGCCTTCCCGTGCCTATTATATGCTCTGCCCATGTGTGAAAGTGAAGAAAGCACTATTTAAAAATGCCAGTAATTATGACTGGTTTCAGAGTGGTAGTCGTGTTGGTCTGTATCCACAAAAAGAACAGGAGTACTTGTGGCACCTTAGAGACTAACAAATTTGTTTGAGCATAAGCTTTCGTGGGCTACAGCCCACTTCATCGGATGCAACCAATGGAGTGGGCTGTAGCCCACGAAAGCTTATGCTCAAATAAATTTGTTAGTCTCTAAGGTGCAACAAGTACTTCTGTTCTTTTTGAGTAGTTATGACTGTGCTCTTCACAGGGGGCAAGTGACCTCTGATTGTCAAGGTGGTGAGCAGTGACTCCCATTGAAATACTTCTAAATACCCAAGCAGTAGCAATGACCATAAACACCTTTTTCTATCTTCATATAGGCATAGGACTGTGTCCCTTCCTCTCAGAAATGGACTTTCCCCATAGTAATCCATGCCTTTGTTAACTAGAGATTAGACTACTGCAGTGTGCTCTACCCTGGGTTGACTGTGAAGGCCACAGAGAAGCTTTTCTCCTTATAAGTGGCACAAAGCAATAAGAGCATACAACACCAAGGCTCTGGTCCCCATGCTGCTCCACATACAATAACTGATTCATTTCACGGTTCTAGTCTTCATCATCAAAGAGCCCATTGGGCTAGGGCCTAGTTATCTGCAGGAATCCCTGAATGCTTCCAATATTGGGATCAACAATGACGCTTCGGCTGAAAACACCTGGTGAAGCTTGGGGACTTAGACCAGGATTTGCTTGTTAGAGGGCTTCTGGATGTGGTAATCCCTGACTGCAGACCAGAGTGAATAAAAGTATTGTATAATTCAGTTCACAACATAAGACTCAGTGCTTTGCAGAGTTTTCCTGACTAAATGTAGCTACCAAATGTCCTGATAGCTCTTCTCTCTTTCCTACATAAAGAAGGTCAGAAAATAACTTTATAGAAAATGTAATTTGTCAGTGGGACCAAGGACCCGGACATAACTAAACAGCCATTGTGTTTCTAGTACTTTTTGTATCTGATGCCTACATCAGATGACTGATGACTGGCACATCGGAGTGATTGGAAGAGTAAGACACAATAAAAAAAGAAAAGAGCAGCATTTTTTCAGCTGAATAAAGTTTGCAGGCGAAGACATACATAAAATATAATCCTATATGCAATACGATGATACATCAATCATTACAAACTCCTCTCATCAAGGCTTGTTGTGTGTTTCCAGGTTGTTCAGGTCTCCTTTACTGCTTCCCAAAACACTCATTAAAGGCTGGATTGTGGCTTTTATTACTTTTTTTTTTAAGTGTTACGAAACTTTTCATCAAAAAAGTAAAAGAAAACTCAAGATAAGTTTTTGTGTGAACATTTGTGTTTTTGTCCAAAAAATGTATTTTCCATTGAAAGAAGTGTCAACCTGCTCTTGATTTATGTTTTCAAGCTTTTCTCCACAACCATGAAGGGTAGAAAATTCCCTTTTTTACACCAAAGATGGGATTCTTATGCAATTTTTTGATTCAAGAAGCAAAACACCAAATATTGCAATACTCATGAGAGCTGGGAACACTTGACAAAGCCACTCCCAGTGAGAAGTCAGTCTAGTAAGACATGGGGTGGGGGTGGGGAGGAGATGTGCAACACAGTTTCCACATAAGCTAACCTTTAAAAGACACCCTCAGGTATATCAGGATAACTTTCCAAATGTGCTGAGTCAGCAATGTCTTCCTGAGCCACCAAGCAGCTAGACTGGAATAAAAGAGCTGTAAAACAGCAACAGCCCAACCCTTGGCACCAGCATATATCCCAAGCTGCCATGTGAGTTCCTCCAAGATTGGAAAGGAATCTCATGTAGACCACTGTTCTATGAGCAAAGAATACACAAGTGCTATCTCAACCCTGCAGCCCCACTCCTTCTGCTTACTTCAGAGACAACGTTGGGCAATGTAAATAAATAAAGAAAAAACCTTACTAATCCATGTCTATATTATTTCTTTGGATTTATACATGCCTAGTGCAGGGTGTCTATATATGCAGTTGGGGGCACCTTCGACTTCAAGATGTATAACAGGAAACAGCTCCACCATCATATTTATTATATAATCAATAAAGTGTGTCAGAAAAAATAATTCTGTTTTGCAAAAAAAAAAAAAAAAAAGGATGCAGAATTTGTTTTCATTCCACATTGGAATAATAATAATAAAAAAAAGAGAGAGAGAGAGAGAGAGAGACCTGAAACTTTTTGCTAAAAAACAGAGGGAAAGAGACACCTCAGACAGCCAATATCCCAGTGGTTTGGGTGATTCCCTGGTCAAAAAGGGACACTGGTGGCTCCAGTCAGCACTGCTGACCAGGCTGTTAAAAGTCCGCTTGGTGGCACAGCGGGTCTGGCAGGCTCCCTGCCCAGCTCTGCACAGCTCTCGGGAAGCAGCCAGCATATCCCTCCAGCTCCTAGGTCCCTTCAATACTGCTCCTAGGTGGAGGGGCGGCCAGGGGGCTCCAGGTGCTGCCCCCATACTGAGCGCTGGCTCTGCAGCTCCCATTGGCCGGGAACCATGGCCAATGGGAGTTGCAAGGGTGGCACCTGCGGGGGTGGGAAGCACGCAGACCCCCCAGCCCGCCCCTCTGCCTAGGAGCAGAGGGACATGTCTCCGCTTCCCAGGAACCGCCTGAGGTCAGCGCCACCCAGAGCCTACACCCTGAACTCCCTCACACACCCCAAACCCCTTCCCCAGTTTGGAACCCCCTTCTGCACCCAAACTCCCTCCTGGAGCCTGCACTCTGCACCCCCTCCTACGCCCCAAGCCCATGCCACAGCCCTGAGCCCCCTTCCACACTCCAAACCCCTTGACCCCAGCCCGGAGCCTCCTCCTGCACCCCAAACCCCTCGTGCCCAGCTCCACCCCAGAGCCCACACCCCCAGCTGGAGCCCTCACCTCCTCCCACACCCCAACCCCCTGCCCCAGCCCTGAGCCCCCTCCCGGACTCCAAATCCCTGCCCCATCTCGGTGAAAATGAGTGAGCGTGGTTGGGAGAAAGTGAGCGATGGAGGGAGGGGGGATGAAGTGAGCGGAGGCATGGCCCTGGAGAAGGGGCAGTGCCCTGGAGAAGGGATGGGGTAGGGACGGGGCCTCAGGGAATGGGAAGGGCAATTAGAAAGTTGGCAATCCTATTAGGAAACAGTTTCAAGTCCCTGCTCTGAATCAGGCAGCAATGTCTCCTACAGCCCAAATGAGTGTCCAAACCACCAGGCTATTGGCTATTCTGGGGTCTCTCTCTTGACGTGACAAAGTTTCAGACAAAAATATTTAATCAAAAAATTCCCAATCAGCTCTAATAATCACTCCACACCAGCATAACCAGCAAAGATATAATAGCAGAATCCTGTAATGGGGGCTCATACTGTTAACTCTTCAGTGCTCTTTTAGCTTATTTATACAGTGATTTCTGAGGGGCAAACCCTGTTTCCTTCTCTATGGGAGTGGAGTGTCCTCCGGTAGCAGAACTTGTGAGGTTCTGCTGATGTCCCAGCTTGTTTCTGCCTAGCTGGAGAGACTGAGGAGGCTGAATTACTCCTTCCCCACAGGCAGAGATTTTCCTTAATGCTCATGCTATCACTGTTTGGCTTTGCTGACTTGCTGAAATCCTCAATACACTTGTCTTGATTGCCTTTTAAATCAGATACACAGTATTGAAGGGACTAACTTGCCATCGTCCTGCCAGTTGCAGGAACAAAGACTCAACAATATGAGTCTGGAAGCTCACATGAATAAATCAATCAATCAAGGTGGCCTCCTTACAACACCCTACTATTAATGCCCTCATTAAATGAAATAATTCCATCTGGGTCTGGCTCTGCCGTTCGCCTGGTTCATATTTTGCTAAAAGTTGATAGAAATTATAATTACATTTGCACAATAATAATGTAAACTAATATTACTTGGGCCCTTGGCATACAGCAGAGATTTCTTTAACCAAGCACACACAGGATCAGCAAGAATCACCTTAATAATCCAACAAGAACACCCAGAATTTTATTTGTAAGGCCCACAGGGCATTGACTGAAACAAGTTATATTAAAAATCAAACAAAAGACCACCAGCTCTGCACAGCTCTCGGGAAGCAGCCAGCATATCCCTCCAGCTCCAGGGAGAGACCACACAGGGAGAGACCACTCCTAAAGTTAGGAAATAAAACCCACCATATGGCCAGCCTTGGGACAGCTCTCCTCCATCTTCTGGGTAAAACCTAGAAGGTGCTTTCTAGGAACTCGTAAGACAGTCCAGCCAAGATAGGGTGTGCATACATGTACTCAGTGAGGACACCAACCAGCACACTAGTACCGGCTCAGCGAATGCAGCTGTGAAGAACCCCATAAAATCTGTTTACACACCAGCAAAACTGTAAGTGTTGGTCCTAATCCAGAGGCAAAAGGAATGGGCACATTCTGAAATAAACTAAATTGTGGCTGAGCATCCCATGTCCTGCAAGGTGGATGGAAATAGGGTGGTTGGGAAACAAGATTCCATTTTGTGAAAAAATCTGAGGTTTTGAAATTTGTTTCCATTACAACAAGGAATGAAACCAAGACCTTTCTTGATACCTTAAATAACTGCTTCTTGGAGCAGCTAGTCCTGGAATCCACAAGAGGAGAAGCAATTCTTGATTTAGTCCTAAGTGGAGCACAGGATCTGGTCCAATAAGTGATTATAACTGGACTGCTTGGTAATAATGACCATAATATAATTAAATTTAACATCCCTGTGGCGTGGAAAATACCACAGCAGCCCAACACTGTAGCATTTAATTTCAAAAAGGGGGAATACACAAAAATGAGGAAGTTAGTTAAACAGAAATTAAAAGGTACAGTACCAAAAGTGAAATCCCCATCCCTATATGGAAACTTTTTAAAGACACCATAATAGAGGCTCAATTTAATTGTATACCCCAAATTAAAAAACATTGTAAGAAAACCAAAAAAGTGACACTGTGGCTAAACAACAAAGTAAAAGAAGCAGTGAGAGGCAAAAAGGCATCCTTTAAAAAGTGGAAGTTAAACCCTACTAAGGAATATAGAAAGGAGCATAAACTCTGGCAAATGAAGGGTAAAATATAATTAGGAAAACCAAAAAAGAGTTTGAAGAACAGCTAGCCAAAGACTCAAAATGTAATAGCAAAAAAAATTTTAAGTACGTCAGAAGTAGGAAGCCTACTAAACAACCAGTGGGGCCACTGGACAATTGAAATGCTAAAGGAGCACTCAAGGACGATAAGGCCATTGTGGAGAAACTGGATGAATTCTTTGCATCGGTCTTCACGGCTGAGGATGTGAGGGAGATTCCCAAATCTGAGCCATTCTTTCTAGGTGACAAATCTGAGGTACTGTACCAGATTAAGGTGTCATTACAGGAGGTTTTGGAACAAATTGATAAACTAAACAGTAATAAGTCACCAGGACAAGAAGGTATTCACCCAAGAGTTCTGAAGAAACACAAATGTGAAATTGCAGAACTACTAACTGTAGTCTGTAACCTATCATTTAAATCAGCTTCTGTACCTAATGAAGGATAGCTACTGTGATGTCAATTTTAAAAAGGGCTCCAGAGGTGATCCTGGCAATTACAGGCCAGTAAACCTGACTTCAGTACCGGGAAACTGGTTGAAACTATAGTAAGAACAAAATTGCCAGACACATAGATGGACATAATTTGTTGGGGAAGAGTCAACATGTTTTCTGTAAAGGGAAATCATGCCTCACCAATCTACTAGAATTCTTTAAGGAGATGAACAAGCATGTGCACAAGGAGGATCCAGTGGATCTAGTGTACTTAGATTTTCAGAAAGCCTTTGACAAGGTCCCTCACCAAAGACTCTTTAGCAAAGTAAGCTGTCATGAGATAAGAGGAAAGGTCCTCTCACGGATTGGTAATGGGTTAAAAGATAGGAAACAAAGGGTAAGAATAAATGGTCAGTTTTCAGAATGGAGAGAGGTAAATAGTGCTGTCCCCCAGGGATCTGTACTGGGCCCAGTCCTATTCAACATATTCATAAATGATCTGGAAAAAGGGGTAAACAGTGAGGTAGCAAAATTTGCAGATGATAGAAAACTACTCAAGCTTGTTAAATCCTAAGCACATTGTGAAGAGCTACAAAAGAATCTCACAAAACTGGGTGACTGGGCAGCAAAATGGCAGATGAAATTCAATGTTGATAAATGCAAAGTAGTGCACATTGGAAAACACAATCCCACGTATACATATAAAATGATGGGGTCTAAATTATCTGTTACCACTCAAGAAAGAGATCTTGGAGTCATTGTGGATAGTTCTCTGAAAACATCCACTCAATGCGGAGAAACTAAATTAATTCTGTGCTTCAGTCTTCACGGCTGAGGATGTTAGGGAGATTCCCAAACCTGAGCCGTCCTTTCTAGGTGACAAATCTGAGGAATTGTCACAGATTGAAGTGTCACTAGAGGAGGTTTTGGAATTAATTGATAAACTTAACAGTAACAAGTCACCGGGAGCAGATGGCATTCACCCAAGAGTTCTGAAAGAACTCAAATGTGAAATTGCGAAACTATTAACTATGGTTTGTAACTTGTCCTTTAAATCGGCTTCTGTACCCAATGACTGGAAGATAGCTAATGTAATGCCAATATGTAAAAAGGGCTCTAGAGGTGATCCCGGCAGTTACAGACTGGTAAGTCTAATGTCAGTACCTGGCAAATTAGTTGAAACAATAGTAAAGAATAAAATTGTCAGACACATAGAAGAACATAAATTGTTGGGCAAAAGTCAACATGGTTTCTGTAAAGGGAAATCATGTCTTACTAATCTATTAGAGTTCTTTGAAAGAGTCAACAAAATGTGGACAAGGAGGATCCAGTGAACAATAGTGTACTTAGATTTCCAGAAAGCCTTTGACAAGGTCCCTCATCAAAGGCTCTTACGTAAATTAAGTTGTCATAGGATAAGAGGGAAGATCCTTTCATGGATTGAGAACTGGTTAAAAGACAGGAAACAAAGGGTAGGAATAAATGGTAAATTTTCAGAATGGACAGGGGTAACTAGTGGTGTTCCCCAAGGGTCAGTCCTAGGACCAATCCTATTCAACTTATTCATAAATGATCTGGAGAAAGGGGTAAACAGTGAGGTGGCAAAGTTTGCAGATGATACTAAACTGCTCAAGATAGTTAAAACCAAAGCAGACTGTGAAGAACTTCAAAAAGATCTCTCAAAACTAAGTGATTGGGCAACAAAATGGCAAATGAAATTTAATGTGGATAAATGTAAAGTAATGCACACTGGAAAAAATAACCCCAACGATACATACAATATGATGGGGGCTAATTTAGCTACAACTAATCAGGAAAGAGATCTTGGAGTCATCGTGGATAGTTCTCCGAAGACATCCACGCAGTGTGCAGCGGCAGTCAAAAAAGCAAACAGGATGTTAGGAATCATTAAAAAAGGGATAGAGAATAAGACAGATAATATCTTATTGCCCTTATATAAATCCATGGTACGCCCACCTCTTGAATACTGTGTACAGGTGTGGTCTCCTCATCTCAAAAAAGATATACTGGCATTAGAAAAGGTTCAGAGAAGGACAACTAAAATGATTAGGGGTTTGGAACGGGTCCCATATGAGGAGAGATTAAAGAGACTAGGACTTTTCAGCTTGCAAAAGAAGAGACTAAGGGGGCATATGATAGAGTAAATAAAATCAAGAGTGATGTGGAGAAAGTGAATAAGGAGAAGTTATTTACTTGTTCTCATAATATAAGAACTAGGGGCCACCAAATGAAATTAATGGGCAGCAGGTTTAAAACAAATAAAAGGAAGTTCTTCTTCACACAGCACACAGTCAACCTCTGGAACTCCTTGCCTGAGGAGGTTGTGAAGGCTAGGACTATAATAGGATTTAAAAGAGAACTAGATAAATTCATGGAGGTTAAGTCCATTAATGGCTATTAGCCAGGATGGGTAAGGAATGGTGTCCCTAGCCTCTGTTTGTCAGAGGGTGGAGATGGATGGCAGGAGAGAGATCACTTGATCATTACCTGTTAGGTTCACTCCCTCTGGGACACCTGGCATTGGTCACTGTCGGTAGACAGAATACTGGGCTGGATTGACCTTTGGACTGACCCAGTATGGCCATTCTTAATGTGCAGTGGCAGTCAAAAAAGCAAACAGAATGTTGGGAATCATTAAGAAAGGGATAGATAATAAGACAGAAAATATCACATTGCCTCTATATAAATCCATGGTACACCCACATCTTGAATACTGCATGTAGATGTGGTCACCCCATCTCAAAAAAGATATATTGGAATTGGAAAAGGTTCAGAAAAGACCAACAAAATGATTAGGTGTATGGAATGGCTTCCGTATGAGGAGAGATTTATAAGACTGAGACTTTTCAGCTTGAAAAAGAGACAAGAGGGGATCTGATTGAGGTCTATAAAATCATGACTGGTGTGGAGAAAGTAAGTAAGTAAGTGTTATTTACTCCTTCTCATAACACATGAACTAGAGGTCACCAAATTAAATTAATAGCAGTTTTAAAACAAACAAAAGGAAGTATTTTTTCACACAATGCACAGTCAGTCTGTGGAACTCCTTGCCAGAGGATGTTGTGAAGGCCAAGACTATAACAGAGTTCAAAAAAGAACTAGGTAAGTTCATGGAGGATAGGTCCATCAATAGCTATTAGCCAGGATGGGCAGGGATGGTGTCCTTAGCCTCTGTTTGCCAGAAGCTGGGAACGGGTGACAGGGGATGGATCACTTGATGATTACCTGTTCTGTTCATTCCCTCTGGGGCACCTGGCATTGGCCACTGTCAGAAGACAGGATACTAGGCTAGATGGACCTTTGGTCTGACCCAGTATGGCCGTTCTTATGTATGTTCTTATGATCTGTTGATTTTTTTTTTTTTTTTTTTTGCGTGGGAAAAAACAGAATACCTCGTGCTTAGGGCACTAACCTGGGATGTAGGAGATCTGGATTCAATTGTCTGGCCTGAATCAGGGAGATCAGGGAATTGAACCTCAGTCACTCACACTCCCATTACACTATTTTGGGGTGGGGGGTGTAGAGCTGCCTGCGCAACAATTCCATCCTGGACCTGAGAAACCTCCTGCTCAAAAAAGGTACATTTCTTCAGAAAGTTTTGGTGTTGATGAATTGGCATTTTCTGACAAAGAAAAAGTTACTTCAAAAATTCCCAAGCAACTCTAAGTGAAGCACCAGAGCTACTCCTTCATTCTACAGGAGGTGATGGGTCAGTGAGTATCTAAGCAGAACCAGTTCTGGGCCCATGCCACCACTTACCTAGTTCTGAGAGATGCATGCACTATCCGGGTGACTGACTGACAGAATCATTAAGGTTCTTAGCTCCATTCACAAGCGGAACTCAGCCATTAAAACCCATGCTGTAGGGATCTAAAAGACCCTTACTATCCAGGCTACATGAGTATTTCTTAATAAGAGCCCCCCCAAAAAAATTGCAGAAGAAGCCTGAAGCAAGGCATCTTCTACAGATTACTGCCCAAATCTCCCATCCTATAATCTCCTTATATGGCAAGGTTCCCAAAAAAACCACCACAAATAAAAGACACAAAAGCCATTAGACTGCCTGCATACTCACAAAAACTGGACATGCTGACCCTCTTTACAGTACATCTTCCACTTGTTACCACAAAAGCACCTTTACCAATGTTAAATTGTGTGTCCAATTTTTGCCAGTTTAGCTGCACCCTGAGAGACCAGGGATTTGCGCTTCTTAATCCTCAGGGTTTAAAAAAAAAAAAGTAAAGGAAGATGAAATTGTTCATCTCTCTGACCGCTTTCAAGCAGGAGAAGCAGCAATTCACACACACACATATCCCCTCTGCCGGCATCACCAAGCAGAGAGCTCTTATTACACACTCACAATAAGCATCAGAAACAAAGACACTATGCATTCCCTGCAGATTATTCTTATTCATAAATAGGTGACAAAACAAAGAAACCACAAACTCACATATACAAGAAACTTAACTTTGCTTCGGTTCTCTCAGTCCTTCCTTCCGTCTCTAGCTCTCAGGCTGACTCCACCTCAACTGATTCATTGCAGGAAGCATACAACAGTTACAGGTAATAAGAATGCACTCATTACTTAAGAGCAGCCATTACAATTGTTGTGTGTTGCCAGCACATGTAGCAGGGTGTGTTTAAGGCAGGGGCGGGCAAACTTTTTGGCCTGAGGGCTGCATCAGGTTTTGAAAATTGTATGGAGGGCCGATTAGGGGAGGAGGTCGTGGCCCGCCCCCCTCATCCGCTCCCCGCTGGGACCCCTGCCCCATCCACCCACCCCCCCCCGCTCCCACTCCCCTGACCGCCCCCGGAACCCCTGACTGCCCCCGCTGCCCATCCAACCCCTCCTCTCATTCCTGACTGCCCCCCCGGGATCCCTGCTCCCATTCAACCCCTCTGTTCCCCGCCCTCTGACCGCCCTGACCCCTATTCATTTCACACCCCCGCCTCCTGACCACCACCCTGAACTCCCCTGCCTTCTATCCACCACCCCTCTCCCCCCGCTCCCTGCCCCCTTACCACGCTGCCTGGAGCACCGGTGGCTGGCGGCGCTACAGCCGTGCTGCCCGGCTGGAGCCAGCCACACCATTGCCACTGCGCAGCACAGAGACCGGGTCAGGCCGGGCTCTGCAGCTGCGCTGCCCCAGGAGCTCGCAGCCCCACCGCCCAGAGCATTGTGAGCTGAGGCTGCAGGGGAGGGGGAACAAAGGGGAAAGGGTCGGGGTGAGCCTCCCGAGCCAGGAGCTCAGGGGCCGGGCAGGAGGGTCCTGCAGGCCGGATGTGGCCCGCGGGCTGTAGTTTGCCCACCTGTGGTTTAAGGTCATATTAGATAGTAATGTAAAAGTAAAACAAATGATAATGAAATTTGTTTTTCCTTCAGCTCATTGGGTGTGTGGAGAGGGGAATACAGTCTGTCCTCTCTTAGCTCCGATTCTTATCAGGCTGACTGCATCAATCTGTTGGGATTTCATGTTGTATATTTTCATATACACCTCTACCCCGATATAACGCTGTCCTCGGGAGCCAAAAAAATCTTACCGCGTTATAGGTGAAACCGCGTTATATAGAACTTGCTTTGATCTGCCGGAGTGCGCAGCCCCGCTCCCCCGGAGCACTGCTTTACCACGTTATATCCGAATTCGTGTTATATCGGGTTGCGTTATATCAGGGTAGAGGTGTACATAGTTATTGCATGGCATCACTACATGGCAGAGCAGTGTGTGTGCCTTAAATTTGCATTGCTATACCTTAACATGTTTGGATTTCTCTAAAGTGTAGCCTGAATTCTGAATTTCCTAGACTTGAAAATCTTGTTTTGGGGACAATTACAACATCTCTGAAATGTTTTTACCTTTAAATTATTGCTCTCAGCCTTAACTCCAGTTTAGTATAATTTTTTTCTGGGAATTCTATATGGTTAGGGCAGAGTAGAGAAGCTTGTATACGGTTTGTGCTGTATCTGTTCTGAGGCTAAAGAACATCAGACTCCAGGGCTCTCTGTCTCACATGCTCCTTTAGAACTAGAGCAATGAGAGGATACAGAGTAATACTTTGCTTGCTTGCGTATGGTGAGTGTTAGTGGCAATGAAGAAGACTGCTATATTCTGTAATCAGGCTTACAACCAACTGAAATATATTCTGAGACAGAGGTCATTGACTTGGGAATGGATAGAGAATTTCCTTCATGATTATCACTCCATAAACTAAGAAAGGTCAGGATTAGGGCTGAAGTATTACAGAATGGCAGAGGGTTTCATCATGCTCTGAATACGCATTATATTGAGGTAGAGGTGTACTGACTTTTGGGATTATTTTAAAAAAACCTTTTCTGATTTTTGTTATGGATTTTACGAAACATTCACTAAGAAATGATGATGTAATTAAAACAATGAAAATGTGATATGGTCTCAGAAGCAAACTTTTTCAAATTATGATTTTGAAAGTAGCATACAGAGATAAGTGATAAAATGTGTAATTATAGAGTGATATAAAATTATTCCATAAAAAGATACAGGGTATGAAATTGTGGCTCTGTCTATTAAAATCAATTGCAAAATGCCCATTGACTTCAGTGGGGCCAGGATTCCATACATGGTATTAGGGTAATGATGTACAGCAACAATTTCTGAGGGGGCCAGGTAGCATTATAATGATTATTTTTATTCCTTTGGGTAGTAAGAATGTGCCATATTTTAATTAACCAAGTGATCATAGAAGGAGCATAGGGATTATGATCCTGAACTGTCTTGCAGCTATCAGAAAAAAACAGAGAAGATGAACTACCCTCCTCTTAGGAATGACACTGTCAACAAGACTATGGATATTTTTAGTTGCATGGGAAAATCCATCTGCATATTTGCTCACTTTTTACCAAATTTGTATGGAACTACAATCTCACAATATTTTTAAAGGATCTATTAGCAGACTTACAGGAACGGTGTCTCTCTGATTCAGTTCAGCTCAGTCATGTAATCTAGGTGGAGGCAAGTAGGTTCTCTGTGTAATGTCTTGCATTTGGTGTTCACGTGATTAGTACATAAAGATGATTTAGAATTGTCTCGAGATGTTTCCTCAGGATTTAAAATTAAATTCACCAAGGATATTAATATCCAATTCCTGAATATCTATATTGCCTTCATGCTGGGGGTTCTGAGCTTTCAAAAGTGTTGTGTAGATCTTAGAAGAGCTACTGCTTTCATTAGCTATATTAACTGGTATTATGTCAAAGCCTGCTAGGCACCTGATCATTAATCAATTGTTGACCTGTAAAAATATGAAAGTTTGGAAGCATGGAAATAAAGGTGTATCTCTGAAATTCTATTGTGTCCTTAAATTGGCCAAATAAATTATATTTGACATTCTATCAAGAAGTCTAGTAAAACCACCAAGATCCCAACCTTCATACAAGGATTCACAGTCTCCCAAGAGTATCAAGGAGGTTATTCAATAAGGGGGACAAGACGACTCTCCCTTGACGGTCCCAGAGCCCGGGCTCCAGCCTGAGCCTGAACATCTGTACTGCAACTTTATAGCCCCACAGCCTGAGCCCGAGACGGCTGACATGGGTCAGCTGAGAGTGTTTTATTGCAATATAGACATACCCTTGGGCAAGACCTAAAGAGAGAGCCTCTGTCTTAGAGGAATTAATTCTAAAACCAGATAATTTCCTGAAGAGTCTACACCGCTTCATTGTATTGGGAAAGGATGTTCTGAGGTTCATGGAGAAAAGAAATGTATTAACGTATCACCCGATCTATCTTCAACTTCTCACAGTACAAAGCTGTGGTGAGAAAGAACATGCTGCCAAGGTCTGTCATATGGAGAAAAAGAAGTCATGCACTGAGAAGTCATCATTCATGTTTACATAAAGGAACCCCTGAACAAGCTATTTGACTATAAGAGAGAATGGGGCCTTCTCATGATAAAGTGACTTGGGAGTAACAACATTTTTCAGAACTGGGGTTTGACTGCTCCATGTTAGGTTGATGAAGATATAAAACAAATGTGAAATTGAGAGTGAAAGTTGATAGCGAGTAACACTCACTGTAATCACTGAAGAAATGTACAGACAAATTTTTCTTAATGTAAAACGGAGAGAAACTAAGATAATTTTATCACTATAATGTTTTAAACCTATTAGGATGACTGCAGGTCACTTTAAATTACAACTATTTCTATTGATCATTGCTAACTATTTGTATTAGTCACAATTTAATGCAAACAGCAACAACAGCAGCAGCAGCAGCTCCTCAAGGAAACAGACCTTCACTGATTGGTTGAATTAGGGTGAGCAAGTCTAAATTGTAATGGGGAGGTTGGCTTGTAAGTCTTGCCTAAGTGCTCCAGGTAGTTAGGTAGAGATTACAGGCCCTTTATATATTCTGCCCTTCCCCAATATGGGGGGAAAAGAGCCAGAACAACCCCCTACCCATGAACTAACCAACCAAAACATTAAAAGATGGTTGTCAACATGAACAGGTAAAATAGTCAGGTCCAGGACAGTACTAACTACTTCTCTTCCCTCCTGCCCCGATCTCGTCACTGACTTCTGTTCTCATCTTTATCCAGAATAGACAATTTCCCTTTATCTTAACAAGCTAACCCACTATAACTGAGAATCTTCCAGTTTCCAGTAACCTCAAAAAATGAGCCCTGGAGGAAGAGGGGAAAGGAAGCAACTCAGCCAATTCTCCAAGGTCCTTTACTGCCATCATAAGCTACCACGAATCATGTGCTGGATTCAATGGGAAAATTAACAATAAAATGTGTTATTTATAGATTCTTTTTGACTTTCTACATCTGCTTTCAGTGAAATCCTAGTTAACAAGGTCAAACTTTTTAGTTTTGTTTTTCTGCACTTGTGCTACTCAATTAAAAAAAAAACAACCAACCCTCCTCCCTCCCCCCCAAAAAAACTTCTCTCTCACACACACACACACACACACGATAGGAAACAAGCATCAGCAAAATGGTTTGGGTTGAGCATATCATCCTTCTAACAGATCCCTAAAAACCAATGACTCCCCCCACTTCCCCTCGATTCCTTAAGGTGATTAACCTGTAGACAAGCAGTTACAATGCTTATTGTGCAAGTCTTGCTTAAACCTAACTTCTTATGTAATCTAAAATGATTAATCAAAACCTATATTTAAATGGTTGCTGTTCCAACATGTTTTTTGGAGATGCCTTCACACATTCTTTACAACACACTAATGAAATATTGCTTCTGGGGGAAAACTCTGATGCAAATCATTATCAAAATGACACATTCATCACAGAAATAATACTCGCCTGCAAAACAAAGATGCATACTCTTGGATAGACAAAGAGTTCAGTTTCTTAAGCGAGGTGAGTTGGATCTGGACAAACATCTCTAGTGTCCCATATTGTCATTCACAGTCTCCCTGGGCAGCCAGGGCATTTACATATAACAGCCTCTGTGCTCTCTGTTCCATCTACTATCCACATCATAAAAGTCAGTAGCTGTACAGGTACAGAACTCACATTTGTCAACTTAACAGCATGTTCACCAGCAGCAATAAAATTCAGCACTTTCTGTTTCAATAAACACAGACTGCTTTCAACAAAGCTAGAGGAGAATCTCCCTTGTCTGTAAGAAGTATATCTCCCTAAACTAGCTGCTAGATGGCAAACAATCTAAAACATTTGAATATTCCTGAGTAGAGCTGCTGGAGCATCATTCCTCCTGGAAATCCGTCACCTGATTTTCAGAGATGCTGAGCATCTAATTTCAACTGGAGATGTGGGCACTCGGCATCTCTGAAAATCAGCAACAAAAATCTTATTCATCACAGCCTAAAAAGGAGAGGAATAGACTTCTGGATCCCTTAATGATATTGTTGGCCCTTTTCAACCCTGAGCAGCTAGTCAAGCTTTGGGCCCCAGGGATGTCCCAGTTAGAAGTAGAAATTGATGGAGTCTAGTATTTGCTTTGATGCAGTTCTTTTTTATTTACAATGTATGTACAAAGTTCTGTGTCTCTGAGCGCAGGGGGAATCAAATAGCAGGAAACAGCTTCTTTTGCTCACCACACCAAAAGCACTCTTAGCCGTCAGCCCAGACACCTCTTCCCAGGGTTCTTCCAGGACCAGCCACCATGTTTTCAGCTGCCTCTTCAAGCTGTGTTCCCCTTTCCATCTGTTCTTGACTGGTCTCTCTCACACTCAAACACACATACAGAAACAGAAACACACAAAAAATACTCATCCAAAATCTCCCAGGCAGGTTCACACATCCCTTTTGTCTTCGGTGGGGCTAATGCTTATAGTTATGTTAACTGAAGGGTGAGTTCATAGCTACTAATCTCAATGAGGTTTTACCTCAGGTCAAAATATAATTGATTTTTCCTAATGTACATAGAGCCACACCTATGTACCTCAGTAATGAGCAATTTAGAAATGCTGATTCAGTTGGGAGTTAGGGGCCTAAATGCCTGTGTGGATCTAGGCCAAAGAGATTAGATTGAATATAATTATATATTGCAGCAAAAAAACAAAAACCCATGCAAAACAAAGGGTGGCCTGGGAGTAGGGTCTGGGGAACAGACATATCCTGCAGAGGAGCCAGGTGGTAGAAAATCAGTACTTTTAAAAATACACTCAAGACCAGCGTAAGCAGTGAAGAGCTAGCATTGTTTCATCCCAATGATAGCTGGGTGTGAAAGCAGGAGTGCTTCTGCCATTTCTGAACAGCGGATAGACAGGGTACTGCTCAGCACTTCTACACACACACACACACACACACACACTCGGCACTGGACTCTCTTCTGCCTTCCATAGCAGGAGTGAAGTTAAAGTGATTCTTCGAGAAATGTAGCTTTGTTTCCTGAGGTGATACTGTAGTTACTGAAAATCACCAGCAGGATAGAAAATATAACAACAACAAATGTAGTGAAAATACAGCCAATCATAGTAAATAATGGAGTCAGTAGAGGGTTAACTTTTTTATAAAAAGAAAAATAGGCCTCTTTCCATACACAGAGAAAACAAGCTTCATCAGAGAATCCATCATTAACTTAAAGCATGGCTACTTTGTGTGGTTTATGGATGCTTCTCCATTAGGTCAATGATTTCATTGTACATGCGCAGCGGCGCATCCAGCCCCCAGATGAAATCCAGATGTGCCCATTCAGGAATGTTTTTGTAATGAACAAGATTAATAATTTGAGGGCGTAAAACATTAGCATCCTTTAAGTCTGCAAGCAAGTCTTGTCCACCAGTCCATATTGCAGTTGGCACTGTCATATCTTTTATCTTGTATAAAGGAGGGGTGGCCTGGAAAACAGTGAATAGTGTAGAAATGAAAGCCTGTGAAGTCACAGCAAATTTTACACACATCCATTCAGTAAATGATGAGAGAAGCTGCTCCTCAATCAAAACCAGGAAGAAAAATGCCCCTTACTCCCCCCACTCCTGGGCTCTCTTCCCAATTGTTTTATTTTTCCAAAGATGATGGCACTGTTAAACAAAAAAAATCATAATCCTACCTGACCAAATTTCGCCATATTCTTGGTTTGACTGCGCCAGTTATAAGCTTGGAATTCTCCTGAATTAAGTATCTAATATGAAAAGCAAGAGAGATAAAAAGTTACAATTGTAATATACAAATCAGTTGATCAGGGGATAAAAAGTAAGCCATGGAATCTTTCACCTCAAAGCCTTTGGTTGGATTCCACCTTACACTATGCTGACAGCAATTAAACTTAATCCCATTTCAAGGCTATGTGGAAGTCTACATTAAATTAGTTAAGTATCAGAGGGGTAGCCGTGTTAGTCTGAATCTGTAAAAAGTAACAGAGGGTCCTGTGGCACCTTTAAGACTAACAGAAGTATTGGGAGCATAAGCTTTCGTGGGTAAGAACCTCACTTCTTCAGATGCAAGTAATGGAAATCTCCAGAGGCAGGTATAAATCAGTATGGAGATAACGAGGTTAGTTCAATCAGGGAGGGTGAGGTGCTCTGCTAGCAGTTGAGGTGTGAACACCAAGGGAGGAGAAACTGCTTCTGTAGTTGGATAGCCATTCACAGTCTTTGTTTAATCCTGATCTGATGGTGTCAAATTTGCAAATGAACTGGAGCTCAGCAGTTTCTCTTTGGAGTCTGGTCCTGAAGTTTTTTTGCTGTAAGATGGCTACCTTTACATCTGCTATTGTGTGGCCAGGGAGGTTGAAGTGTTCTCCTACAGGTTTTTGTATATTGCCATTCCTGATATCTGACTTGTGTCCATTTATCCTCTTGCGTAGTGACTGTCCAGTTTGGCCAATGTACATAGCAGAGGGGCATTGCTGGCATATGATGGCATATATAACATTGGTGGACGTGCAGGTGAATGAGCCAGTGATGTTGTAGCTGATCTGGTTAGGTCCTGTGATGGTGTTGCTGGTGGAGATATGTGGGCAGAGTTGGCATCGAGGTTTGTTGCATGGGTTGGTTCCTGAGTTAGAGTTGTTATGGTGCGGTGCGTGGTTGCTGGTGAGAATATGCTTAAGGTTGGCAGGTTGTCTGTGAGTGAGGACTGGCCTGCCTCCCAAGGTCTGTGAAAGTGAGGGATCATTGTCCAGGATGGGTTGTAGATCACTGATGATGCGTTGGAGAGGTTTAAGCTGAGGACTGTAGGTGATGGCCAGTGGAGTTCTGTTGGTTTCTTTTTTGGGCCTGTCTTGTAGCAGGAGGCTTCTGGGTACACGTCTGGCTCTGTTGATTTGTTTCTTTATTTCCTTGTGTGGGTATCGTAGTTTTGAGAATGCCTGGTGAAGATCTTGTAGGTGTTGGTCTCTGTCTGAGGGGTTGGAGCAGATGCGATTGTACCTCAGTGCTTGGCTGTAGACGATGGATCATGTGGTGTGACCGGGGTGGAAGCTGGAGGCATGAAGGTAGGCGTAGCGGTCGGTGGGTTTTCGGTATAGGGTGGTGTTAATGTGGCCATCGCTTATTTGTACGGTGGTGTCTAGGAAGTGGAACTCCCGTGTAGATTGGTCCAGGCTGAGGTTGATGGTGGGGTGGAAGCTGTTGAAATCATGGTGGAATTCTTCCAGGGTCTCCTTCCCATGGGTCCAGATGATGAAGATGTCATCAATATAGCGTAGGTAGAGAAGGGGCATGAGTGGACGAGAGCTGAGGAATCGTTGTTCCAGGTCAGCCATAAAAATGTTGGCATATTGTGGGGCCATGCGGGTGCCCATAGCGGTGCCACTGGTCTGGAGGTATATGTTGTCACCAAATTTGAAATAATTGTGCGTGAGGATAAAGTCACAGAGCTCAGCAATAAGTAGTGCTGTGTCATCATCAGGGATACTGTTCCTGACAGCTTGTATTCCATCTGTGTGTGGGATGTTTGTGTAGAGAGCCTCTACATCCATGGTGGCTAGGATGGTGTTTTCTGGGAGGTCACCAATGCATTGTAGTTTTCTCAGGAAATCTGTGGTGTCACGGAGATACCTGGGAGTGCTGGTGGCGTAGGGTCTGAGTAGGGAGTCCACATATCCAGACAGTCCTTCAGTGAGAGTGCCAATGCCCGAGATGATAGGGCTTCCAGGATTTCCAGGTTTGTGGATCTTAGGTAGTAGATAGAATAACCCCGGTCGGGGCTCTAAGGGTAAGTTGATTTGTTCCTGTGCTAGTGTAGGGAGTGTCCTGAGTAGATGGTGCAGTTTCTTAGTGTATTCCTCAGTGGGATCTGAGGAAAGTGGCCTGTAGCATTTGGTATTGGAGAGTTGTCTGGCAGCCTCCTTCTGGTAGTCAGACCTGTTCATGATGACAACAGCACCTCCTTTATCAGCCTCTTTGATGATAATGTCAGGGTGGTTTCTGAGGCTGTGGATGGCATTGCGTTCTGCACGACTTAGGTTATGAGGCAAGCGATGTTGTTTTTCCACAATTTCTGCCTGTGCACGTCGGCGGAAGCATTCTATGTATAGGTCCAGACTGTCATTTCGACCCTCAGGAGGAGTCCATGTGGAGTTCTTCTTCCTGTGTTATTGGTGGGAGGGTATCTGTGTATCAGTGCGCTGTTCAGTGTTATCTTGAAAGTATTCTTTGAGTCGGAGGCGGCGAAAGTAGGCTTCCAGATCACCGCAGAACTGTATCATGTTCGTGGGGGTGCTGGGGCAAAAAGAGAGTCCCCGAGATAGGACAGACTCTTCTGCTGGGTTGAGTGTGTAGCTGGATAAATTGACGATATTGCTGGGTGAGTTAGGGGTACCTCTGTTGTGGCCCCATGTGGCAGGTAGGATTTTAGACAGCTTACGGTCCTTTTTCCTTTGTAGAGAGGTGAAGTGTGTAATGTAGATCTCCTGTCTTAAATTAGTTAGGGGTCTCAGAGACAAGTGGATAGGTGTCTCTGTCAGTGTCCAAGAAATTACCAATAGTCGGTAACCTTGTTAGCACAATGGGGTCCTGGTCCACAAGTAGGGCTCCTAAGCACTTTGGTAATACAAATAATAAATAGTAATAAGGACTAACTGGGCTTGGGAGACCAAATTACAGCACCTGTCATATTTGCCAACTGGTAGACAGACACTAGTATAGAATGAAATCATTTGCAGTGTTCCCCATTTCATTTTTTCCCCCTTGAGCCTCTATAAAAGATTAAAATATATGCTCTAGTTCAAAAGGAATTATTTGGGGAAATTCTATGGCCTATGTTATACAGGAGGTCAGACTAGATGACCACAATGGATCCTCTGGCTTTGGAAGCTCTGAATCTGTATTTATTTCTTTACAGATACAGGTCACACACATAAAAAGTAGGACTGTCAAGCAATTAAAAAAATTAATCACTATTGATCGTGCTGTTAAACAATAATAGAATACCATTTATTTAAATATTTTTGGATGTTTTCTAAATTTTCAAATATGTTATTTCAGTTACAATACAGAATACAAAGTGTACAGTGTTCTCTTGATATTTATTTCTGATTACAAATATCTGCACTGTAAAAAACTAAAGAAATAGTATTTTTCAATTCACCTAATACAAGTACAGTAGTGCAATCTCGTTATCATGAAAGCTGAATTTACAAATGTAGATTTATGTACAAAATATAACTGCATTCAAAAATAAAACAATGTAAAACTTTAGAGCCTACAAGTCCATTCACTCCTACTTCTTGTTCAACCAATTGCGTAGACAAACAAGTTTGTTTACATTTGCAGGAGATAATGCTGCCTGCTTCTTATTTACAATGTCACCTGAAAGTGAGAACAGGCGTTCTTATGGCACTGTTGTAGCCAGCATTGCAAGATATTTACGTGCCAGATGCGCTAAAGATTCATATGTCCCTTCATGCTTCAACCACTGTTCCAGAGGACATGTGTCCATGCTGACGACAGGTTCTGCTCAATAACGATCCAAACCAGTGTGGACCAATTGCACTAGTTGTATGAGGTGAATTGAAAAATACTATTTCTTTTATCATTTTTACAGTACAAATATTTGTAATCAAAAATAAAAATGTAAAGTGAGCACTGTACACTTCATATTCTGTGTTGTAATTGAAATAGATATATTTGAAAATGTAGAAAAACATCCAAAATATTTAATGAATTTCAATTGATATTCTATTAACCGTGCGATTGAAACTGCGATAAATCATAAAATTTAGTCACAATTAATATTTTTGAGTTAATCACATGAGTTAACTGTGATTAATCGACAGCCCTAATAAAAAGTATAATCAGGACAAATTTCCCAAATGCTTACACATCCAAAATATGTATTTTGCCACCCCTTTGTAACACTTTGCAGTCTGCTTTGGATTTAACTATCTTGAGTAATTTTGTATCTGCAAACTTTGCTACCTCACTGTTTACCTCTTTTTCCAAATCATTTATGAATATATTGAACAGCACTCATCCCAGTATAGATCCTTGGGGGACCCTGCTATTTACTTCTCTCCATTGTGAAAACTGACAATTTATTCTTACCATTTGTTTCTGTCTTTTAACCAGTTACTGATTCATGAAAGCACCTTCCTTCTTATCCCATGACTGCCTACTTTGCTTAAGACTTTTGGTGTGAGACTTTGTCAAAGGCTTTCTGAAAGTCCAAGTACACTATATCCACTGGATCACCCTTGTCCACTTGCTTGTTGACACACTGAAAGAATTCTAATAGATTGGTGAGGCATGATTTCCCTTTACAAAAACCTTGTTGACTCTTCCCCTACAAATCATGTTCATCTATGTGTCTGATAATTCTGTTATATATTATAGTTTCAACCAATTTGCCTGGTACTGAATTTAGGTTCACTGGCCTGTAATTGCCAGGTTTGCCTCTGGAGCCTTTTTTAAAAAATGGAATTATATTAGTTATCCTCCAGTCATCTGGAACAGAGGCTGATTTAAGCAATAGGTTACATACCACAGTTAGTAGTTGTGCAATTTCATATTTGAATTCCTTCCGAACTCTTGGGTGAATACCATCTGGTCCTGGTGATTATTAATTTATCAGTTTTTAATTTTATCACCTTAATCTGTGATAGTTCCTCAGATTTGTCACCTAAAAAAATGGCTGGTGTGGGAAGCTCCCTGACATCCTCTGCAGTGAAGACTGATTGAAAGATTTTATTTAGCTTCTCTGCAATGGCCTTGTCTTCTTTGAGTACTCCTTAGCACCTTAATCATTCAGTGGCCCCACTGATTGTTTGGCAGGTTTGCAGGGGTTTCACTCTTGTGACTGTTCCTTTTAATTTCTGTTTAATTAGCCTCCTCATTTTTGTGTGGTTCCTCTTTTTGAAGTGCTGCTGTGGTGCGTTTCTTTGGTATTTTCCCTACTGTTCAAGTGTTTGTGGTTGCAACGAACGTATATGCATATTTGCAAGTGCACTGTACTTGGAAGTGTTTCCTTCTCTGTCCCCAATCCTGCAGTATTGGCAGAGTACTTATCTTAGTATAAGAATGTCTTATCTTATACTGACCACAAAAACAAAAATTCAGCAACCCTGTCATACAAGATTTCCTTTTCCTAGAATATGCTATCACACAAGGAAAGATAGTAAACCTACTGACTAGAAGAATTATTGTCTGTAGTTCTAATACTGCCTCTGAATTGATAGGTTGTGTAGAAAAAAGGATGTAATAAGAGCTGTTATAAGGAGTAATTAATTAAAGTAAGAACCTGAGACCTTTTCGTTTGCTGTACTGTATATATATTAGTAAGACTACTTGCCGCATTACCCTTCCCTTTGATTTCCAAATGTTCTTGTCTTTCCTGGAGGAATTTCAATACCTGTTGTTAAATGTCAATAAAAAGTACTGTTTTTGTTGAGATTTCAGTTGTAAACCACAAATTAGGTGAGTTTCCAACCCATTAGCTGTAACTTCACTTGAGAATATTAAATACACCCAATTGGTATAACATACAGTGGTTAGCACCTACTTTGCAGCTCAAAAGCTGAACAGTACCTGGCTCCAGTGGATTACATTTTGTACAGATGTTCCTGCTGGGGCTCGGGCTACGTATACATTAACACGACTCTGAAAGAAAACATTCAGTGAGGGACCAGTTCCACCCCTTTTCTCACAGAGTAGTACCTTTTCACTAGAGTACTTCTGGTAATGGCAGTGGAACTACTCATGGAGTAAGGTACTCCATATGAGTAAAGGTGGCAGGATCAGCCCTTACCAAGTACTTCAAATGTGGCAACGCATTGGATACAGAAAAACATTATGCAAAATTTTTAACGGAGTTATAGTCTCAAAGGATATGAAGTCAACCATTTTGATAAGTCAGGAGATTTATCGAAGAGACAACAGAGTATTTATTTAGTTCACACTTGTAGGGATTAATAGGTAGGATTTGGGATATGAGGGGGAGCCCTTGATGGTCCAGGAACGTGCTAACTACCACAAACATATACAGCTAAATCCTGAGTCTCGTCCTTAAGAAGCTGTTACACAGTCCATGATTCAGCAAAAGTCTAATTCAAAAATCAAAGGGGATTTTGCTTGAAAAAAGTGCAAGTAAAAACTTGAGGGGCAGATTATTTTGCCTAGAATTGAATGAAAAAGGGATCCTCAAGTGTCAATCTCCCTGTTCATGCATGTCTTTCATTCTTGGACCCATGAAGAGACCTCTGCAGTGCTGAGGATCCACATGATGGGAGGTGTTAGATGAGGGGGGTGGGTTTGCTACCAAGCATTGTTCCTCTCTCCCTTCCGACCTTAGAGGGAATCTGTTGAAAATGGGATACAGCCTGAGGCTTAATAACCTTTTCTGTGGTGCCCCAGTGCACTGTGAAACCTCAATTATAAACAACAGTTCCATCGGCAGCAGCCAGCTCTCTCTCACCATGGGCGTGAGAGAGAACTCCAGCACATTTCCCTAAACCCTTGTGAGTGTTGGGACATCTGTGGATTCTGGGGACTGAACTGCCTGCATTTCTGACAGGTGGACAAAGCTCTCCCCCAACACGGTCATATAGCCCTCTGAGAGCTTTCCTCTCTCTCAAACCATGCCTGTGGACTTTTCCAGGGAAGGACGTGATTTGGCCCTGACTAAGGCCTTCAAGATTCAAATCACAGAGTTTCAAGTTAAAATTGAATATAACTTGAATACAGGGGCTAGAAATCTCCCCACAGAACTACAGCCAAGCTGTGTTGTACATACCATATTTATGTTATTCACATTGTAGCCTCCCAGAATGAAGAAAACATTTCCACAAAGCTTAGCAAAAATGCTGCGGCCACAAAAGGAAACAATGAGCTTTCTCAGCCATTCACTTTGGTGAAATAATTCCCTTCTGCCAAGCAAGACCTGGAAAAACACAAAGGTATTGCTCACTTACTGAATTGTTCTATGCATTTTTCTTTTTTCAACACCCCCCCTTTATACTCTATTTCCCCCTTTTTATTTCCTCCCCTTCCTTAATGAATACACCCCTATTTTCCCTCCCTCCACTAACCTGCTGGCTACATACTGCTTGAGGAGGGGGGGCATGTGGGAAAGAAGTCATTTGTTTATCCATCAAACAGGTGTAGCACAGGCATTGCCCAATCAACGTGGTTGTGCTTCAGATTTTTTTGCTTGTTTAATGATAGATTCACTTTCAAGTTAACTCCAGTTCTGCTTTTGCTCCTGCACCTGCAAATACTTATGCACATGAGCAGTTTTGCACAAATAAGTAGCCCCATTGACATCAATGGGATTACTTACACTTGCGTAACACTTATGCATGTGATTTAGTGTCTGTAGGACTGGAGCGACAGCGATTCTTCTGGAGTTACTGTAAATATAGGTAAGTATGTTTTTTAAGTCATGAACTTAACTTTGTGGAATGCAATATTCTCCTTTTGTATTTCTGGACATAAGTAAGAGAAAGACGTAAGTAGGTCAATTAATTCTCCCAGTGTTGTGGGCAGAGCTGAACATCTTTAACCACAGACATGAACAGACCCATACATTTCTAGTTAAATATATGTTTTCAGTTCGTCCATTCTAAAAGTCAAATAAATATTTAGACAATCAAATATTTTAAGTAGAAGTATCACATACCCTGAGAAACTTTTCAGGAAGATACAGGAGTTTTACTGCAGGGCTTCTGGCATATTTAACTGTAGTTACAGGGGCTAAGGCAAAATACAGTTTGATTCTTTTAGCCAGCTGGGGCATTGTTGAAAATGTAATGAAAGCTGAGAAAATTCAAGAGAGAAATTAACTAGAGCAACTTTCATAAACTAAAATATCAGTATTTACCATACTCCATCCTTCAGTTTCAAACCTATAGCTAGTCAAATAGTGATTTATTCCTGAAGTAAGTAAGTCCTAGATTTCATTTGAAACTCAACTATCCTCCCTGTCCTACAGGCTTGCAAACTATTGTCTTACATTCTCCTCCTACACTGATACTCCATCGCGCATATATATGCTATTTAGTTCTGAAGATACATGCATTGCTCTCCCAAACAACTGCCTCATCATATTGCCTTTGTTTTTATCCTCCACTCCACTCAACCCCTCTGTCTGCGGCCATCTCCACATTTTGCTTGTCTTAACTTAAGCCCTGATCCCCCAGTTAGATCCAAAACCCCTTAACCCATGAACCCAATGCAACTATTGGGCCATATTAAACTCCAATGTAAGTCCAAATCATTAGAGTTACAGCAGGAATACATTTGGCTCATTTTGTTTTATCATCTTTCATATAAATAAAAATTGGCTTCATTAAAGTTTCCTACATTTTACAACTGTCAGTTTAGGAAGTGTTTTTACATCTCAATTTTAAGACACTCATAAAAGGTCTTAGAGAGATCCAAACACAGTCTTCACTACTGTATAGTGGTGCAGACATGATTCCATAACTAGGGCCCTACCAAATTCATGGTCCATTTTGGTCAATTTCACGGTCATAGGATTTTAAAAATAATAAATTTCATGATTTCAGCTGAAATTTCACGGTGTTGTAATTGTAGGGATCCTGACCCAAAAAGGAGCAGAAGTAAGGGTTGCAATACCATGACCCCCCTAAAATAACTTTGTGACCCCCTTTGTGACCCCCTGCAACTCCCTTTTGGGTCAGGACCCCCAATGTGAGAAATGCTGGTCTCCCCTGTGAAATCTGTATAGTAGAGGGTAAAAGCGCACAAAAGACCAGATTTCATGGGGGGAGATGAGATTTCCTGAGATAGGGCCCTATCCATAATACATCAGTCTGCATTCCTTGTAACATTACATACCTATAGTGGCACCCTGTGAATAGCCAACATAGTACAACTGCTCTTGTCCAGTTTTCTGCATAATAAAGTTTAGCACTGCTGGAAGGTCAAACTTAGCCATCTCATCAAAACTGCCAAGAGAAAGGATGAAAAACATGCATGCATAAATTAAATCACAGATGAGTTAGCATTGGATAAAGGAAATCTAGGTTTGTCAGATAAGAAAAAACAAACTGTTTTGTGAATAATTCTACTATTTTGAGTCCTAGGTCTTTGTGGCACCTGGTGTAAAAGAGACTGTTCACTAATTTCCGAGGTGCTTTCTGCTCATACCTTAGGGATTGATCCAGACCCCATTGAAGTCAATGGACAGACTCCTTTTAATTAGAGTGGGCTTAGGATCAAACCATGAGTGCCTAATCTTCCTATGTAGAAGGAACAATTAATTACACAGTAATGGAACCACTTTCATGGAGACACAGGATCATATAATGTACCACTACATGTAGGGACGCATAGCTCCCGAATTGCCAGCCCACAGATGCGGCACACTGTGTTTGGGGCTACGAGGCAGGAGTGACTTTTACTTTAGTGTTTGTAATTAGGAAATTTATTTGGCTGATTTAATTATTACCCTCGCAGCTTGCTTTCACGTGCACAAGATATGGGTTTGTTATCTTATGTTGTTGTACACTGTACACTCCCCCCTATGCGCAAGAATCTAACCACTTAGAAGTATTGTAAGCAAAAAAGTAAAAAAAAAATAAAAACCCCAGAAAACTTTTCCTGGGAGGCTTTAAGGCTTTTTGGCTTTTCGGCTACCATAACCTGGCTTTCTGTCTCCTTCCTTTTTCGTCGCCACAACTACAGTCTAGTCTTTAAACATTCATTAAAATAACAGTGCACTGGAAGCCCTAGTGATTGAAGTTTTCTGTTTGCCTTCAGGGAAGGTACAGTGTGAACACAAGCAGTGCAGTCTTCCTGAGTCACCCTGTTGTTGAAACTCAGCAGTGTCTAATAAGCCAATGAGGACTCCAATTAGTGCCAGTTATGGTAATATTTTTACAGTGTGGACAGACCACAGCCAGCTCATTAACCAGCTTCTAAGCCATCAGATGTCAACAATTTTCACTCATTGTCAACCTGCATTAAACCAATGATCCAGATGCACTCTGACACCACAGTGATGGGTGCTTTATAAAAATCTAGATAGATGAGCAGACAGATAAAAATGAAAGATTTCAATATCCCATTAACAATAACCCAAGTCCTTCTGAATGCTATTTCCAACAGTGCTCAGTAATTCAGTCTACCTGAAAGACCAGAACTCATCTTGCTCAACAGAAAGATTGAGGTGTCTTCTAGACCAGGTGTTCCCTCTGCTGTTTCCCATCCAAACGTCATAGCCAGCATCTGCTAGTATGAAGCCCAGGCTATTGTTGGCCAGGTTTGTGACCCAGTTGCTAGCATCTCCTAGTAATCCATGTTGGAGAAACACGGCAGGCTTTACAACTGAAAGAAAAAAAGCACTTTACTGAGCTGCTGGATTAATATGGTAATACAATGATACTCCTGTCCAGTACTCAAAACGGTGATTCCCAGTCCTGTGCTGGATTAAAGGCAGACTCCTATGGATTTTTTTAAATGTGTGTATCCCTTTTTCAATTTGTTATGAGATATAATGAATGCCTGGACTTTTAAAAAGTTGATTTCCTGTTTATCTTAGGAATACCAGAATGTAAAGTCTAGTCTCGCTGGTTTTACTGAAGAAGTTCTGGCGGAACTGAGAGATGAGCTTCTAAATACCTTAATTTAAGTAGTAAAGGCATGGAATATTTAATAAAGGCTTTCTTTATTCAAAATGTTAATTCATCACTGAGATTAAACAGGTGTGAACAAAAGCAACCACAACACAAACCGTGAGATCCAAGGAAGAAACTGGGCTTCCCTGAAAGTGGGTGTTTGGGGTAGATTGCAGACTTCAAGCTTCTTTTTTTTTTTTTAGACTTCTACTGATCAAATGCTAAATCCCTCATGATCAGAGTACAAGCTTCGGTTCATTCAAGGCCAGATTTTCAAAACCAGACCATTAGAACATGGGTGCTGGAACTACGGGTGCAAGAGCACCCCCTGCTTGAAGTGGTTTCCATCATATACAGGGTTTACAGTTTTGTTCAATGGCTTTCAACACCCCCTCTGTACAAATGGTTCCAATGCCACTGATTTAGCACCAAATTCTGCTCACCTTACTCACAAAAACATTTCCATCAACTTCAGTGTGACTACTCACATAAGGCAAGCAGGACTTGAGTCCAAACATATGCAGATTGGCAAAGCAATTTAGACACCTGTTTTTCAAAATGTGTCCTCTTAAGTCTTCGTTGCTTTACAGAAATAAATCATACCCGTATTCCCCTGATTTTCTATTCCATAAGGGATTCTGTTAATGCTAAGGATATAGCCATCTTCTGTCACCACTTCATACTCCTCACTGGGGTACCCTCTATAGGTAATGAGCTCGCTCTGCAAGAGAAAACACAAATGCTTTTGCTTCAGATGGCTTATGGGTGTTCATTTTCTACACAGTATGTATATGGAAGGATCTCTGTGATGAGAAAACATTGTGGACTAGATCCAGCTGAGGATCTGGTCCCTTAGTTATTAAGTATCCAGAATAAAAAGAAAATATATTTTAATGACACATCCCTCAAAACTACCCCTCTTTTCTTTCATACTGCACAATACATTCTGGAACGTTTTAGCAGGAATGTTGTAAGCAAGACATGAAAAGTAATTCGTCCACTCTACTCAGCACTGATAAGGTCTCAGTTGGAGTACTGTGTCCAGTTCTGGGTATCACACTTTGGGAAAGAGGTGGACAAATTAGAGAAAGTCCAGAAGAGAGCAACCAAAATTATTAAAAGTCTAGAAATCATGACCTACATGGAAAGATAGACAAAAATGTGTTTGTTTAGTCTAGAGGAGAGAAGACTGAGTCTTAAAGTATGTAAAAGGTTGTTATAAAAAGGAGGGTGATACATTGTTCTCCTTATCCACTGTGGACAGGACAAGAAGCAGTGGGATAAAATTGCAGCCTGGGAGATTTAGGTTAGACATTAGGAAAAACTTCCTAACTGTAAGAGTAGTTAAGCACTGGAACAAATTACTGTACCTAGGGAGCTTGTGGAAACTCCATCCATCATTGGAGGTTTTTAAGAACTGGTTAGACAAACACCTGTGAGGAATGACCTAGATAATACTAAGTCCTGCCTCCACGCAGGGGACTGGACTAGATGATTTATTGAGGTCCCTTACAGCCCTACACTTCTACGATTCTATGTTCTAAACCTCAGCTCTAGAATTCTGCCACCTAGTCAAACAAAGACAGAAATCTCGAAAAGACTTAAAATATGGAGATTAAAAGAGAAGGATTAATCATTGAGAAACCTATTAGTAGCTAGACATTTCAGTAAGAGTCTATTTTGAAGGATGCCAAGTTAGCTTGTGTAATTCACATACTGTACAAATGTATATTGAAGGAGATGAATGGTGTTATGTGTATATGTATGAAGTTTATGAAGGAGAGGTGACAGTCCGTCTGAGTTAAGGTTGCGGAGTTAATCAGAGCGGAGTAGAGTCGAAGAATTACTTCTCGTGTCTTGCTTACAATACTCCTGCTAATACATCCCAGAATGATATTCACTTTTTTTGCAACAGTGTTAAACTGTTGAATCATATGTAGCTTGTGGTCCACTATGGCCCCCAGATCCTTTTCTGTAGTACTCCTTCCTAGTCCCAGTCATTTCCCATTTTGTATATGTGCAACTCGTTGTTCCTTCCTAAATGGAGTACTTTGCATTTGTCCTTATTGAATTTCATCCTATTTACTTTAGACCATTTCTCCAGTTTGTCCAGATCATTTTGAATTTTAATCCTATACTCCAAAGCACTTGCAACCCCTCCCAGGTTGGTATCATCTGCATACTTTATAAGTGTACTGTCTATGCCATTATCTAAATCATTGATTAAGATATTGAACAGAACCGGACCCAGAACCCAACCCCTGCGGGACCCCATTCATTATGCCCTTCCAGCATTTTCCAAAACCCACAGCTCTGCCCAAACTGAAGTTGGCAAACAAGTCTGTCCTAAACAAAGGAATGTGTACTCTGCTTACTTTGCATGTAAGCAGTAAACAGAGGCATCAAGCAGGAAGGGAAAGAAAGGAAGCTGAAACAGGTGAGAAAAAGGCAGCAGGGTACATCCTTCCACATAGACTTTTTGTCTCTTGGTGCCCATCTGAAAATGTTGAATCTGAACCAGAGAAGGGGTCTGGACCTACAGGGTTTGGTCAGAAAGACTGCTGAAAATACATGGTGAGAAACTGCTTGAATCTGATATAGTTTGTTAAGTTAGGTATTAGTAAATGTCTTATCTTTATTTTTCCTGTAATCATGTCTGACTCTTATGCTTCATTACTTGTGCTCACTTAAAACCTCCCTCTTCGTAGTTAAAACACTTGTTTTATTGATTGATCTAATCCAGTGTGTCTAAATTGAAGTGTCTGGTAAACTCCATTTGGGATGCACATATTATTTATTTTAAAGAAATAACGGACCTAATATAACTTGTGTTGTCCGGAAGAGGGCTGGGCTGTATGGGACATACCTTTCTGGGAGAAAATATAAGACTGGGGGTGTGTTGGGGTCACCCGGCAGTATAACCGAGGCTGGTGAGAGCCAGCGTGTAATCCAAGTGTGGCTGGCAGGCTGCAGTCACACACAAACACTCAGGGTGTGGCTTGCATGCTGGAAGGCTGTTTGTGAGCTGCCCAGGTGGCAGCTACTTCAGCAAGGCATTGTATGGCACCCAAGGTTTCATGGCAAGGGTGACACAGCTGTTCATGAGCCGGGATTGGACCCTGGTATGTCACAGTGACTTGCCCAGGGTCACACAGGAAGTGAGCAGAGCCAGCTCATTGCTCTGAAACCACCACTGTCCCAGAGCTTTAAGGTTCCACATCTGCTGCTGGAAGGCAGGGTCGTTTTACAGATACTCAGCATTCTTTAGTGGCCTTTACACTGCAGGGCAGTAGGATCAAGATTTTGTTAAAGAAACTAGTGATTTAAAGGGGCTTGATTTTCAGGGAGTGGGTGCTCAGCACTTTTTGAAAATCAGCCCCTTTACTATGTCTGATGCTGAGTGCCCCCCAAAAATGGAGACATCCAAAAATCACAAATTACTTCCAAAAATATCGGCAGAGGAAGTCTGTAGTTCCAGAACCTTCATTGCTTGCCTTTTTCAGCTGGAAGGCTGGTGCTGGTGCAACAATCCAGTATTCAAAGGGGAAATTTTACTATGCCACTTTAGTAAAGAAAATACAACTTGTTGTAGTTTCTACCCCTCAGAAGCTGGACTCCGATACATGTAGATAGGAAGGAACATCTGGCAAAACAGAATGACAGTAAGTGTTTGAGAAGAGGTGAAATGTTAGCTAAGTGCATTTCACCTGCACCTGTTAACGCAGACAATTGTAAACAATTCTGTGCTTTCAGCAATGCATTCCATTCATTTTACATTAAGTCCAATGAATAACTTACAATGTTCATATATGCTTCAGGATCCACATGATCTCTCTTCATTCTTATGAGTTTCTCTGAAGATACAGTTCCTTGGAACAAATATGCCACTGTAATGAATAGCCACATCTTGGTTCTGTGTAAAACAGTACATTCATCTGTTAACAACATTGCTCTCTCTGCACGTACAATACAATGCAGACATGGCACTATGTCCAATGAGAGGTGAATTGCTGAAAGATGAAGTTGTGCCTGGTACCACAGTGAGCCACCTGGCACAGCCCCTGATTGCTTATGCAGTGCGAGCAGCAAAAACTGGAAGCAAAAAGCAAAGGGAGCTTGGCAGCAGCCTGGATTCTCTGTTAAATTAATCCAATACTGGATGAAACCATCAGTAAACACCAGGAGGGGAGCAGTACTTGGAGAAAGGGCCCTGTAGACATCGTCACGGAGCACACACCATCGGAGTGATATAGTTTTGCATGTTCGTTGTAGGTTACTTACGTCAAATTAGCAGCTGCCTCTGCTTGGTTATGCTAAGGGATGGGGTGACGGGGTCCATTTCTTCGTAATGCACCACCCAAGAGTCAGGCACATTACCAACTCAGGACTCCCTTGCCCTCCTGTCTGAAGAAACTGAGCAAGTGCGTGATACTTTTTTTCCAAAAGCAGGAGTAAGGAGAATTGTATGGCATGCTGTCCCGTGGCCTCTCAGGTTACTGGGGCATTCTGCCTGCCTCTGCCTCACAGAGGCAGAATGCCTCAAAGCATCTCTGCTCAGAAGCTGCATCTCTATATGCTCATATACTCACACACACACACACACACACACACACACACACACACACACACACAC
>NW_020664446.1:34371644-34461493 GCF_002925995.2 Terrapene triunguis
ACACACACACACACACACACACACACACACACACACACACACACACATACTCATGGGGACTGGCTTCAGAGAGGAACAAGGCAACAATCTAGTTCGCAGACTCGAAAAGATTTTGACAGATCTGTGGAAATAGCAAGGATACAGTTGCAGTAATATTTTAAAATTTGACAATACTAGTATTAAGACGTGGAAAGGCAGGAAGGGCACATGCAAAGTGGCATGTATTGTATGATTGACACTGTTGAAGATTTCAGTCTGCTTTTTATCAACATGTTTCATTCTGAAAGCGTAAGAAACTGAATTCTCTGAAGGACTGAAACGAAACCCGGGGCCTGACTGTCCAAGGCTGGCACCTTGTGTCCTTATCTGTACCCTGTGCAAAGTGAACGCAAAGCACTACCATATGGTTTTGTCCCCACCTTGCACAGGTGTGAATGACTACACAAAGGTACAAGGCAGTGAGGGGTCAGGCCCAATGGACTTACTCAGAAGAATAAAGGGACTATTAGATTTATAGAATTGGGCTCTAAATAAAGACTAAAGTGACCTCAACACCAATTTTAATGAGCAAAAGCAACAAGGAGTCCTTGTGGCACCTTAGAGACTAACAAATTTATTGACTCCTCGTTGTTTTTGCTGATACAGACTAACACGGCTACCACTCTGAATTTTAATTAGGTTACTCTAAAACTTTTTTTGTTATTTATTTTAAAAATGTCCATGTCACACATAGCATATCTCAGGGGGAAATTATTCATACCTGTACATAGCTCT
Organism: Terrapene triunguis; assembly: GCF_002925995.2. Taxonomy (NCBI): domain Eukaryota; kingdom Metazoa; phylum Chordata; order Testudines; family Emydidae; genus Terrapene; species Terrapene triunguis. Next base: position 34,372,419 of record NW_020664446.1, read on the forward strand.
CCAATGAGAATGAGGCAGAGAAAAAACCTAGTTCAGAGAGCTATTAAAATTGAATTAATTAGCCCTAGTAAACCTCCATAACAAAGGCACTAGACATTTAGTGGCAGGGAACTAATTTCAGGATCAACATAAGCAATGTCATTGTCACCTGTATAAACAATACTGATTCTTGGCATATCTGAATTAACTGAGTCCCTGGACCCAGCTTCATATAATATTTTTGTGTTTTTATCTTTTGTGTTCCACCTGACTGCCTGGGAATGGGTGTTAGGCGCTGTCTAATTAAACAGACAAAGAAGAGGCGAGCCAGAAACCAAAACTGTTCAGAGAAAGGGTTGGTTTCCACAAACCTCCCCATCTGAAAAAAATTAGAAGAAAAAGTTTTGGTTTTTGGTTCAACGTTTCTTTGGTGCTGAAATGTTAGTTCATTTATACTTAAATAAAGTTTAAAAAAATGTTAAAAGGTCAAAATGCCTCAAGTGACCCAAACCCATTTTTTTCTGGGTCATCGGTTCTCAAAAATGTTCAAATTTTTTTGTCCCAATTCAAGATGGAAACAATTTTCAATATTGCAAAAATTCTTGCAGAATGGGAAAACCATTTCCCATGTAGCTCTAATAATGATTGTCCATTCAGTCTCTGATTCCTTACATGTAACTCTTTTTCCTCTTTGATATCCATCCTAAAAGATTAAGGGGACCAGGAATAGGTAGCTAGAAGATTAAATTAATGATGAGGTTTTAGTTCCCTCACTACCTGATCCTATTGCTTAATCTCTTAGGATGGATATCAAAGAATTACACTTAAGGAGTCAGCAAAAACTCTGATTGGGTGATCAATATGCTATGCAATAGGGACGACTATCAACAGAAGCAAGAATTGCACAGCTGCTGTGTAGTAAGCACTTTTGAAAATCAGGTAATTTATGTAGCAACCAACTAAAGACTTCAGATTCTAAATGTAGGCATCCATTTTTTTAAATCTTGGCCAGAATTTGTAATTTATACAAACTACCTAAATGTCAAAGTTCCTCTACTTAATGGGGTATGGAGGTGGGCCTTGACAAATTCAGTTGAGTGCAGCAAAGTCCAACCGCACCATGGGAATAAGAATGTACGTGGATGAGGACAGGACAAAGGTGACAGGGTATTTATGAAATGTGTCTTTGGTCTGTGAATACCTCTGAATCGTTTTGTAGATTTCAGAGAACCAGTAATGTACATCTAAGCTGAGCAGATTTCATTGGCAAACACACTGCAGTTGCTGCTCCTCAGGCCAATAAGCATCTGTGGTAGACTTTTCAGAAAATTTGACATAAATAAAGGGTTTATTTTTCCTCTTAGAACAAAAGTTACACATATATATATACACAAAGATATCACACTGTATACACAAGGTCCCTTTTTAAACAATATTAGCTGTTTAGAAAAGTTCACTTATTTCATAATGAAAAGGATAAATGCATTTTAAAGTACTTTCAGATCAACTCATCCTTCCTACTCATTCTCTCACCTCTCTTCCTCTACTGAAAAGATTTACAGACCAGAACAGAATGAGTTGTACAGTCACCCTTCATCGGAAGGCACCTTTCAGCAAGCAGCAATTCTTTTGTCCATGTAATTTTAAACAACAAGAACAAGCCTTGGAAAGGTTACTTCTCAACAGCACATGCTAAACCATTATTTAGTTTTGTCTCTTGCAACCCCAAGAAAACCATCACACAATTCTGGGTCAGAGTGAAGTGAAAGTATTACCAACCTTGTGCTCGAGTTCGCTTGTTCCACTCAAAGATTCCGATGCAGGAGTGATGGCAGCTCTGATGGCCCCAGTGTTTAACAGCAGCACTAGGTAAAGGAGATAAACAATGTGACGTAAATAGCACAATTTTTTCCCAATAATAATGGCAATGAGCACTGATTTCTCTCCACTTCATTCTTCCTTTTACCTGGCAAGTTAGCAGCACTTCAAGTTATTCATATTAAAAGGAGTGCACTGCTCTCGTGCTACTTATAGAAGCTGACTGCTTTGACTCTCACAGAATGCCGTAGTTTTAAAGGGAATACCGAGCCCCTTGAAGTGGAACAGCCTCGTCAGGAATTTCAAATACAAACACATTCACAGAGGTGTCATGCCAATAAAACCCAGAAGAATTCCCTTTTTCACTGCTAGCCTGCCAGTCCAGTTATATTCTTGTTCTGTGGAGGGGATGGAAGGTAACCTCATTCTTTGATGCCGTGATAAATATGAATTTTACAGCACAAAAATGTGTTTATCCTCTTTTATGCACATGCTGCCATTCCATATTGCTAAAGTGATGCAGAAGCAGCTAAGGGGATTTCCCTATTCTGATTACACACGCATACTCTCAGTGTGAATTCCATGCATACAATAATGAATATACAAACCCCTTCGGTGTGCAATTATAACTATCAAGGTATTATGTAATATAACAGTCAGTGTGGAAGCAAGCCCTAAAAAGCATTACTTGCTTAAATGACTCGTGGTGAACTGTCCATCACATTCTCAGTGTCCTCAACTGCAGTGGGAGCTGTTGGGCCCAGCCTCTGGCAGACGTGGACCCAAGTATAGATTTATGACATAGTGGCGTAACATTGGGCATACCGTTCAGTGACATACCATTCAGGTAACGTGCACTGTTCTTTATGTCCCAGATTAGAAATTCACAAGGAAGTTGGCTGAAAGGCTCTGGAAGTGAATTGCCAGGTACCTTTTTAACTGTAAAAGGCTAAAGCAGACTATCACAGCTGTTAGAAAATGGTGCTTGTATTCAAGCTTAACCTGAAATAAATACTAAACAGCTTCAAAATTCAAAAGGATTTTCCCCAGCATAGTTGGGGCTGAACTGGTTCCAAAGCTGTTTGTTTGCTTCCCAGAGCAAGTATAGATTGGAAGCTTTTTGGAAGAACCATCCCTTTGGCCTGGGTTTGTACAGCACCTAGCACAGTGGGACCCTGATCCATGATGAGGGCTCCGAGGAACACCCAGACTACAAATTATAAATAGTTATAAGAAATGTGGTCAAAGCTAATTTCTTTATAATGTGAGTATAGCAACAGCTACTGTTCTTTATACTATGTCCACTTCAATTTGGTATTTTTAAATCTTGAAATGAATCATTCCTCATTAGAGAGTTTGGTTTTATGGCATTTAAGTTTCTTATCAGACACTGTTCTCCTGGACAAGACTAAAAATAAGTCAACTGACTCAAAGCTTTGTCTGTATGTTTGGCTGAACCTCTTTCAAGGTTTTGAATAATTCTATTTATTTTTATTATTAGTTCATGCAACTCCCCCCAGCAGGTCTGATTAGGATCAGATGTATTTGAAATACTATAAGAAAGATTTGGTTCTGGTTAGGACCAGATGTATTTGAAATACCATAAGAAAGATTGTTCTGGTATTTCCATCCCAGGCAGAAATTAGAAGGAAAGTTTTAGGAGAGAGTCTGATCCCATGAGATTTGCTGTCACAGAGCCCTGAACTCAGGTCCTGGCTGGAAAGTAAAAGAGGAAATAATTAACAAATATCTCGTGTTAAAATGTACTTATAAATGTTATGTCTATCCCTGGATTTTGGCTGGGATTTTAAGCCTTTTTTTGGTATTTGTTCATAAAGAATTTCAGCTTGCCTCTAAGAAAACCATATTTCCTCCTTTCAGCATGAGCTCCAAGTCCCCTTATCTTTGAAGAACAACATGAATTTCCAGAATGGACTGTTCAAATATGTGCTTATCTTTGAATGTCTCACATCATTCAAATTCATTAAGGTGTGGTGTTAACTGGTTCTGAAGAAAGCCTGATTCATTCTTCTGGGGAAAGATCTTATGGAAAAATATGGAATTCACAACAAAATGACATGATTGGTAGAATCAAACAACTCCATAAATGTCAACGTATTGGCATACTGACTATTGCAGGGCATAGTCCTTTGAGTTCAATGGGACTACAGATGTAGTAAATGCTTGGTTTAGTAGTAACTAATTTGTGGTGCCCTATCTACCCAAACCATAACCCTAGCCCTGGGGAGTCCTACCCTTCACAGCCCTAAACCTACTTTTGGGGAGCCCTCCCCTACAGCACCTTAACTGCTGGCTGGGAAGTCCTACCTTGCACAACCCTAATCCTAACCCAAATTGCTCTCCCCATCCCACTCCCAACGGTAGCTTGGGAACCCTACCCCCCACAATCCTAGCTCATGGAGCCCATACCACCCCAGCTGTAGCCCCATGGAGCCCTAGCCTCCATTACCCTAAACCTGTAAAGCCCAATCACTACCCTAATCCGAACCCCAGGGAGCCCTCTGAGCCCCAACCTGAAATCCTAACTCCAGGTGAATTTCTATAGAAACTTTTTAGCTAAAAACAAAACACAGGCTCTGCAGGAGGCAGGATCAAAGATAAGATCAACCTCTAATGGAAACTGTAAACTAGGTGGTAGTCGGAGCTGCTATTGTGGCCAATGCCAATCAGGAATAGCTTCTTATTGTTAAAGGTTCTACCCAACTACCCATGTGTAACTTTACAGCTAATAGCCTCAAATAAATACATTGATAGCTAATGCCAAAATCCACCCTTACGTTTTTAAAGACGTGATACTGTAATTGTAACAAGATTTTTTTTTAAGTAAGCGGAACAAGTTAACCGTGAAGAAGCACAGCAAGGCATCACCCTGCCATTTGACAGCTGTTTCTTCATCAGGTGAAGGATTGTACTCTAAACATGCAGAGATGCTTTGAGTCCCCACATGAAATCCAGATGGTTCCAATCAGGATTATGCTTGTGCTAAATGCGATTTCTTATTTTAGGAAGCAACATGGCAACATCCTTTGGGACAGCAAGCCAGTTATGTCCACCACTCTAAATCACAATTGGCACCTTCATAACGGTGTCATTGTACACTGGAGGAGTGCTCTGCAAAAAGGGCGATCTTCACAAAAGAAACCGTGTCTAGAAAGCAAACCAGAAATAATTCTTTAAGTAAATCTTCAAATTATAGAAGGAATATCTTGAGCAAATAAATGTTGGATGAATTAGTCCTAGAAAGAAGACATCTTACAAATATGGGTTTTTTTGTTACTTCTGTGAATAATCAGAATTGACCTGTTTAAATTACTACTTTGACAAGCAAGATTTCAAACAAGATAGAATAGTGGTTTGATCCACTTCTGATGCGGTAAAGAACTATTTTAATGAATGGCCTCAGAAATCACACAAACCTTATTTAAAAAAACACCTTTCACTATCCTTATTAGCTACAGTAGAAACATGCTGCATAATATACCTATCATTCTATACTTCTACATTTGTACGAGACAGAAGATGACTTGTAAGCCTGTTGAGACAGATCTTCACATAAGTTTTAGTTTGGGTGTCTTGATTCACACCTCATTCTTTGCCTCTCTTTTGGCCCTTTTCATGATGGAGCACTGGACTGGAATTCAGGACACTTGGTTTCTAGCCCCACTCTGCCACTGGCAGAAGCAGTCACTTGCCTTCCTGTGAATAAATGCTTCTAGTGCTGTCTGTCAGGCACTTCACTTCAGCTCTGAATTCATTAGAGAACACTTTGCCAGTAAAGTAAGGGTATGTCTATAGGTACAGTGCTGCAGTGGCTGCTGCAGCGGGTCTAGCGAAGATGCTCTATGCCGACGGGAGAGCATGCCACCTCCATAAGTGGCAGAAGCTATGTCATCAGGAGCTTCTTCTGCGGCCATAGCGCTGTGCACATGAATGCTTATGTCAGTGTAACTTATGGCGCTCAGAGGATGGAATATTCATACCCCTGAGTGACATAAGTTTTGCCGACATAGTGTAGACATAGCCTGAGACCTGACATAAAGCAGCTATCTTCCTCAGAACTGCTGCTGTCATTAGAACTGATTTTTATTTATTTTTTATGTTTACAGAAGTTAAAGAGCACCCAATGACAGGCTTTAAGCTTTTGATAAGTTATTCGTGTTTAATGGCAAAGAATCAGGAGATTCTGAAATGGTCACTCTGGCCATGGATTTAATCACACATCCAGGTAAAGCCCTATCATACTGCATCTACAAAGCTTACCCAGCTAAGGGATCTTTGATTTTGAACTTTAATATTAACACTATTTTCTATTTGCTTGCACTTTAGTGATAAGATTTCCTTCAAATTTGAAATCTGCTACTAATTATCCTGAGTTTGCTGAGTTTCATGAGCTATAAAGCAAAAACCCAGGTGAATACTGTTATGGCAACAGATTATAATGTCCCTCACTTGCTTGATAAAATTCTAGTGGTAATTAGATGAAAGGTTCTATAAGAGATGGCTGAAATTTCTGAAAAGTATGTATCATTTCAAATTGAGAAACAGGAGAAAATTCAGAAATGAATTAAAAATGTGACCTATAAAAGTCTTGCTAGTTTTTGTCAACTAAATTTTCCAGGACAAATTTTTTAGTTTTAAGACAAAACTCCCATTTCTGTTATGTGTGTAAGGGAGCAGGCCTGCCTTATACTGACTACTCTTAAACATCTGATTTTACTGGCTGAATCCCACTTTGCCAATAAAGAGCGTTATTTATAAATGGTAAACTGCTTCCTTTTTCTTTGTATGCGGTGTTGTAGCCATGCCGGTCCCAGGATGTTAGAGAGACAAGATGGGTGAGGTAATATCTTTTATTGGACCAACTTCTGTTGGTGAGAGAGACAATCTTTTGAGCCTCCTTTTTCCTTTGTGCTTTTTGAGCTAGATCCTCAGCTGATGTAAACTATCATAGCTGTATTAAATTCAATGCCGCTCTGATGATTTACACCAGCTGAAAATCTTGTCATTTGTCTTTGAAATACTGTAATAGTTTCCTTTAAGTGTAGATTATCTGATTGTAGTGAACTATATTCTTTGGCAAGCTTGGTGTTTCCCAGATTAACTGCCTACCATAAAAAAAAGAAATAAAGTTATAAAATCAGAGAAAAACCTAAATAGTAATAAATAGTTTGCCTTTAAGCAATAGCAAGGTATTTATTCCGACAAGTAAAATCAGAAATCTAGAAACGTTTGCTATCTTAACTACAGAAATATCAAAAATTACACTGAAAATGAAGTTCCATAGCAAATTCAGTTCATGATTTAGTTGGAAACTTTCTTTTATACGGAGCAAAAGCTATTGCTAACCAGCTACAAGCTCTTCAAAGTGAAACAACTTCAAGACCAAGTAAATGGTCTTTACAGCACATTCTTTCCTATCTTTGTCTAAGTATTCCATTCCAAATTTGTTTATTTTGCTACATAAAAAATGGTCCACCCCCCGGGAGATTCTAATGCTCTGATTTAATACTACCACAAAGTCTCACAATACCATAGAAAAATAGACCAAGATGCAAATTGCTGAACTCTAATAAACATTGCCTCATGGAACAGTAGCCAGTGGACACTAAATCCTGCCATGAGACAGGTAGGGTTACTAAAGGTTACTACCTATCCTATATGACAAGGCCCAGGAAACAAAGATACGTCTCCTACTAACACTCAGGTATGCCACAGATCTTTTATTACTATTTGGATTATCTTTTTCCATGGAAAAACCTCAGGGAAGGGCCTTAAAGGAAGAAGCCTTTGATGACTCCTTTGCAGAGGTTTTTCACGCCGGGGAAAAGGGTGTAGAGCCCACCTGAAATATGGCAGATTCCCCAGGGAGCCACAGGAAGCTAGAGCTGGCCCTGCACATGGAGGCTCTGAGCTTCCACTCCAGCTCCTGGCAGCATAGCTCACTGTGAGAAGAGAAATACTCCGTTTTCTTCTTTGCAAAGAATACCAGTAGTCAGAATTTAACACTGCCTTGCTGAAGGGAAGATAAATTCTCTAAAGGGACAACACTGTAACTTGAATTTTAAGTTTATTCTGATCAGGTCAAAATTATGCCTTCTGAAGTTTACTACTAGTGTTCTAGATTGTTTCTGGAGTATCTTTTTTATAAAGGACTTTACAATGGGATAAATTAAATGAGTTTCTAGCCATTGACCCTAGCATCATTTTCAAAGGTAGAGTACAATTATTTTGAGTAATTCAGGCACTTTTGATTTTAGAAACTCTGCCCGACTCCTGTGGATAGTATTTTGTACAGAAGTTCTAGCTGGTGCATGTACTATGGATGCATCTACTTGACCCAAAGAAAACATTTATATTTCATAGCACAGATCTACTCAGGAAGTACAAACGAGTTATCCTCATTACAGTTTGTAAAACTCAGTCTGGAACAATTTCAAATGCAGGTCGGCCAAAATCAGAACCATTTATCCAAGATCTCTTGAATTTTGTGTGTTTACTTAAAATGGAACCCAGTTCCGAATCACCTGTGGTTTTGCTCCTCTTCAGCTTGAAGAATGGAGCCAAGGCAACATATAGTTTAATTCTCTTAGCCACCTTTGGCATAGTTAAAAATATAATCAAAGCCAAGAACAAGAGATAAGTTATGAGGACAATCTTGATTAAAGAGCTAAAATGAACCAAAGTGTAATATACTGTTATTTATAAACCACTTCAAAACTTACTATTAATCTTGAATTTTTAAAAAAAATTTGGCTTAAAAAGTAGTAATGCTCATCTTGAATTTCTATTCTTATTCAGTTAAAGCCTATCTGATCTATTGCATATAAACTAAAAGTAATGGCAAACTTGATTTTTTTTTCATTTTTTATTCAACATACCCCAATAGACCTATTGTGATAGTAATTACTAGGAAATCATCAAAATCAATATCTGCAGCAGGATTTCTTGCCCCTTACTTTGAATGATCTGGTACTCGACACTGTTAAAAACAGGAGACAGGACTAGATGGACAATTTTCTCACTGGGTCTGGCAATTTCTATGTTCTTAAAGTTTGTTCTTTGCTGAAAACTCTTCATTTCAGCTCAGCTTAAATTCTGGCAATCAGGACCCTTGTTGTCATTTGTGTAATGAGGCAAAGAATATTCATCAAATATACACGTTAGGGAATTAAGTCACTTGCGTAACATGTCCAGATTTCTGGAACACACTTGCCAGATTTGGGTTGTCAGCAAAGATTTCTGCCTCTCGGAAAGAATCTGCAGGAACATTAAAGAGGCTTGGACATGCAAAGGTTTCCTTTCTGTCTCCTTTTCACAGATCTTTTCTAGCCCTATTTATTAACATGCACACACTTTATTAGCTTCAAGTGACAGCTGAAATTGGGCTGGAGATGGCAATGTCTTCCTACTCATAGCAGCATGAAAGTACAATCTCAGCCTTAATTACAGCTGTTCTGATGGTGTGCTATTTTCAGTCCCATAACTTTCTAAAAAAGTAACTTGTACAAAAGTAGGATTTTAGTGACGGTTTATCACAGATTGAGATGTGTTAGAGAGTTTTATGCAAGATCACATCTCTTTCCTTGGTTTTTTCCTTCCAGTTGAGCACACATGCAAGCAGGGGTGCTGGAACAATCTGTATAGTGGGGGTGTTGAGAGCCATTGAATCGAACTGCAAACCCTATATATGATGGAAACCACTTCAAGCCAAGGAATGTGGTAGCACTCCCAGCACCCCTACTTCCAGCACCTATGTGTGCAAGCCATCAAATTCAACTAAAGTCCAGATTGTGAACTCCCTACTCCCAGTAGTGAGCAATTACTCACCCTGGGACAGCTTGAATGAGTAACTGTTAACTAATAAGAGTAAGACATTCACAACAGGGAACTAAACCTTCTTCTTTACTTTTGTTAAAATCCTACATGACAAGACTCTTGAGATGAGCTCCATTGTAACCATGTAGGATGGGAGCATGAGTGTTCCAGTGTATTTTGCTTCAGAGTGAACCATCTCTGCGTTAGCTATAACCACCAAAAAGAAGTAGTCCTTTGCCAAATGCACTGCTAGCTGGTCACAGGACCACAGTCAGAATCTGGTAAATCTCTGTGTGAGGTGAGCGAGACATTCAGCCTCAGTAAGAGAACTGCATGTACCAAGCAATAGTGGAGAAGCTGGCAGTGTTGGTTTTGAATTCAGTAAGAAAGTTTGTTACCATCATCTCAACAGAGCAGTGACCAATGCAGAAAAGGGATCAAGCATCTCAGGAGCTACTACTGGAAAAGCTTGGGATGGGAATTGCACCTCTGGGAGTTTCCTGACATCCTGAATAATTTATAAGGACTTTAACCTGGTTCTGGAAACTACGCTGAGCTCTGAGCCCAGATAGGTTCATGATAAGCTGGTCAGCCTGGATGGTGGCCTTCTGACCCCCCCGCCCCCTTCCCGAATCTAATATAGCCATCTGCAAACTTTTCCTGTAGTAGGAACTTAAGATGGGTAGTCACATTTCAGGGAAGAGGGACATTCTGGGTCCTCCTTTATAGGTCACCAGCCTACTCCACTCAAAGCTGTGTTGTTCATTCACCATACGCTCAGAAACCTCTTCAGCACTCATGGCTGGCTTGCCCCTGGTCGCCTGGAATAGAATATCCCTTTGAAATTCAGGAACCTCCAGAATGATGTCCACCAGACATGATGTTGAATGCCTGAAAGGAATGTGAAACCATATGTAATATACTATGGCGGGTGTCGCAAGTCTTCCTTCCCAAAAAATTGAAATGGTCTCCCATTTTAAAAAAATATCATTTGTAAATTTCACCTTACCATTGTGTGTGAAGGCTTCATACTCTAGCTTTCAGCTGCATCCAAGGAGCATCTGAGAACTTAACTGTAGCACTCAGCATGTACTGAAGCAGAGTTTTACAAAGCATCATGTTTTGGCCTTGAGATTGCGAAGGCCCTTCAGCTGATGTAGTGAATCCTGTAATTCTGGCAGGATAAGACTGATCCTATCAAAATAGTCCAAACAATTGTTTCCATGCATAAGGTTATGTTCTAAAGCAGTGGTTCTCAGACTTTTTTTTTCATGGGCCACTTGAAAATTTCTGAGTGTCTCGGCAGACCACTTAATGATCTTTCCAAATGTTTGTGCCATTAGTTAACTATTGTAAAGCACTTTGGATAAAAGCGCTATATATAAAAACAATAATTATTTTTTTGTTCTACAAATAAAAGCACATGACTCATATTTTAATATCAGTAGTCTTACCTTTCTAATGCAATGGATGTGCCCTCTCTCCCCCACTGTGGCAGCCCCCGAGCTGGGGCTGGGAAGGACGGGGATCTCTTCCCCACCACAGCAGCCACAGAGCTGAGGCTGGGAAGAAGGGCCATCTCTCCCTGGCAACTGCAGCCCTGGAGATGGTGAAAGTCACCTCTTTCTCTTGCCACCGCAGCCCTGCATGCCCCAAATTCCCCCCACCCCCTCTTCTCACCCCACTATCCCCTCCCACCTACCCCCTATTCCCCCCCAAGGCCACCACCTCACCTTACATGTGCATCTTCTCCAGGTCCAGGCTCCTAATTAGTGGAGCCATGTCTGTGTGGCTCTACTAATTAGGTGAGTGGCCCTTCATTCTTTCATGTGCGGCTGCCCAGGTGTGCACCTTAGAGGGAACTATCTAATGGATGTCCTGAATGAAACTCGCAGACCACAGTTTGAGAACCTCTGTTCTAAAGAATAAAGAACTGTGCAGCCACAAATGGGAGTCATGTAACCTCTGTATTAAGTAGCGCTCCATCAAAATACTGACCGATGCATATTAGTCATCATTTAAAACATTTGTTGCAAAGCAAAAGTTGCATTGTTCATGTCCGAAAATTATAAATATGGTGATTAATGAAAAGGGGGAAACTAAAATGTTATGAGACAGTTTATCAGGCTGCTCTTGCTTTTATGCTGAGTGCAGCGTTGCCAACCCCAACCATGCAAAACTCATGAGTCAGGCCCCAAAAGACGAGACAGGCTTACAAATTACAATATTTATAAAGATAATAAATTTGGGGTCTTTTTATTTGCCCTCTGGGTTTGAGCTTCTAGGATTCATGCTTTTCAGCTTTTCCCCATAAATATAAGGGCTACTATCTTAGATTTGTTTTGTTTTGTTTTGTTTTGTTAATGAAAGCTGAGATTCTCACATAATCACATGACTCCAGGAGCTTTTTTTTAGAGAAACATCAACAACAGCAGACTTTCTATAAAAATCTCTGTTGTACTCTCTGTACTTAGGGAAGTTTACTGATATAATGGTCTGTTAATTGTTCTATGTCTTTTACTAGTTACTGAAGGAATATTTACAAATAGGGAGTATTATTGTGGACAATTAGAATTTGACATTAATCTTGAACTTCAGGATCCAGGATAAGTATTGTTTATCCAGTTCTTTAATGTAGTGCAGGTTAAAGTGATAATCTAATGGGAGCCAGTCATATTGACACCTACCACCAGAGAGATTTAGATTTACATGAACGCCATATATTTAAGCAGTAGGGTCTCACTTTGCAAACCCCTCTGGCCCTCCCAACCTGTTTACCTGTAATACATCGCCCATGATTTTCTGGACAGTTACTGAAGACAGAACTGTAGTGAAAAACACAACCTCAACAGGAGAAGGTGCTGTGCCACATTTTCCCTTCATGGCCCCATAATCTGTCGCATTTTCCCTCCCTTTCCAGTATCCTACCTTTCACACTTTCCTTCTCTACCCCTCCTTAGTCTCTTCTCCCCATCATTCTCTTCCTTCAGCCCTTCAGCCTTCAGTGCCCCCTATTTCCTCCTGAACCTCTTCATTGACCTACTGCACCAGACATTCCTGCCTCCTCATAATTCCTTGTATAGACCCTTAATGAATTTCACTTCAAATAATGGGAATTGGTGGCCAGCTTTACTATGGACAGCCTTACTTCCACATGTAAATACTGTTAGGAAATGATGGAGAATTTGAGTTGGGGCGGTGTGGCATCAACCCCATTGAAAATAAGCCATTTCGAATAAGGGAATATTCATAAAATACAGTGTTCCTGGATGGGCAGGTAATATGAATAAGCAGAGGCAAAATGCTCAAAGAACCACAGTTAGGGATTGTCTACACTACGAAATTAGGGCGAATTTATTAAAGTTGACATGTAGCCTCCGATTTTACAAAATCGATGGTGTATGTCCCCACTATGCACATTCCTTCGGCAGAACGCATCCCCACTACCATGGATAGCATCAACTCACGGAGCGATGCACTGTGGGCAGCTATCTCATAGTTCCTGTTGCCGGTTGGAATTCTGGGTGTTTTGAGTATATACCGTCAGCCTCCCATGTTGCACTTGGTGCCCCTCCTCCCTCCCTCCCTTCCTCCCTGAAAGCAATGGCAAACAATAATTTTCATGCCTAAGCCTGAGTTACTCATGCAGACGCCATAGCACAGCAAGAATGTGATGGCATGCTGGAAGCCATGGAATGGAGCAATTCGCACATGCCTGCAGCAGTAGCCAGGCTTGTTGACACAGTGGAATGCCGCCTCTGGGCCCGGGAAACAAGCATAGACTAGTGGGATCGCATCATTATGCAGGTATGAGATGAGGAGCAGTGGCTGCATAACTTTCGAATGCATAAAGCCACTTTCATGGAACTTTTTGAATTGCTTTCCCCAGCTCTGAAGCACAGAAATACCAAATGAGGCCTGCTCTGACAGCTGAGAAATGAGTGGCGATAACCCTGTGGAAGCTTGTAACACCAGATTGCTACCGGTCAGTTGGGAATCACTTTGGAGTGGGTAACTCTACCGTGGGGCTGCTGTGATCCGAGGCAATCAATTCACTTCTGCTAAGAAGGGTAGTGACTCTGGGAAACGTGCAGGACATAGTGGATGGCTTTGCTGCGATGCGGTTCCCTAACTGTGGTGGGGCGATAGCCATAACGCACATCCCTATCTTGGTACCAGACCACCTTGCCAAAGAATACATAAACTGGAAGGGCTACTTCTCAATGGTGTTGCAAGTGCTAGTGGATCACAGAGGCCATTTCACCGACATCAACGTGGGATGGTCGGGAAAGGTACATGACGTACATCTTTAGGAAATCCGGTCCCTTCAGAAAGATGCAAGAAGGAACTTTCTTCCCAGACCGGAAAATTACCGTTGGTGACGTTGAAATGCCAATAGTTATCCTTGGGGACCCAGCCTACCCCTTGCTCCCATGGCTCATGAAGCCGTACACGGGCAGCCTGGACAGCAGTAAGGAGCAGTTCAACCATAGGCTGAGCAAGTGCAGAATGGTGATAGAGTATGCCTTTGGATGTCTAAAGGGGCGCTATCATAGTTTACTGACTAGGTTAGATCTCAGCAAAAGCAATATTCCCATTGTTGTTGCTGCTTGCTGTGTTCTACATAATATATGTGAAAGTAATGGGGGGGGGAAGTTTCTGGCAGGGTGGGGGGGTGGGGCAGATCACCTGGCTGCCAATTATGAGCAGCCAGACACCAAGGCAATAAGAGGAGCACATCGAGGCGCACTGTGTCTCCGAGAGGCTTTGAAAACCAGTTTCATGAATGATCCAACACTGATGTGACAATTCTGTGTGTTGTTCCTTACCAACCTGCCCCCTTTTTTGCATGTACTGCCCTGTAAACTAAACCCCCACCACCCAGTGTGCACAGTGAATAAAGAGCCTCTTGTCCTCAATTCATGCATTTTTATTATGCTAACAAACACTGAACAGAGATAACAATGAATAGCAATGATAACCAGGTAAGAGCCTGATAACACAGGGCGGGAGGGGCAAGAACACATAGCTTATTACAATTGCACTGTTTAGCAAACAAAGCCGTGGGAATGGGAGCTTTCTGCTCCATGAATCATCCCCTGGAGTTGAGCTCAAGGGATAACAGAGCTCCACCCCCTACATTCTAGGACATCTGGGAGAGGAGGATATGGAACTTGATGAGGAGAGCAGCTGGTTCATCATTGGGTGCAGTGGGACTCTAAGGTCCAGCTTAGATTCCAAGCAGATTGCTAAAAGGTGGCTTTTCTGAAGACAATCGTTCTGATATTGGGGATATTGTGTGGATATGCAAGTGAAAGTATCTTACCTGGAATCAAATGCCACAAATAATGGAACTAGTTGGGGGAAGAGCAGTACCTCAGTTAATCCATTTAATGCCCTTACTGAAATTAAGAACCTCTCACAATCCAAAGAACTAGATTGCATTAGCTATATTCTCTGTAACAAGGTTATCACCATATGGATGATGGAATCCATATTGACCAATATCAGAAGACTGATTTCAGTGTAAAGGAGAAATAGCTGGTTATGTGGAGCTGATAGTCTGAGAGCTTTGTGACCTGGCAAAATGTTGGGAGGTGTGGGAGCAATTTTTGGAAGTAAAAAAATAATTTACATGAGAAAAGGGCATAACGTTATATTTCTAATTGTACACAAATGTTTTAGATTCCAAACATTGATTTTTTTCCCCATTCATCTCTTCCAAGTGTGATTCTCTTTATCTTTTTTTACAAGCCTTTCAATTCAAGGACATCCTTTGATGTGTGTATTTTTCCTGTCATGCTTTTGCTGTCTTATCATTATTATTGTATATATTCATGTGTATCTATACAAAATAAATGGTCGAAGTAAAACTAACATAGACTGTCTTAACTATATATGAAAGGCTGCATTTATTTTTAATATGTAACATGGGAAAGTTCTCTAGTATTTTAACTGGACCGGAGATATGTCCTCATTAGTTTAACATCTAATGATGTACTGTGCTGAAAGATTTAAGGCATGCACACAGATTCTGGCTCACAGCTGTAATGTGCATTATAGGATTTTAGTTTTGGTTTTAGAAGTGTTTCCTTTGAGAAATATAATTCAGTTTTCCGAGTAACAGAATCCTGGTTGCTGAATTTCACCAGGAAGATGGGGAAAAATTGGTACCATGACCAAAAGAAAAATAAAATAAATATTAAATTCTTTCACAGTAATCCCCCCTTCCGTTTACAAGCTCCATGATTGACTCAAAAAATAGCAACTAGAAAAGCAGCCTATTGCCACACATACAGAAAGTAGATTTCAATAAATCTAAATTAATTAATTAATTCTCAAATAATGCTGTGTGGTTTTATGGATACTTTCCCATCAGTGCAATAATTTCACTGTATAAACGCTTGGCTGCATCAAGACCCCAGGTGAAATCCCAGTGGTTCCAGTCAGAAATATTCTTGTGGTAAACTAGGTTAGTAATGCGAGGGAGTAACATGTCAATATCCTTTGTGTCTACCATCCAGTCCTCTCCACCGGACCATACTGCAGTGGGCACAGTCATATCTTCTATCTTATAGAAGGGAGGGACAGACTGAAAGACAAAAATGCAAGTCTCAGTTGCTGTCTTAATTTTTAAACAAAAATCATTGATTAACCATTTGACTGCTGTGCAAAATTGCCAGATTCATCTGAGATGATCAGTGTTTTGGGACAGTAGTTCTCAAACCGTGGTTGATAGTCTACACAGCACCTGCTGCTGCTCCATAAAGAGCTGCCTTCTACACGTGTCCCAATTCATCTTTGTAACATAGCGTCTGGGTGCCAGGATAAGCCTGTCTAGTTTCCTAGGGATCAGTGCTACATGGGAGTAGTAGGAGGAAAAGGAACTGTTCTCAGAGACTTGCTGCTGGAAAGGAGTTGCTGGTTTGAGAAGACCCAAGACCCATCCAGCTGGAGACAAACATCAAGCAGAGAAGGGAAACAGGCAGTATGCATAGAAGATCAGAGGAGAAGGGAAACACATGGCAAAGAACCAGGATCAGGAGAACGTGCAAGAAGGGAACTGGAACATATACAAGGGAATGGGGAAGAAAGGAAGCTGGAGGCTGTGCAGCGAGAGAGGAAGACCTGGAAGCGGGGGAGCACGTGCAGGAGGAGACAGGGCCAAGTAACAATGACCTTGTGCATGGGAGGTGAGGACAAAGCAGCAGTGAACACAGGGCAGGAAAGTGAAGGAGAAGGCGACCGGATGGCAGATGAGCAGGTGCAGAGAAGCCTGGGGAAAGAGAGGAAATGAACAAATGATAGAGGAGATGAAATGAGGAGCAAAAGGAGACAGTATGATTAAGTTTTTCAAATGGATGAAACCCATATTAAATATACCCCAAAAGTCCATAAACTAATACTAATTTTCCTGTAGTCAAACGCTGTAACAGATTGGGGACGCTTGAGCATGGGAAGACAGGGGATATTCTTATTTTTAAAAGATAACTTAGTTTTCAATAAAAATCATTTTTCCCTACCTGGTTGTACTTAGCCTGGTTCTCACTGCCGTAATCAAAATATTTGAATTCTCCTGATTTAACTGCCTAGCAAAATGAAGAAAAGAAAGTGTAAAATTAGACCGAATTATCCACATGCCTTTGCATATCAGTGTGCTGTTCTGCCTTAAACTATCATGAAACAATGATATTATAGTATGCAGGACTTAAATTAGACATTTTGGATGAAATTTTGGCAAAACACTCATTGACTTCAATAGGATCAGAATTTAGCCCTTTGCACCTACAACAGCATATTTTGAGCATAAAAAAAATAAAAAAATTACATGCACTTCTTTAAAATCACTTCTCACTTTTCATTGCTGGCGAGTAATTTTTAATCTGTATCTGCTAACAAACAAGTTTTTCTTTTTGTTAACTTCATCATTAACATTGTGCACCGGGGTGCTTTTTGAGAACTTTGTATTGACAGATTTTGGTATTACGTAGGCCATGATTTTTTCCATCTTTCTCTTTCTTGAGACAATAGTCTTAAAATACATCTCTTCCCCAATATAACACAAATTTGAATATAACACGGTAAAGCAGTGCTCTGGGGGCGGGGGGGGCTGCGCACTCCGGCGGATCAAAGCAAGTTTGATATAACGTGGTTTCACCTATAACGCGGTAAGATTTTTTGGCTCCCGAGGACAGCGTTATATCGGGGTAGAGGTGTATATAAACAATTAAAAGAATTATAATTTCCCTTTTCCTTTTCAGGACTGCTTTCTATACTGGTGTTCTTCACTGAGGGATTATAGGTGACACAAGCAGCAACCCCTATAGTTAAGATCACCTTTTCATTATAAGAGCCTGTTTTCAGTTTGCCAAACTTTAATAATTTAGGCTGAAGTTTTTCAGCTTATCTCAGGCTAAATTCTTTTGGCAAATTTCAGTAAAACCAGTTCAGTCATTTGTTAGAAAATGTCTAGTTTCCCTGAGCCACGTCCATCCTGTGCACTGAATGAGGCAGGGCCCTGTGGGAAAAAATAGTGTGTGATCATGTAATTAAAGACTGTATCATAATACCTATGCAAAAGGGGGCTTAATTAAGGTTGCATGAGCAAACTTTATTCTGGAATTTTCTAACTTTTGAGTGTGTGACTTTACAATCTTAACAGTCATAGCTTTCCTACATGCCCGTCCTTTCACACTGAAAACTCTCAGTAACCAATAACGTCAAAGATGGAACTCAAAGGATTATGTCACTATATTAAAATCTCGTTGATAAATAAATGCCTGTCTGTTCTGAATAAATCAGGTTTTAACTATAATCAGAGAGCGCAAGGGAGAGTATAAATAGCAGAATATTGAAAGATTTCAGAAGCTCTACCTGGGCCCAGTGCAGTATGTTTTTAATAGATGTTTCATCTGGAAAGCGGCCTATGTACACATCCATTCGACTCTGCAAAAAAAAACATTTTTAGGATACCATTTGTTTTCTGAATGAAATGGGAGAAAGGCAGGATTCTACATAAACAAAACACCATTCAGTTCAGTAACTACAGCATTACAAATCATCCAAAATTGAGCAAGTTGGATAGCCAGAAAAACTGGAATATTTTCAGAAATCTAATTCCTCTCATATCTGTTAATTTTTAAATCAATTACTTAATGATAGTTCTGCCAAAAGTAGTAAGAAAACATCTAAAATATTAAGCTCTCCTTGAACCTATTGTAAGGTTTGATTTAATTCTGTCTGAGTTACGGTTCTGAGTGCTAGATAAAAACAGGCTTGCAATATTTGGGTACGTCTATACTTACCTCCGGGTCCCGCGGTAAGCAATCGATCTTCTGGGATCGATCCCGGAAGTGCTCGCCATTGACGCCGGTACTCCTGCTCTGCGAGAGGAGTACGCGCAGTCGACGGGGGAGCCTGCCTGCCACATCTGGACCCGCGGTAAGTTCGAACTAAGGTACTTCGACTTCAGCTACGTTATTCACATAGCTGAAGTTGCGTATCTTAGTTCAAAGTGGGGGGTTAGTGTGGACCAGCCCTTTGCCTAAACTACCTCATGCTTTTACCATGTATAGATCCTGGGGGAAAGCTAGGTGGATACTATTGACCCATTGAGCTAGGTGGATTGTCAGACCATCTGAATATACAGGAAGTGGGAGTTGCTCTCTGTAAACAGAGGAGTCAGGGGTGTGGCTTAAGCAGCCTCATGTAGGAACAGCCAAGTTTGAGTAGAAAGCAGGACTGAACTTTGTTTCCTGTCGTTAATTTCTGTGCTAATAGAGCCAACTCCCGGCTCCCCGAAGGGTGCAAGTCTTTGACTTTATGTATTGCATGGGACTTTGTTTCAGAGCAGGTTGAGCAAGGTACCAGCTCACACGAGGCATAATTTCCTTTTCATTTTTTTATTCAGAGAACTCCAGTTTGCCATGTAAATGACACCTCTGGCAAATGGACTCTCAACATTTCCCCCAGAGACGGGATTAAATATTTCTGACAACATATGTTTGCAAAGTGTGTCTGTGTGACAGTGGGTACCTTCCAGTGCTGCCAGCAGACATTACTTTAATTTTTGGCTGACTGGTGCCTGTTAAGCCTACAGACAATTTAATAATATTATTGATAAATATCAGCTGGCAACTGGTGCCTGTTAGTTCGGGAACTGCAGACTTTCCTTATCTGGGCTGCATTCTAGTGTAGGGGAGGTTAGGTTGAGGAATGGAATTCTCACACATCACCTCCTCAGATGGACAGATAGGCATTAGGACTATAGCATAACCCATCTATGGCCACTAAGCCACTATACTGTGCTACAATATGTTCTCCTGAGTAATGTTCTGGGGGCAGTGGATGCAACAGCCTCTCTCCTGCCCACCTGCCCCACTGGAAACCAATGCAGACGGCCTACCTCAGCACTGAAAAGCGAGCATTGTGACTCTCCCTGCACAACTGCTCTGGACACAGCATGCACCTGCACCCACCCACCCTGGGGCTTATGTGACACTGCTATTGTGTAAGTCAGGGCCTGGGACTGTGATATTTTAATGCCATGTTAAACATTTACACTGCTTTATTGAGAAAAAGACAGGTAACACATTAGCCAAACCACTAAGCCAACTGTAGGCTACAGAAATTCCCAGTTAAATTGCTTAGCACCAACTGCATTATTGAGGCATTTGCTTTCTCCATTCTCATCATGTTTGAAAGTCCCTAGCAAAACTCTACAACAATTAAAGGACCCTGCTTTACTCATTCCAAATTAAATAATTGCACATTTGGCACAAATGCTGTTGAACTGAAAAAGTTAGCTTGATTTTAATCATCACTAAAAAAAATAGGGCTGATACAGATATACACACATACCATATTTATGTTTTTCTCATTGAATCCACCCGCAAAGAAAAATGCATTGGCACAAAGTCTATTAGGTAATTCATAGCAGCATATTTTGGCAGCAATCTCTCTCATAGTATTACCCCACCAACAGAAGTCTTTTTTGCCAAGAAAATCCTGTGAAAATGCAAAGGGTATTACTTACAGTGAACGTTCAAAGTGTATTTTGTATAGTTCCCTTATCACAGTCAGGCCTGATCCAGGTCATACCCTTAACTAACTTCCTTTAGGTTCTCATGTAGCTACTAGGACCACAACTGTGTTCCATCAACTGTGTATTCCACAGTTAATACATGCATACCTCATGGGATTTTCATTCATTCAAGGCAAGAAGGGGATTTCCCACCCTCTACCCCGACTTGTACAGATACCTCAAAGACATATGCATCAGAATGGTATCAATACGGTAAGCTGAACGTGAAGTTGGAAAATTCACATTCAGATACCTTCTCCCCCCATTTTTTTTCAAAATAAATTAAAAAAAATACTTGAATACATCATTAAAATGGTTAATTTAAACATACTGAAGCCAGGAATTCAACAGTTAAGACTTCAAACAGGGATGTTAATTCTGACACCTTGCACATACTGTGAGAGGCATATGTTTAACAAACCAAACAACCACAAACACTACGGAACATACATGCACTGTGACTGAATTAATATTTCAGTGGCAATCTAATCTGTTTACAGTATATTACCTCTTGTATTATTTGGTAGCGTGGGACTCCTGCTCAGGCACAATGTCTCTTTTTAAAGACCAGTACTCAGTAGCGTAATAAAATACAGAGAAATCTCATACCTGTAATGCTCCTTCAGGCATTAACAACATTTTCACCACAGGGCTTTTGGTGTGTCCAACGGTGACAGCAGGAGCCAAGGCAAAAAACATTTTGACTTTCTGTGCCAGCTGTGGCATGGAAGAAAATGCTATGAACGCTGAGAAAGTAGAAGAGAATAATTACGGAAATCTTGCAAAAAATAACTGAATGCTTACAGGTTTCAGAGGGGTAGCCCTGTTAGTCTGTATCAGCAAAAAGAACGAGGAGTACTTGTGGCACCTTAGAGCAGTGTTTCTCAAACTTGAGCCGCTGCTTGTTCAGGGAAAGCCCCTGGCGGGCCGGGCTGGGCCGGGCCGGTTTGTTTACCTGCCGCGTCTGCAGGTTTCGCCAAATGCAGCTCCCACTGGCTGCGGGCCAATGGGGGCTGCAGGAAGCGACGCAGGCTGAGGGATGTATATCTTCCTATTGTATTTTCCACTGCATGCATCCAATGAAGTGGGTTTTAGCCCATGAAAGCTTATGCCCAAATAAATTTGTTAGTCTCTAAGGTGCCACAAGTACTCCTCGTTCTTTTTGCTGAATACTTACAGGCATTTGTATGAAACTCCATCAGAGGGTTCATCAGGACCCAGCATGTAGATTTGGTTTAGAAGAAATCAGCTTTCATGCAGAATGAAGGAATCTGCATGAAGTTTAGGATGGTCCTTGACTATGAATCAAGACAGGTGATGACATAAAATAGTTTAGCCAGGGACTGACATAAGAGTGCTGTGGCTGTGCTGAATGATGCAACTTATCCCAGAATAAGAACAGGCAGAAATGGAAACTGTACCAAGGTCATCATCATTTCAGAGGAGTTAGCAGGGATATTTGTTCATGACCTTTCTGTTTAACTTTTATATCACTTTCACAGCAGAGATGTTAAAAGGAGATTATTTCTTTATTTCTGTGGTCAAATATAGTCCTGATATGGACCTCTTTAGTGCCTATTGCCAAGAAGCAGATCTCTCGATTATCAGTTATTGAGACTAAAAGGATTGTATTTTGTCCCTATTACTAACAGAGAATATGATAACTTGATAAGCCTGAGTTGGAACAATAAGCTCATTTTCACACTTGGGCTAGACTATCCATTAGTATGGAAAAAGGGAGCACCATGCGTTTCACCTGAAAACAAAAGCCATGAATTTTTGTGCAGCATCCCTGGGTTAATTTTAGAGGGTATCCTTGTCCCTTCAGCAATGAAAGATTTTTCAGGCTGAAGTGTAGTCAAAAATTCCATTTGTGACAGCAAGATGAAGTTTAGCAAGAGAGGAACCTTTGGTGGTCACCAAAATCTCTCTGGTTGTTCTAGGAATCTGTTGGCGGCCCCTGATTATATCACAGGCTCCATGGCTTCAGTGGGACTTTTACCTGAGTCAGATCTGACTGAAAACTGATAAAGGAATCCTGGACTTAGCTCTATATAAAGTACTGGCACAATGTTACACAAAAGTGGGAATTGTCTCTGCAATTTTCTGCTTATAAACATATGAAAGAGTTAATAATAGCCCAGAGAAAGCCTTTCGTACTTAGAGAGAGAAAAGTACAATGCGAATGCACCAAATTCTGCTAGCATACCAATAGTGGCGCCCTGAGAGTAGCCAACATAATACAGTTGCTTCTGTCCAGTTTTCTGCAGAATAAAGTTGATCATAGCTGGAAGGTCATATTTGCCCATTTCATGAAAACTGCAATATAAAAATATGAAGTTAGCCACATAATGAAGTTATAGGGCCAGATTCTCAAGTAAGTTATGGCTCCTATGCACCACTAAGGTGACATTAAGGGGCTGGAATTTGGGGGATAAATTTCCAGGAGAAAATTCCCATTGTGTAGGGAAGCTCTCTGCTGAGTGCAACTGCGTGGGACCTGGGGCTGTGCTTCTGGCTACTACCCCGTCCTTCCCTCAACCACTTCACTGGTAAAGGGTCCATTAAAGACCCTATATGAGTGCTGCAGCTTTCAGCAGCTCAGCAGCATCTGAAAATTGGCAAGACTTGCTCTCAGAATCAGGGAGCTGTAACCAACTTTGCAGGGAGCGGAGCTCTGGCTACGGAGAGAATCTGGCCGGCAAATCCTGCCCACATACATTTGAATGCAGCACTGGTGAACTATGGGTCTGTCAGATAACAGCTCAAACTCTTCAGGGATCCAGCCCAGCCTAAGTTTGCCAGCCTAGAGTTTGAGTCTTTGTCTCTCTACATAATACAGATGCTTTATTTATTTTTCAATATTGAGTGTGTTTACAAGCCTAGGAAATATAATGCTCTGTTGGCCAAGACATGATGTTTGAATTAATGTTAGCCCAATGCTCTTTTAATTCTGCTTCTGTGCTAAAGGAAAATGGCAATGTGCTTTAGAGGGTATTCTAATAACTAGACCCAGTTCCAGTAAATCACTAACAACAAGCTTGTTAGAAAATGGCTCAGCAATAGTTAAATAATGCCCAAAGGGGAGGCAGCAGCCAATTGGAAAGCTTGATAACATTGCCTGAAACCTGTATTCCATGCATTTTATGCCTGAGCTTCCCCTTGTGAAAGAGAATGTGCAGCTGCACCTTTAGCATGGTGCTGCCTCCTCCCCATAGTTCATCTTGCCCACTCTGGACTGGTGCAAATGGAAGAAGGCAGGGCCTGTTCCATGCTCCTCCTTACCCTCTTTGGGGCAAACGCTATGCCCAAGATGAGAGCAATCCCCATTCTGCTTTGTGCTCAGGGACTGACTGCCCTTGGCCACTGGATAGGATTGCAGTGAGGGAAAGTTTCCTTGTGACATTCAATGAACTAAACCTATCTAACAGCACAATATATTTCTGTAGGTGAGTAATGGCCCTGACAATGACGCGTTTCAATGCAAAGGTTTCTACCACACAGAGGGTTCTGTTTAGCTCTGTGCTACATCTTTCAATCCTAGTGCTACTGAAATCAGTGGCATTAATGATGTGAGTAAGGGGTGCAGGAGGAGGTTCTCTGCTGATTTAAACTGATGGCCTCCCAAGGCCATGACAATGGAGCCAAATGGAAATTCATACAAAATTACAGATCTAAATCCTATCTGAGCACCATTGCTGTGCACAAACCACACAAATTGATGTTCACATGAATTAAGAGAAACATAGATTACTGCACATACAGAATTGCCAACATGCAAAACAGTTTGCCATTTTCACTAGTTTCTCTCCAGTTCAGCCTACCTGAAATCCCAAAATTCCTCTTGGGCAATTGAAAATTTCTGGTGTCTTTGAGACCAGGTTGTCCCTCTGCTATTTCCAATCCAAACATCATAGCCAGCATCTGCTAGCATGAAGCCCAGGCTGTTGTTGGCCAAATTTTCGATCCAGTTGGTACCTTCACCAAACAATCCATGCTGGAGAAGCACAGCTGGCTTTGGACCTAAATAAATGGAATACTTTACCAAACATGTAGTTCTGTAACATGGCAAAGCGACATACTGTATTTCACTCATTCCAAACACATGCTGATACAACCTTTATATCAGAGCACACCCACAAGTATGATACCACATGGCAAATAATTAGCTATAGTTAAAAGCAACTGTAAAGAGAGGTTTAGAATGGAAATGTTCAGGGAAGTTTAGCTACGGCTGTCATTAGTATTCTGTACATATACATGTATAATTAGCTTTAATGCTGCTAACAGCTGTAGTTAAGATTTCCTAAGTATTTCCATACTAAATCCCTGGTTTTAGTTGCTCATAACTAAGGCTGGTTGCTTGACATAACAACAACCAAACAGAACAAAATATACAAAAGTCACAAATTTATAAGAAAAAATCACGGTGCAACTCAGCCAACAGGCATCCAGCCTCTCCTGTTCTCAAACTTACGTTATTGCTGATGTCAAAAACCATGACCTAATCATTCTCAATTTTCCTCACCCTGTTTTTGTAAAGACTTGATTGATTGGTTTTCAGTCTGAGATTTGGGTTCAGGATTTTGCCATAGATATTAAACATGCCTCCAATATATCTTTTTTTACCTGGATTGGTGGGTTGGTTGGTTTTTTTTATTTTGGATGAGTGTTATTTGGGGTTTTGTGCATCAAGCAAAATGGAGCCATACCTCTGTCTGTAGGTTTTTCTCTGCCATAAGGAATTCTGTTTATTCTCAAGTAATAGCCATCCTCTGTCAGAACTTCATACTCCTTACTGGGATATCCTTCATAGCAGATCAACTGACTCTGAGGGAATTAAAATAAATGTCTAAGATTGTTTACATGTATCAGATTTTTCATTATCTGTTGCAAGGAAGAGGGCATTTCCCACTAGGAAGTGTTAGCGTGAGTGTTTGTTTAAATTTTATGAGTTCCTGCACTTAACTGGTTTCAACAGGGATATGGAACAAAGCCTAAAATAGTGAGAGAATTGTATTCCTACCCTGTCCCAAACCAGAAAGTATTGAAAATATTCCCAGAGAGCCTGTTCTCCTGAGATTTCCAGCCCAATTACTTGAATAAGGAGGTGCCAAGAAGGCTGGATTAGCTGTGGAAAAGCTTAGAAAATTTCTCCACAAAGAATGTAAACATTTCCATGTTCTTCCTTCGCACATCCAAAAGTAATGGCATTAGTCAGAAGAGAATAAATATTCAGGAATCTATTCTTTGAAAATAGTTTTCATTGGAATAGTCATTTCAAGAAATCCTCAATAAGTTAAGCATTTTAGATGCAAAAAAAGGGTCAATGATTAATAAATGAGAAAAATATAGTAAAAAGTAACTTTTGATCTGTGATGATTTGGGGAATTTGTCTACGTACAATTTAAGAATTCTGGTTGATTTTATGAAATTGCTGAAATTGAATGTGTACAATTCACCATCAGCTGTCAGGATTGTCGCCTATTTCTCTGATCAGGGACAACGGTAGGCCACTCAACTTTGATGAGCCTCCATTCAAATGGAGCACCTTTAGCAAAGACATGATTGCTGCCCAGAGCAAACCAGTTTTTCACATCTGAACTCCAAGGAGGAGGTAACTGAACAATAGATCATGTGGTGGGACTCTGGTCACCTGATGAGCCTGATCACTGACAAAGAGGAACTCAAAGAATGACACAAAGGGCATTTGGCCAGGAAAGAGGAACAGAGGGACATGCTGTCATAGCAGAAGAGTTTTATTTAACTGCAGGACTGGCTGAGGAATAAGGAAACTGTGTGCAGAGAAGAGGAGAGACTCCATGATTTGGAGGAAAAGCCATGTACAGGAGATGGTATCCTGGACTCCTTAGTGTACTCTGCCCTGAGCTCAAAGAATGCTCAAGAGTGCTGAGGAAACTGAGGCAGGAAAATGTGTACAGGTATCTTATAGTTTTGTCTAGCTCTGTCTTTCTTGTACTAGCTAAAGTAAAGAGTGATTGGGTTTTGGACTCTTTTGAGAAATCCGTGCATCTGTTTGCTTCACTATAAACACAGAGTTCCCACAAACTAGGAGCTCAAGGATAGGGTGATCTTAAATTATGGGGGAAGCTGGGGTATTAGCACTGGTGGGGGCCTACCGCTGGTGGGCCACGAGGCCCTATCTCAGTGACGGGGTAACAAACAAGGAGCCTGTGCCCAGGAAGCATGCCAGAGAGGCCAAGAAAAGAGACAGTGTTACAGACTACTCAGACTAGGGACACTTAAAGCACGTGGGCCCAGTGTGTGAGGCCCAAACACAGCAGCTTAGTAAGTGTCCAGCTGGGGGAGCTTTGCCAGGACTGACATGAACCCAAACAGAAAGGCAATTAAGCACATGGAGGGGAGATAGGTCTGGGTCCCAGAGCCTCAGTATTTAATAATATAAACACTTCATCCTAGTATGTGAGGAGTAGGTTTGTGCAGAGCATTCTGGAAAATGCCAGCTTTAGGAACTCGTAAGAACCAGAAGATTATAAGCAATGGGGTCTGCTGACAGCTCAACTGAACATTGGTAGCAAAGTTGACATGCTAAATCTTTCTCAGGGCCAATTTACAACTGCAGATAGTGATCGTAATATACCTGAGCCAAAACAAGGTAAGTGAACTCCATCTTGCCTAACCTGAAGGGCCAGCACTGCAGGAACCCTGCATGCTCTTGTGTAATTCTCTGACAGCTCTAGCTATTAAAATCCACTCCAATGGGGAGTTTCCATTAAACCAAACTTTAGACTATCTTAGATTTGCTTTGTCCTATAATAATTATGTATCTTTACATAATTATATATCTTTATAATAATTATGTATCTTTACATCGGGGTGTTTGGGGTTGTCAGGGAGGGGTAGTACCTCTGATGGGGGAGCAGTCGTACTCCTAGGAGTAGCTCATCCACTTTGGTCCCCACTTGACACCCAGCTCTCACCTGTGGCTCCAAGTAGCTGTCAGCATGCGACAGCGGCCACACCCCGGAGACCGTCTCGACTGGCGGGCTAAACCAGGTGAGGGTAGCTGATGAGTATGAGACTCTCGGTGAGTCAGGGCCTTTCTACCCATTGCATGCGAAGGCTGGATCCGGCTGACTGAGGCAACCTGGTTCAACCTGGTTCAATGGTCAGGAAGGCGGTGACAGCAAGCGTTGTGGAACGCTTAAGAGCACGACAAGACACGTAGGTGTCCTGGTCATCCACTGTGCCCTGCCCTATCTCCAGCCGTCTCGACTTCTGTCCTGCCACTGGATACAGATAGGAACTGGGAAGAGAGAGTGAGGCTGACGTTGTGCAACTTTCCCTCACTTTAATCCAATTCACACGCAAGTCTCGACATCATATCATATCATATCACATCATATCAAGTCCTGTGGCGATGGGCGAGTGACGAAGCAGCAGGTGTGGATACACTGGGAGCTGTAGCCGCGGACCTGCACATAGGCGGCTCAGGCATAATGGTCGTTCCTCACTGACCGAAGCAGCAGTGGAGCTCGGCATCTTCTTGAGCGACTGAGCAGCCCTATTCAGGATTGCACTGCTCACCTCCATAGAACAAGGAGGGGGTTAGAAAAGGTGCCCTAAACATTGCCTGCTTCACCTTACCCTGGCCAGCATACCGCAGCTGGCGGGGATCCCATAAAAGCGGTCGAACAAAAATAAAAACAAAATTTAGAGTGACACCGATCACTATTGGCACATGGAATGTGCGCACGTTACTGGACAACATCACGGCAGACAGACCGGAGAGAAGAACAGCACTTGTCGCTAGAGAGCTCGCACGCTACAACATTGACATTGCAGCCCTTAGCGAAACTCGCCTTGCTAATGAAGGACAGCTATCCGAGTCAGGTGGTGGCTATACATTCTTCTGGAGTGGCCGCAGCAGTGATGAGCGTCGCGAATCTGGAGTTGGCTTCGCCATCAAGAATCATCTTGTTCGGAAACTTGCCAGTTCCCCCAAGGGTATGAATGACCGGCTCATGACAATGCAGCTTCCGCTTCAAAAAGGAAAACAAGCTACTTTGATCAGCGCATATGCTCCTACAATGACCAACCCAGAGGATGTGAAGGATAAATTCTACGAAGAACTAGATACTCTGTTATCGTCAGTGCACCACACAGACAAGCTGATTCTGCTTGGCGATTTTAACACAAGAGTCGAATGCGATGCCGCAGCCTGGGAAGGAGTCATCGTGAAAAATGGAGTGGGAAAGTGCAACAGCAATGGCCTGTTACTGCTGAAAACTTGTGCAGCACATGGCCTTCTGATCAGCAATACGGTCTTCCGCCTTCCTACCCGCAACAGGACTTCGTGGATGCATCCCCGTTCCAAGCACTGGCATTTGATCGATTATGTCATCATCAGGAGAAGGGACAGACAAGATGTCAGGGTTACAAAAGCTATGTGTGGCGCTGACTGTTGGACGGATCATAGGCTCATAGTATCCAAAATGAAGCTCCGTATCATAGAATCATAGAATATCAGGGTTGGAAGGGACCTCAGGAGGTCATCTAGTCCAACCCCCTGCTCAAAGCAGGACCAATTCCCAACTAAATCATCCCAGCCAGGGCTTTGTCAAGCCGGGCCTTAAAAACCCCCAAGGAAGGAGACTCCACCACCTCCCTAGGTAACGCATTCCAGTGCTTCACCACCCTCCTAGTGAAATAGTGTTTCCTAATATCCAACCTAGACCTCCCCCACTGCAACTTGAGACCATTGCTCCTTGTTCTGTCATCTGCCACCATTGAGAACAGCCGAGTTCCATCCTCTTTGGAACCCCCCTTCAGGTAGTTGTAGGCTGCTATCAAATCCCCCCTCATTCTTCTCTTCTGGAGACTAAACAATCCCAGTTCCCTCAGCCTCACCTCATAAGTCATGCGCTCCAGACCCCTAATCATTTTTGTTGCCCTCCGCTGGACTTTTTCCAATTTTTCCACATCCTTCTTGTAGTGTGGGGCCCAAAACTGGACACATCATGCCGAAGAGACGACCACAAGGCTGTAAGGCTCTCAAAAGGATCAACGTGTTGAAGCTGAAGAACAGCCGCATCACTGAAAATCTAGCGGAAGACCTAGAGAATGAGCTTGCTGATCTTCGTTTTGAGGATGACGCTGAGAAAGACTGGGAGCGATTCCGCAACACTGTCCATACAGCTGCATCGAAGGTATTGGGGCCCTCCACATGCAGGCGGCAAGACTGGTTTGATGAAAATGATGCAGAAATCCAGGCCTTACTTGCTGAGAAGCACCGCCTGCATCGTGCATATCAAAACGATCCATCTTCGGAGGCAAAGAACACTGCCTTTATCAACGTTCGCAGAACAGTACAGAACCGATTTCGCAAAATGCGGGACTTGTGGCTGAGCGCCAAAGCAGATGAAATACAGGCATATGTGGACAGGAACGACTTTAAGCAGTTTTATGAAGCCCTTAACACACTCTATGGTCCACAGTCTTCTGGGAGCTTTCCCCTCCTGAACTCTGATGGTACTGTGCTCCTTACAGAGAAGACGCAGATTGTCCAGAGATGGGCTGAACACTTTGAAGCAATTGTCAATCGCCTCTCAGTCATCAATGATGAGGCCATTGACAAGATGTCCCAAGTTGCAGTCAATGACTCCATGGATGCTTCACCAGAAGAGGACGAAGTGAAGAAAGCTATCAATCAGCTGTCAAGTGGCAAAGCCCCAGGGTCAGATGCCATACCAGCAGAGGTGTACAAAGTCAGTGGACTCGTGCTGCTACGGAAACTCACTGAGCTGTTTCAGTCCTTCTGGGGGCAGGGAACCATTCCACAGGAATTTAGAGACGCGTCCATCTTGCACCTCTATAAGGGGAAGGGCAATCGCCAGGTATGTGACAATCACCGTGGAATCTTGCTGCTTTCTACAGCGGGGAAAGTTCTTGCATGGGTTCTGTTGAACCGATTGATTACTCACCTGGAGAAGGGCTTACTGCCAGAATCACAGTGTGGCTTCCGCAAAGGTCGTGGGACTATTGATATGATCTTTGCTGTGCGTCAGCTATGGGAGAAATGTCAAGAGCAGAATCGTGAACTCTACACAACTTTTGTGGACCTCACGAAAGCATTTGACTCTGTCAGTCGCCAGGGCCTGTGGAGGATCATGTCGAAATTTGGCTGTCCAGACAGATTTATACGAATGGTACGTCAATTTCATCACGGCATGATGGCTCGTGTCCTGGATGACAGTGAAACATCTGAGGCCTTCCCAGTCACCAACGGCGTCAAGCAAGGGTGTGTTTTAGCACCCACTTTGTTCAGCATGATATTCTCTGCCACTCTGATGCCTTTCAACACTGCACTGAAGGAGTAGGCTTGAAGTATAGAACTGATGGGAAATTATTCAATCTGAGGCGACTGCGTGCCATCACCAAGGTGAAGGAAACTGTACTTTGAGACTTTCTCTTTGCCGATGATTGTGCTCTGAATGCTAGTACTGAGCCAGAAATGCAAGCCAGTATGGACAAGTTTTCAACTGCATGCAATAACTTCGGTCTCACTATTAACATCAAGAAGACTGAGGTCATGCACCAGCCAGTTCCCCACGCTCCGTACTCAGAACCGTCCATCACTGTAAATGGACAGAGACTTCAGACAGTGGACCACTTCACGTACCTGGGCAGTACTCTTTCCCGAGCAGTGTCAATTGATGATGAAGTAAACTGCAGAATTGCTAAAGCCAGCTCTGCATTTGGCCGATTGCGCTTCAATGTTTGGGAACGTCGAGGGATCAGCCTATCAATGAAGCTGAAGGTCTACCGAGCAGTGGTGCTTCCAACTCTGCTGTACGCCTGAGAGACATGGACTGTCTATCGGAGTCATGCACGAAGGCTCAATCACTTCCACATTTCCTGTCTGCGAAAGCTTCTAAAAATCAGATGACAGGACAAAGTGCCCGATACTGATGTCCTTACTAGAGCCAGTCTGCCACCAGTTCACACATTGCTGATGAGAGCCCAGACCAGGTGGGCTGGACATGTTGTGAGAATGTCAGATGAACGCATTCCTAAACAGCTCTTCTACAGAGAACTCACTCAGGGAAAGCGTTCCCATGGAGGACAAAAGAAGCGATTCAAGGACACGCTGAAGACCTCTTTGAAGTCCTTCGAGATCAACACCGCCACATGGGAAACCTTCGCACTGAACCGTTCAGCATGGCACAGCCTCATTCACACAGGCAGTAATACCTCTGAGGCGAGGCGTATTGCTGAGGCTGAAAAAAAGCGTGAGCTGCGCAAGTCCAGAGCTGCTCGTACATCATCGACAGTGCCATTACATGTTTGCCCGATGTGTGACAGGACGTTCCACGCCCGAATCGGACTGATCAGTCATCTTCGGACGCACAAAGCCCGGTCATCGAAAGAATGAGTTGTTGAGGTCTTCATCGATAACGATGGACGAACATCGTCTTTACATCTCAGAAAATGGTTGGCTCCATGATAGAAATAACTTTATTATGAATCCTCTTATAAAAGTAAGGGTATAAACTACCCCAAATATAAGTGTTTACAATACCACAGAAACACGCCAAACACCAAGCATCCTTTCTGTGCTCATTTCACTCCCTCCTTGAAACCCACTCCCTCTGCAAAGTCTCCATCTATTCAGCTCCACATTTTCTTACAATTTATCTCTTGTAAAGATCCATCTTATGCTTCAGACTTTAAATCATAATCATCGATTTAATAATCCCTTAACGTACATACATCAAGCAATTACTTCCCGAAGGGTTGTCAAATAAGTGTTTGAGCATAACTATTATGTAGACTCATTATTGCCGGCTCAGATCCTCCCTCAAAATAGGGACCCATGACATATGAGAAGAGAAGAGAGGTCTGAAGAATTTTCTGTCCGGGAACAAGGAAATGCATGGAACTGAATATAAGAGATCACTCCCATTTATAACTGACTTACTCATATGCACACTTATACTTCCCCGATCTATCCTTCAATACAGATAAATTGGAAGACCCTTTTGGAAAAACAGTAAGTGTTGCTGTAGTGGAGGAAGGGAAAGAGTTAAAGAGAAAACTTGTTAATGAAACATTATCAATATTAAATATGGACCTAAACTTGGATCCAAAGTTTGCACTTAGGTCACTTGGTAGATGTCTTTAATGAGCTTTTCTAAATCCCAAAACAAGACACTCCCAAACGTTGTAGTTGAAAATTTGAAATGCAGCCCTCAACCTGAATCTGAATTTTCAGGCCTACGTCTAATTATTATGTTCCATTATAGTTAAGATTTTCACAAATACTTGACTTACAATATTCATAAACGTTTCAGGATTCAGGTTTCTTCTCTTCTTGATGAGTTCTTCTGAGCTTGTAACGGCTTGTATTAGACAGGCTACTGCAATAAACCACCACATCTTGTTTCTGTGAAAAAAAATGTGTCTATTAATAATATTTCTACCAACATACATCTTGGCTTTGTAACGTTTATGCCAACTCTCTTCTATATCTAAAGAGTGTGAAATACACACTGGAAAATGGAAAAAAAATCACCATTTTACCTGCCAATTCTTACTCACAAGCACAGTAATATTGAATTCAATCGGGGACAGGCCCTACTTCAGTCTCTGTAGTGATTCTGTTGTATTTATGGCCATATCGAACTCTTATTGAACTTACTGAAACACTCCCTTTGCCTGCAATAGAAGATGGATTAGGTCCTATGTGAAGCACTGTTATACTTTGAGCACTACAAAGCAGTTAAATTGCTTCATACCCAGGACCGGTGTTATGTAAGTTAGTGTCTTACGTTTTGTTAAACACAGAAACACAATAAAAATAAGGATCAAAAATATGTCAAGGAATACATTCATGCCAGTCAGGTAATGGCCACATCTATACATTTGTTATTTTATTATTACTTAATAATATATTGTGGATCAGGAGCCTATTTTATTGGACATTGACCAAACACATAGGAAGACATGGTCCCTGCCACAAAGAGTTTATAATCTAACATACTGCTATAAACCATTATTTCCAGGATTATAAATTTCTCAGACTATTTTTTTTTAAATAAATTTGTCAAGAATACATCATAAAACCTCAATACTACTTGGCCCATATAGTAATCACATATCCCAAATAAAGACATATTTATAATATGACTGGAATGGCAACTGTGCTTAAAAAGCATGACTTTAATATAGCCTGCAAGCACTCTCCCTGGTTCTGTGCAGTGATACCAATCCCTCACTTTGTTAAAATAAAATTGCTAGATGCAAGCCGGGAGACTGAAAGTTAGGTTTGATTGAAAACAGCACAAAAAGAACCCACTATTGAATGCTGTATTAAGAACACAAAAAATACTCGCCTATATCAATTTAAAGTATCGTGCTCAATTCTGGTGAACATTCTTTTGGGCCATGCACTTTTTGAAAATAGTACATTTTACAATAACTTTTAAGTAATGTCTCAATCTATGAAAAAGAACAGATCTACCCTTAGGAGACTTTCTGTCTGTTGTCCCTCATTCCAACAATCTTTTCTCCCCACAAAATATATAGACGAGAGGAGTTGCAGTGTCAATTCTCCTCACTCCTTCTGAGGAAATGTTACAAGCATTTACCATAACTCCATCTAAGGACCTGTCAAAAACCACATACAAATGTGACACAAACCAAGTGACTGAGGTACAGGTTATTAGTGATTTTACCCCCAAAAGAGCATCTAAAATGTAAACCTGAGTTCAGGAAGGAAAAGATATTACCAACCAGAGTCCACTCACGGCATCAGATGGGATTTGGAGGCTTGAATGACAGCAGTTCAGTCAACACCAGTGTTAAGAGAAGTAGGAAGTGACAGACATGCAGTACTTTATTACGTGACACAATTTAAAGTAGGTGCATATCAGTAAACACCACTGATGACTAAAACCATATTTATTGTGCAATTAAATGCCTTCATTCCCCTCCACCTGCAGGCATGTCACGTGATGTCATTTCATGTATTTCCGCAGTTATTCAGTAAGGCATGGATCCTCCACTCATTTCTGCATGAGCTTAACTTTAGACTATTATATTATATGTTGCTGGATGCAAACTCATTTAAATTTAATCTTCTCTTATCATGTTCACACAAAGGAGCTGCTGATCTGTGCGAGTTGTGAAGAGTGTTAATCAGTGCCATATGTCTATATAAAATATATTAATTACAGTGTGTGTGTAGTAACCTGTAATTTTCTATCATCAGCAGTCACTGATACAATACAACAGCACACGTGTGCATAGTCTTAGTTACAAAGGATTTGGTTAGCTTCTTATCTAGTTCATTCAACTATCTCTTTGCCAAAGAGCTGGTGAGTTGCTAGGAAAAGACAGGTATTAGTAATGGGAGATTCGATCATTAGAAACGTAGATAGCTGGGTTTGTGATGACCGGGAGAACCGCATGGTGACTTGCCTGCCTGGTGCGAAGGTTGCGGATCTCTCGAGGCATCTAGATAGACTTATATGTAGTGCTGGGGAGGAGCCGGTGGTCGTGGTACATGTAGGTACCAATGACATAGGGAAGGGTAGGAGAGATGTCCTGGAGGCCAAATTTAGGCTGCTAGGGAAGAGACTGAAATCCAGGACCTCTATGGTGGCATTCTCAGAAATGCTCCCAGTTCCACGCGCAGGGCCAGGTAGGCAGGCAGAGCTTCAGAGTCTCAATGCGTGGATGAGATGATGGTGTAGAGAGGAGGGGTTTACATTCATTAGGAACTGGGGAAACTTTTGGGATGGGGGAAGCCTATACAGGAGAGATGGGCTCCACCTAAATCAAAGTGGAACCAGACTGCTGGCACTGAACATTAAAAAGGTTGTAGAGCAGTTTTTAAACTAGGAGATGGGGGAAAGCCGACTGCTGCAGAGGAGCATGTGGATCGGACAGAGACTTCTCTTAGGGGAGAGTCTAATGTTAGAGAATCTCCAGGTTATAGTCAGGAGCAGAGGATGGAAAAGGATAAAGTAGGGGCCAGATCAGATGATAAACATTCACATAAAAAAAGAATCTAACACATCAGAAAAGGGCAGACAAATAAACAGTGACAAGTTTTTAAAGTGCTTGTACACAAATGCTAGAAGTCTAAATAATAAGATGGGTGAACTAGAGTGCCTTGTGATAAAGGAGGATATTGATATAATAGGCATCACAGAAACCTGGTGGACTGAGAGCAATCAATGGGACACAATCATTCCGGGGTACAAAATATATCGGAAGGACAGAACAGGTCATGCGCGGGGGAGGGGAGGGAGTGGCACTATATGTGAAAGAAAATGTAGAATCAAATGAAGTAAAAATCTTAAGTGAATCCACATGTTCCATAGAATCTCTAGGGATAGAAATTTCATGCTCTGATAAGAATATAACATTAGGGATCTATTATAGACCACCTGACCAGGACAGTGATAGTGATGATGAAATGCTAAGGGAAATTAGAGAGGCTATCAAAATTAAGAACCCAGTAATAGTGGGGGATTTCAATTATCCCCATATTGACTGTGAACATTTCACTTCAGGACGAAATGCAGAGATAAAATTTCTCGATACTTTAAATGACTGCTTCATGGAGCAGCTGGTACGGGAACCCACAAGGGAGAGGTAACTCTAGATTGGAGCGCAGGAGCTGGTCCAAGAGGTAACTATAACAGGACCGCTTGGAAATAGTGACCATAATACAATAGCATTCAACATCCCTGTGGTGGGAAGAACATCTCAACAGCCCAACACTGTGGCATTTAATTTCAAAAGGGGGAACTATGCAAAAATGAGGGGGTTAGTTAAACAGAAGTTAAAAAGTACAGTGACTAAAGTGAAATCCCTGCAAGCTGCATGGGCGCTTTTTAAAGACACCATAATAGAGGCCCAACTTCAATGTATACCCCAAATTAAGAAACACAGTAAAAGAACTAAAAAAGAGCCACCGTGGCTTAACAACCATGTAAAAGAAGCAGTGAGAGATAAAAAGACTTCCTTTAAAAAGTGGAAGTCAAATCCTAGTGAGGCAAACAGGAAGGAGCATAAACGCTGCCAAATTAAGTGCAAAAATGTAATAAGAAAAGCCAAAGAGGAGTTTGAAGAACGGCTAGCCAAAAACTCCAAAGGTAATAACAAAATGTCTTTTAAGTACATCAGAAGCAGGAAGCCTGCTAAACAACCAGTGGGGCCCCTTGATGATCGAGATACAAGAGGAGCACTTAAAGATGATAAAGTCATTGCGGAGAAACTAAATGGATTCTTTGCTTCAGTATTCATAGCTGAGGATGTTAGGGAGATTCCCAAACCTGAGCCGGCTTTTGTAGGTGACAAATCTGAGGAACTGTCACAGATTGAAGTGTCACTAGAGGAGGTTTTGGAATTAATTAATAAACTTAACATTAACAAGTCACCGGGACCAGATGGCATTCACCCAAGAGTTCTGAAAGAACTCAAATGTGAAGTTGTGGAACTGTTAACTAAGGTTTGTAACCTGTCCTTTAAATCGGCTTCTGTACCCAATGACTGGAAGTTAGCTAATGTAACGCCAATATTTAAAAAGGGCTCTAGAGATGATCCCGGCAATTACAGACCAGTAAGTCTAATGTCGGTACCGAGCAAATTAGTCGAAACAATAGTTAAGAATAAAATTGTCAGACACATAGAAAAATATAAACTGTTGAGCAATAGTCAACATGGTTTCTGTAAAGGGAAATCGTGTCTTACTAATCTATTAGAGTTCTTTGAAGGGGTCAACAAACATGTGGACAAGGGGGATCCAGTGGACATAGTGTACTTAGATTTCCAGAAAGCCTTTGACAAGGTCCCTCACCAAAGGCTTTTACGTAAATTAAGCTGTCAAGGGATTAAAAGGGAAGGTCCTTTCATGGAATGAGAACTGGTTAAAAGACCGGGAACAAAGGGTAGGAATTAATGGTAAATTCTCAGAATGGAGAGGGGTAACTAGTGGTGTTCCACAAGGGTCAGTCCTCAGACCAAGCCTATTCAACTTATTTATAAATGATCTGGAGAAAGGGGTAAACAGTGAGGTGGCAAAGTTTGCAGATGATACTAAACTGCTCAAGATAGTTAAGACCAAAGCAGACTGTGACGAACTTCAAAAAGATCTCACAAAACTAAGTGATTGGGCAACAAAATGGCAAATGAAATTTAATGTGGATAAATGTAAAGTAATGCACATTGGAAAAAATAACCCCAACTATACATACAATATGATGGGGGCTAATTTAGCTACAACAAGTCAGGAAAAAGATCTGGGAGTCATCGTGGATAGTTCTCTGAAGATGTCCATGCAGTGTGCAGAGGTGGTCAAAAAAGCAAACAGGATGTTCGGGATCATTAAAAAGGGGATAGAGAATAAGACTGAGAATATATTATTGCCTTATATAAATCGATGGTACGCCCACATCTCGAATACTGCGTACAGATGTGGTCTCCTCATCTCAAAAAAGATATACTGGCACTAGAAAAGGTTCAGAAAAGGGCAACTAAAATGATTAGGGGTTTGGAACGGGTCCCATATGAGGAGAGATTAAAGAGGCTAGGACTCTTCAGCTTGGAAAAGAGGAGACTAAGGGGGGATATGATAGCGGTATATAAAATCATGAATGATGTGGAGAAAGTGGAAAAGGAAAAGTTATTTACTTATTCCCATAATACAAGAACTAGGGGTCACCAAATGAATTAATAGGCAGCAGGTTTAAAACAAATACAAGGAAGTTCTTCTTCACGCAGCGCACAGTCAACTTGTGGAACTCCTTACTTGAGGAGGTTGTGAAGGCTAGGACTATAACAGCGCTTAAAAGAGAACTGGATAAATTCAT
This sequence comes from Terrapene triunguis, assembly GCF_002925995.2. Classification (NCBI taxonomy): domain Eukaryota; kingdom Metazoa; phylum Chordata; order Testudines; family Emydidae; genus Terrapene; species Terrapene triunguis. The sequence continues at coordinate 34,410,999 of NW_020664446.1, forward strand.
GGTGGTTAAGTCCATTAATGGCTATTAGTCAGGATGGGTAAGGAATGGTGTCCCTAGCCTCTGTTTGTCAGAGGGTGGAGATGGATGGCAGGACAGAGATCACTTGATCATTGCCTGTTAGGTCCACTCCCTCTGGGCACCTGGCATTGGCCACTGTCGGTAGACAGGATACTGGGCTAGAAGGACCTTTGGTCTGACCCGGTATGGCCATTCTTATGTTCTTATGAGGGCTTTTGTAAATCTATTCCCACTGTTGTGTTGACAAAAATCCCAACACATATAAAATAAACCAAGAACAAATATTTGCATATCGAAACTAAAATTTACTTTCCATGATCATTAGCATGACTACAACTGGATCACGCCAATGTCTGTATTAAACAAATTTTAAAAAGGGCCAAAGCGGAGCAGGGCAAAATCATATTCATGGTAGCATTATTTACAGAAAATGTTTCATGGTATGTGCCCAGTTCCAGTCATTAAAGCACCTAATTATTTTATGTCTAATATGGACTTTTTTCAAAAGAATTATTTATTGAATAAATGAGCATATCAGTAATTGTATCTAGTAAAGCATGTTTTTTGCCAAAAAATAAATGAGAGCAAAATTTAGCCCACAAACTGTTCACTACAGTTATTCTCAGGTTTCAAAAAACAGAATCATACTTGTGCACATATATAAGTGCGGTATTCTATCAATAATAAAATGTTTTATCTCCATTTTACATTCTCCATTGAATGTGCATCAGAGCAAGCTATAATCCGACAGAAAGCCAAAGCCCCCATAGCAAAAGTGTAATTATTCAATCCTACCCTCTGGCATCTCTCTGCTCAAAAGAAGCCAAGCCACTCGTGGGTGACTCCTACTCTCTTCACACATCTCCAGCAACAAAGGTCCACAATTTCTCAGATAAGGGGGACAAAAAACACTAACTTCTCAAGTGATCAATCCAATATTCCCCTTTGAGGATAAATCATTTATTTGCTCCTCCCTTATCGCTGAAAGGAGGAGCAAAATGAAAACTATCACAGAGGCTAATGACTCAACAAATATAATAATGTTAATGCTTCCAAATATTAGCTGATCAGTCTGACAAAATCAAAGTGGCCACCTGATCTTCATCCATCACTAGCACAACATTAACCAACCGAACTAGTGCAATGTCCATATCATACTCAGGTCCGAACCCAGATTCATTATGGGCACAGAAACATGAAGTATACAGATATGGTAGAATTGTCTCACCACAATCTTCTCAAAATGTATTCCCAGGAAGGGCCTTTATGGGAGCTGCTGGATGTTTGGCATCTTTAAGTACCTAAATTCTGGTTTGTAAATGTTGACAAATTATTTTTCTTGTCTCTGTGTTACTGTAAGCTTCCTGCATAGCATTAGTCTAACCCCCCTTCTGAGCCACCTCCTGTTTTGATTAAATATCATCTGACATCTGTGATGATGGTCTCCAGGTCTTCCTTGGTCAGTTTAAATTGCCCTCTAAATGGCCCCAAAGCGTTCGTTGGAGTGTGAAGTGTGCTTCCCCTATGTTCTCATGAGCTTCTCTAGCCATCAGCATTGATGTTGCTGTCATTGGGTCCTAATAGCTGAAGTGTAAAGTAATTGTATGGTTCCCTCCCCTCCACAACACACACACACTTCTTCTTAACCATCCTCAGAGGATTGGGAGCAGTTCAGGAGCGTTTCTGAGCAATGGAGGTTGGAGTGATATTTAATGCCAATATTTAGAATCATAGACCCATAGGGTTAGAAGGGTCCACAAAGGTCATCTAGTCTAACCCCCTGCCAAGATGCGGGATTTGTTGTGTCTAAACCATCCAAGACAGGTGGCTATCCAGCCTCCTTTTAAAAACCTCCAGGGAAGAAGCTTCCACGCCCTCCCTAGGCAGTCTTACCATTCACACAGTTAGAAAGTTTTTCCTGAGATTTCCATGGAAAATCCCTGCCCCCTGCCACACTCCTGCCCTGCCTGCAACCTCCCCTCCCAGCCTACAGCACGAGAACTCCAGCAGGGGCTTCCCCGCTGGCTGAAGATGCATGTGCCCCAGTCCATTACCTCCTATTTGGGCAGTAGGTCCCCAGATACAGGCAGATTTGTGAGGCTGCAGCCAAAGAAGAAAGTGCTAAACTCAGGATGTGCTAAGCCCGGGCCACCAATACCAGGGCAGGACGAGCAGGGAGAGGTGAAAAGTTGTTGATAAGCGGCATGCCTGTTGCCAGTATCCAAATCTCATTAACATTAATGTCAATGGGATGGACTCGGCTCCTGACATAACGTCGCTATTAACCGAAAGTTGTTAATCTCTGGCTTGCTATTAATTTCATCCACTGTAAGTATAAAGGGACTATTCATGTCCCCTCCCAGTGTTTGTTAATAGGAGTAATCTCTCCCCTAAAACACCAGACTGGGATGTGATGTCTCCAAAAGTTATAATCATGCAAAGTTTGTGAAGAATTTAATAATTATATAAAATAGATTGTACTTTACAGACTGCATATATTATTTCCTATCACATTCATAGATTTGTTCATCATTCTACCATAATATATATTGATTAAGCTGATTAAACTGAAGGATAAATCTAGCTTGAGTTCAACATTATAGTTTGAGTGAACATAACTGGGAAATGGGGACTGATTGTTAATCCTATGATATTCCTTCCTGTGACTAGATTGCTGTGTCGGCCAAATTCTGCATTCATTTACAACCATGCAGTGCCATGGAAGGCAATAGGGTAACTGGCAGAAAACACCACTTCTACTAAATATGTGCCCAGTGCTCTGACATTTGTTGATATGCTGGTGTATGCAATAAAATCATTCTTTTTTAAAACATGCAGTTTAAGCATAGAAGTGTTTGGCTTATTAATGGCTAGAGCTGGGGGCATACCATAAAGTGTTTTCTGCAACTAACGTACACTACAGATTCACTTTGGCCATGCTCTCTTGTCCCCTTTTGTATTTGCTTAACATAGACACTGGAGTGAGCTAAAGTTTACTCATGCAAAGTCCATTTTAAGTTTGTGTATTTACTTGTGGTTTAGCTATGCCACAGAAAAAGCCCCTACCAGCTCCCAGGCACAGTGGCAACTGAGTTGGACAAGGATCTGACTAAACCTTTCATAGCTAAGTCTTCATGTTTGTGCTGTTGGTTTATGTCAAAAACTGTGGTGATTACAGACCATTACACATAATGCAAGTAATATATTTTATATGGGTTGAGACACAGCTTAGCACCCTTCACAACTTGCACACTGCACACAGATCAGCAATTGCTTTGCATGAACATGACAAGAGAAAATTAAATTTAAATTAGTTTGCATCCAGCCAACATGCAACACAGTAGCCTTAAAGTTAAGTACATGCATACGTGACTGAACAATTGATCATAGAAACATAGAAGATTAGGGCTGGAAGAGACCTCAGGAGGTCATCTAGTCCAACCCCCTGCTCAAAGCAGGACCAAGCTCAACTAAATCATCCCAGCCAGGGCTTTCTCAAGCCGGACCTTAAAAACCTCTAAGGATGGAGATTCCACCACCTCCCTAGGTAACCCATTCCAGTGCTTCACCACCCTTCTAGTGAAATAGTTTTTTCCTAATATCCAACCTAGATCCCCCACACTGCAACTTGAAACCATTGCTCCTTGTTCTGTCATCTGCCACCACTGAGAACAGCCGAGCTCCATCCTCTTTGGAACCCCCCTTCAGATAGTTGAAGGGTGCTATCAAATCCCCCCCTCGTTCTTTTCTTCTGCAGACTAAATTAGCCTCTCCTCCTAAGTCATGTGCCCTAGCCCACTAATGCCCCCCTGATCCCCTAGGTTGATACTGAATCACTGCAGAAATGCGTAAGAGATGGCATCTCATGTCTGAAGTAGAGTCATTTTCATTCTTTCTCTGGCCCAATGACTATTCAAAAATTTCATACAAAGTGAAGCACTTCTACAGGAGAGACAGAGCGCTGCACTGACAGATATCCTCTAGCCCAGTAGTTAGGGCACTCACCTGGGAGGGGAGATACCTCGATTCAACTCTCTAATCCAAAGTGGGGATTAAAACTGGCCTCTCCTATATGCCCGATAAATACCTTAACCACCAGGCTGCAGGCAGCATACCACCACCACTCCCTTACCCCCATTTTGTGAATATCTTCTAAATCCTTTTTTGAATCTAACCTGAAAAAATTCTTTTGACTAAAACTATTCAGCAGCTTTGTGTCAAATTTGCAAATAGTTTCAGGTTACTCAAACCAGCATTTTTCAGTGAATAATCTAGTCTGAAAACATCACACAGAGCCAAACTGTAGGAATAAAGACCGAGAAGTGGGGGGTGAGAAAGGAAGTATTTGTATTCCCATTTTACCAGTGGGGAATTGAGGCACTGAGAGATTAAGTCTTTGGCATAATAAGGGATTTGCAGGATTGGAGCTGGTAGTGATGTGATATAATATAGGGCCAGATTGATGTGGCCTTCACGTCGGTGCTTGAGGAGGATACAAGGAGACCGTACAACTCAGTCTCTGAGCTCCCTGATCACAGGGACAAATCCCCTATCAACCCTGAGGGGTATACACTGATCCCAAAGTTGTGAGGTGGAGGTGAGGTCAATTCCACCTCCCCCAATAGGAAGAAGGATCCCCCTTCATTCCAGGAAACTTGGGGAGGGGACTGTGCCTCCCTGAGCTCCCCTTGAGGAGGTGCATAGCCCCATCATCTCCAACTTTGGGCTGTGTCTAAATGGCACCATTTAGCAGTGGCAACTTAGGAATTGCCCTGCCAGATCAAATGCAAGGTACAGCTAGCTCAGTGTCCCCATCTCCAACAGTGGCCAAAACCAGCAGCTTCAGAGGATGGTATAAGAACCTCACAGTAGCCGGATGTGGGATAACCCTTCACAGGCTTCCTGCTTCTGATATAGTTAAAGAATCTCAGGTTTGTTTTTTTCACCTTTTGCTGTTTTCTCCATTTTGGCCCTTCTAATTTCTCTCTAATTATTTAACGAATGAGTGAAGCACGCAAAGTGGTAAAACCCAATAAGTAACACATACAGCTATGCAAGGTGTATTGGTTTAATTTGATTTATTTTTATTTATACGCTCATTATATATACTTTCATCCTTTGCTCTGGATTCTCCTTGACACATTTTAAAAAATACAATTATAAACTACTCCGGGACTCTTCTTTTGGCAATAATAAGCATACATACATAACCTTGCAGCCAAAAACATTTATGAGCATTATCATCTCCCACCAAAATCTTCCCAATCCTTCAAAGCAAAGGGAAATAAATAAACCTTAGCAGTTTTTGTTGGTTTTGTGCTCTCCAAATATCACTTTATGAAATTATCTTTCCTTGTTGAAAACATTCGAACACACACAATTTTGCATGGCTGAGGTTAATGTTATTTGAATCAGTCACTTATGTGAGGAAAATGAATCCTGTTATTTTATTTACTGGGAATTTTCACAACTGTCATACAAATAGTGAAATTTCCATTTTCACATTGAAATATTAAAACCTTCAATTTTTAGGGTTTTCATTTTCATTGTTCAACACATTTCTAGGCATGGGATAAATTTGAAGCCATAAAAATCTATCTCCTCTAAGAAATCAAATTCAGATCCTTGAGGAGGTCCCCGAATTACCAGGAGGATAGAATATGATAATGACAAGTAGTGCAAATCCAAGGAATCATAGCAAACAGCTTTGTAAACCCTACAATTAGTTCAGATACAAAGCTTATTTCAAAGGACTCCTTCTAAATCTTGCTTAATTCTAAAACACTAATATGCAATTCTATGGATGGTTCTTCATCAGATCAATGATTTCACTGTATACTCGCTCAGGAGCATCAAGTCCCCAAATGAAATCAAAATGGGCCCAATCAGGAATATACTTTTCATACTGTAGATTAGTGATTTGTGGGAGTAATATTTTTATATCCTCCAGGTTCACAAGCCAGTCCTCTCCACCATACCACAATGCAGTTGGAACTTTCATATCTTCTAACGTATACAAGGGGGCTTCAGTCTGGAAAACAAATTGAACAGCTTTAAAAGTGAAAGCCTGTGAAGTAGTAAGTTTTAAACACAAAATATTCATCTGTGGCTTGATATCTGCCTGAAGTTTTGGGTGCATCCAGAAAGAATGCAACTATTTAATTGTTAGATGTAGCGAGAACATCCTTAAGTTTCATGGATTTCGCTGGAAAGTCAATAGAATAACAGCTGGACATGGACAGTGGACAGACAACAGAGAATTTGCAGTGGTGAAAATATTTTGAGCAGAGTATTGAATAATTCAAATAAATCAACTAAGAAATTTCCACCACAATCAGACAGGAATCCAGCTCTCCATGCAGCTAATATACTTTATTCCCTCGTTAGAAAAATTCTTGCTGTAGTAGTCTGTTTATTTTTACTTTTAAGAGATCACGGCTTTTTCTTACCTGGTTGTATTTAACTTCATTTTCCTCACTGCCATAATCAAAATATCTGAATTCTCCTGTTTTAAATGTCCAAGAAAGAAAAAAATATACATATTTTAATATCCTTTATTATTTGTTCTGTCCCAAAGTATCCTGAAATTATCAAAATGAATAGTGGATTTTAAAAGAAACATTAGAAATTAATTAGACATTGTTTCTATTAAAAAGGGAAACAGTAGGCAGCTTTTCAGAATGGAGACTGATATCATAATCTTGTTAAAATACTTGCTTGCTTCACTTTCAAAATTTAATTCCAGACTGATAAGGCAACCAACCAGAAGGGCTTTTAAAAGCCATGCAGCCCTAAGATTGAGTGAATCATTTCAGTACTGGTCGAGTTCACATTCTATGTTCATTCTTACAGTGATCAGAATTATATTCTTTCTGAGATGCTATGCCCACTGATTTACTGGTACCAGAAGGTGTTTGCAGTTAAGCAAAGAGCCAATAGAAATACAATAGATTTTTCAGTATAACAATTATCCTTCTGTAAACCAGAGTGTTAAAGTTGATGGCTGAGAACTCTTGGAGATGATCCAGGTTGATGCAGTTATAGCTGATGATGCAGTTGGACTAGAGAGATATAAAATATCCCTCTTCATGGCTTTGAGACATATGAAATAATTCTTTAATATCATACAGGGAAATCCATTAGAATTTTGTCCATTGATTGACAGAATTTGAAAAACTACTCCACATCCATGAAACACAAAGACTTACTTTCCACTCTATACAAAGTAATCACTGTAACTTACAGCAAATAACTATGTTCATGAAACGATAGAAAATTGACATAGGCATAGACACCAAAATTGAGAAATGGGCAAATATATGGGGCAGTGGTCTCCACTCCTCAATAAACACTTTATTAAAAGAAAATTACATTAAAATTCTTTATCAATTTTCTCACTCCCCTTAAAATTAAACATATGTATGGTACAAGGATAGAGCAAATGCTGAAGAGAATGGAATGAAATAGGATGATTTCTCCATATATGGTGGAAGAGGCCAACAATTAAAACATTTTGGAAAACCATAAGGGAGATCAGGACGTCAGCTGTCAGATAGCCCAAGTATTTTTATTAAGTTGTCCTGAAAAGTCTGCATCTTATAAAAGCCAGAAAAAAACTGATCACTCATCTGCTAGTTGCCACTAGAATTACTATAGCAAGATGGTGGAAGAGGACAGACTGTCCTGAAACTACTGACTGGTATCAAAAAGTGGGGGGAATTCTGGTACTAGAAAAACTAACTCATCAGTCAGAGCTCTACAAGGGAGAAGATACAAAGATGGTTACTTAGAAATCTGATGGAACTTTTTGGAATATGCTGGAACAGGGTCATTCCCAGCCACTAAACCTGATAGTTTAAGAACTTTTTTTAAAAAAATACTAAGGGAGGGAGAAATCCTTTCAACTATATCACAGAGTTTTGATACAACAGGTAAAACAGGTTACACATCTAAATGTAAGAAAAACAGAAGTTTGGACCTAAGTATATGGTAATGAAAGACTTTAACAGATACGGAAGACGAGGAGTAGAAAAGCATCAACCACAACATGTGATCAATACTACAAGCTGAAGAAAGCGACTGGTAGCAAATCTTGTTAATACAGCTATAGGGACTTCCAAAGGCCAATTCATAATTGTGTATTTGTGTACATAATAAGTTTATTTAAGCTGTAAACAAGTTTTATAAGATTTCTGTTATAAAAGAATGGATGTGTTAATAATAAGGAAAGGAAAGGAAATTTAGTCCATTGGAATGAAATTACTATTTTATCTTATTATCTATATTCTATACATATATTTTGTTTTCATATTGTAACAGTGAGTGTGCATGGTATTTTGTTTTAACCAAATAATTTATTCCAGTATTTTGTTTCTGTTAAAGTTTGTAATAACTTATTTTAGACCTTATTCTCCTCTCTCACTGGTTTTCAGACCAATATGAAACCAGTTCATGTCACTCTGATTCATGTGTGAGGGCATCCTCCCTCTATGGCTCTCTTAAGGGAGATCCAGCCATCTCTATGTCACTGTTTCCCTTCCTCTCCCTATAGAGGCCCCTCCACTCGTTGTTTGTAGAGGATGCTGGAAGGACTGGGCAAAGGAGTGGGTAGCCCAGCGCCAGGGTAAGATGCATATCATCTCTCCTTCATTCCCAGGGGCTATCCTCTGAAAAAGTGATATAGGCCCAGGCTGTATTAACTTTTTTGCAGAGCCATTCCGTGATATGGTCAATGTGAGTCCCTGAGAGCATGGTTATAATGAAGTCACATTACACAGGGGCTGAGGGGAAAGGGGAAGTGCTCTACTGGGCACTGGAGGCCAGAACAAAGGATGGAGACAGGTTTGGGGGTGGCCAGGTAGCCTTTTCTGGGGAGCAGGGCAAGCCTTGACTCCTGCACCGATCTCCCTGCTTCTCCCCATGGGAGGATACTGGGAGGATCTCCAGGAAAAATTCTTGCAGAGGTTTCCTCCCCAAACAGCCAATGCTTTCAACAGTTCCAGCTCCCACCTCTCTATCTCCTTCTCTCAGGGCAGGTCTTCACTAAGGGGGGGGGGGTCGATTTAAGATACGCAAATTCAGCTACGCGAATAGTGTAGCTGAGTTGGACGTATCGCAGCCGACTTACCCCGCTGTAAGGACGGTGGCAAAATCGACCTCCACGGCTTCCCATCGACGGCGCTTACTCCCACCTCCGCTGGTGGAGTAAGAGCGTCGATTCGGGGATCGATTGTCGCGTCCCGACGAGACGCAATAATTCGATCCCCGAGAGGTCGATTTCTACCCGCCGATTCAGGCGGGTAGTGTAGAACTAGCCTTAGACCCCAACTAAATGGCCTTTCATTCAGCTTCCTACAGTCAGTGGCTCTTCAAGGCAGCACAGCCGCTTCCCTGGGGCAGCTGACTGTAGAGGCTGGGCTAGGAAGGGAAGCACTCTTCTACCTTTGATAGACTGTTGCTATCACTCCTGTTCCAGCAAGACATCAAAGGGAAGAAGCTGCTTCCCCCCTCCAAGGCAGCTACAGCATTCAGCTGTGCAAGAGAAAACAGGTGTGATGCTTTGAGCAGCCTCCGGCTATAGGAAGCTGCATCAAAGCTCTTACGTCCATATCCTGACTGAAGAGGCTATGGCCCCAATCCAGCAAAGCGCATAAGCATGTGCTTAATTTTAAGCACATGAATAGTTCTACTGAAGTAAAGACACACCCACACATACTTTTTAAAAATCATATTCTTTTACCATGGACTGCCTTTCCTAGTGCAAAGATATGTTATGTAATTCACCAATCCATTGCCCCCTCTCCTCATTCATATCTCAATGACTCACCTCTGCCATGAAGTCTATGGAATGTGATCTGATTTGTGGACTAAAGTAAAACTTAAGGAGGAGTCCTGCTCACTAAGGTGACCACATGAACTAACTGAGGCTCCAATCCTACAAACAGTTATACAGGAATACGAGTCTCCACGTGATTTAATTTATGTAACCCGGTCCAAATCCACCTGCTCCTTTTGTGCCCCTTGTTTGTTATGTGATGTATAAACTGAAGATGGTAAATGTCTTGCAGCAGAGACCCATCTAGTTATCTGTTTGCAAGGTACCCACTTCACCTTCAGGTATGTTACAAGTAAGAAAAATAAGCCATACCATTGTGTAGAACAGGTGGCTACTGGTGCACTTCTTGCATAGATGAAGGCACAAAGCTGAAGATCTCATGCTTCATAACATACCCAAGGTGTGTAATCTACTGCACATGTGGCAACAGACTACTCATGCACATCCTGTTGTAGTTTCTTGCTATGTTAGTATCCTGTTCTGAGTCATACAGTTCTGCCCAGGCACTCTACTGGACAGAGGGTTTGGGGCTCCTCCCTTGTGCTTGTGAAAATTCTATGGGAAACCTCATTGCGGGGCCCGGGGGTGAGAGGCAGGAGGGGGGAAGAAAGAGGGAGAGGGGAGAGTAAAAGAAAATGTGCATGTAGGAATAATAAAACAATCGAGTTCACTGTGTTCTCTAACAACTATAATGAAGTATCAGTACCCCAAGATTGAAGAGTAGATAATTAATGTTCTTAGCCACTTACTGGGGGTGGGGAAAGGATCTAATTAAGCAGCAATCATCACAGGATCTTTTGCTGTTTCCCAGGTTACGTGTAAGGATGAGATATTATTATGACCCAGTATAACATGATACTGCTGAATATATTTATTTTATTAATCTCATTTTAGTTTTCTTCTAACATTAAAAAGAAGCTACTTACAAAGACTGCAGTTTTTAAGGAGTAAAGATTGTTCAGAGGCTTAAGATGCTTCTAGGATATACTGAAGTGGCACCTTTAAAGAATAAATTTACTTAAGACCTCCAGGATAGGTATCCTCTCATGTTCTTAGTCAATGCATTCCACAGATGCATATTTATCAAGATATAATTCCAAAGACTCATCACTGAGGTTTAAAAAAGTGGTCTTTTTGACCTTTACACTCCAAGCCTGAGTGATCCCAGCAATTCTACTCTTAACCCTTACTCTAGCACCTAAACATTTCTTGTTTTACATAGTTTGGTTTCCTCTGTGCTCCCTACAAGCTCCAAAAATATCAAATGTCCTTTTGAGACACAAACAGTGTCCAAGGCCAGAAGTCTCTTTATGGCTGTGTCTACACTAGCATTTTATGTCAAGTTACTCACCAGTGAAGCCACACAAGTGGTAGCCATGGTGGAAAATTTAGTATTTTGATCTTTGCACATTTTTTTTTCAAATTCTAATGGAAGACAACAGTAAGTTTAAGGGGGTGGTTTACATTGTGTATGATGATAGTGATTTATGATTATACAGCAATGATATCTGAACTCAGTGTCAGAGTTAATAAAATTGCACATTATTTTGCATGAATAAATCTCAACACCAGTGCCGGGGCAAAACAAAAGAAGGATCTGAGATGTAAAGTTTCAGATAGTTCTCACTCTTTCATGAATAAATCCGAATTCAAGTATGATCAGCCAGAATTGGTTGTATAATATTTAAATATAAGCAGTGAATTAAAGCCATTTTATATTTCAGAAACTCTACCTGGCCCCAATGGAGCATAGTTTTTACAGACGTTGAATCTGGAAAGTGTGACAGGTAGATATCAATGCGACTCAGAAAATAAATGTCTAAAATGTTTTCTTGCAAACAGAAATGGATGAAGTTAAATTCGTCTTAAACTAAATACCATTCAGTTCAATAACTACAGAAGGTGAAAATATCTGTTCTCTAGAAAGACTTACTGAAAGGGACTGGGAATACTGTCACTAACATACAAAAACTGGATTCATTTCCAAGAACCGAGCTAACTTTTTTAAATGAACATTTTCAACTTAGTTCTACAAAAATGTAACTATATCCAACGCTGTTCAGATATATGTAATGAACTCCACTATGACAGAAGTTTTGCAAACCATTTAGTGAGACTGACAATTTTCAAGTAAATCTGAACCAAGTTATGGATCCATATGGTTTTCTAAACCAGAAAAAACATAGTAACTTCAGCTCAGTTTTCCTCTGAGTAAGGTTGTTCCTTTATGTTTGTAACAAAACTTTGACTTTCATGACAAAACCATGACTTAAGATTTCTATAACAAATCCTGGCCTTTGGAATCCTGGCCGACCTTCTGTTTAGCAATACTCTTCCATAATTTGTTACAAATTTGAGTCCGATTCTGCCCCATTTGCTCACATTGAGTAGACCCTTGCCCTGTGGGTAGTCTCATGAAGTACTCTGCAGTTAAAATAAGGGTGGCAGAATCTGGCACTGTATGTTCAGAACAGTGGAATATGGCAAGTAATCAGAGAGTTTTAGAGGGTTTAAAGTGCTCATTTTTACTGGCATAGTTTGAATAACTTTTACTGCAAAATCAAGGACATTTTGCTTAAAATAATGTGATCCTATGAGTCTTCATTTTGTCCTTGTGACTTTTGCAGGGTTTTACAGAGCCATTTCTTTTCCAAGCTTTTGCCATGACAAACAACCAATATTAACTTTTTCAACCTCATAATCCATATGAAATGAAAACCCCAGGTTCCAATTAGACCCATTTACCCAAACTCCAGTCATGCAAAATATTTCAAACGGACAAGTCAGTAACACCTCTGTGAAACTGATGATCAGGGCATTTCTAGAGATTTAGGTAAAGTACGGATTACAGATGGGTGACACTAAGTGTAGACTCTCATGTCTACATTAGAGAGCTTACAGTGGTGCTGCTGTAAGGTCTCCCCTATAGAGGCTCTACGCTGACAGGAGAGAGCTCTCCCGTCAACATAATTAAATCACCCTGAACAAGCGGTGGTAGCTATGTCTGCGGGAGAGTGTCTCCTGCTAATACAGCACTGTCAACACTGGCGCGTCTGTCAGTGTAACTTATGTTGCTGTGGTGGGGTGGCTGCCCAACACAGGCAGGAGAAGGGTTAAGGCAGCCTTGGAGAGGCTGCGCAGAACCCTGCCAATCAGGAAAGGGTTTATTGGGAGACCCAATTGAGAGAAGGCTTTCTGGAGCAGCCCATAGATAAAGGTCTGCTCAGCAGAGCAAGGGGCAGTCTTTTCCTGAAGGGCAAAGGGGAAGGATTGTCTGCTGAGGAGCACCGGAGATACTGCAGTGTTGGGCGGGATAGCGGAGCAATAAGGGAGCTCTTGGCTGACCATGGCCAGACTGAGACCCAGAAGCAAGGGCAGGGAAGGTGCTAGGGCTATGGGGGAAGTGGCCTAGGGAAAGTAGGCAGCGGGAATAGGAGGAGGTGTACGGGGAGATTTTGGCAAACCAGTAAAGTGCCTAAAACCACTATGGCTTATTGTTAAAAAGCAACCTAGTCAGCAAGCTGTTAAAAGCAAGACTCAGCTTGACCAAGGCAGGGCGGGGGGTGGTTTAGGGTGCCACAGAAAGGGCAGCTTGACCCTGCATCCTTCCTGATAAGAATTGTGTTGAAGTTGCTGATACATGCATTTTAAAAGAGCAGGATGTACCCTCAGGAATGTCTACTGGGGTCTCAAGGCTACAGACTCTGGAAAAACCCACACCTGATTAATCAATCAGAAGGAGCCTCTTGCTTGCCCATTGGAACTGTTTGTTGACAAGTTTTCTTTAAGGGACATGTCATTCTATTACTAATGTATAAATAAGGGGAAAAAGCTTGAGATGGGGGGACTCTTCTGGACTGGTCTCTCCCTCTGGATGCATCTTGTGTTCCCCACTGGCAGATGGGCTGCCACTGTGCCACTCGAGAGCCACACTCAGCTTTTGCATCTGAAGAAGTGAGGTTCTTACCCACGAAAGCTTATGCTCCCAATACTTCTGTTAGTCTTAAAGGTGCCACAGGACCCTCTGTTGCTTTTTACAGATTCAGACTAACACGGCTACCCCTCTGATACTCAGCTTTGGTAATTATCAAGGGTTGGGGGTGTTTTGCTAATCTTGTTGCGGACGTGTGTAAGTGCTTGAGACTAAGTAAAGTGTAGCTTTAAGTGAAAGCACTCTTGTGTTGCCCTGTTTGTGCCAGCCATCTATCGGTCGGACGGCCGTGTCTCCCCTGATTTATTTCCTGACACCTCCTCGCACAGAATAAAAGTTACCAAGAGCTTTGGGTTGAAAGAACCCCGGGTAACAGAGGGGCAGTAAGTCTCTCCACCCTTTATCCCTACTTGCCAATGAAGAGAGTGGCCTAAATCCAGACTGCAATTTGCCCCTGAAGCCATGGGCTAGACTAGAGACTGCAGTTGGCCATTGAGGCAAGTGGAAAGACTGAGGACTGCCTGTTCCCCGAAAGGGGGGAGACAGCGGGCTAGGGCACAGCCAGAGGGCCGTGTCCCAAAGAGGACATTGCAGTCCAGGAGTGCTGCGGGTCGAGATGGTGGAGGAAGTGGAAGTAACCGTGAGTGACACACTGCTAGTAAAAGGCACCTTGGTGGCCCAAGAGAGCTAATTCCCAGCACGACCAGCAGGAGGCACTGCCACGGTGGGTCTGCACCACTACAGTCGCTCGGGGGGGGGGTGTTTTTTCACTCCTGAGTAACATAAGTTATACCGACAAAAGTGCTAGTGTAGACAGAGTTTGCAACTAGAACCTCTTAAACTATCACTTGGGTTCACAGAGCTTTTTTGGGGGTTGGGGGGAGGGCAGGTCTTGTTAATATCACTTGTTTTGTAAGGGTGATTTAATTAAAACAAATAGTCTAGCTAAAGGGGAAAGGGCAGCTAGTGTTGTGTGTTAGAGAAGTATCTCATCTCAGCCTCTATGATACTCAAAGCTAGGGTAGCATAAGCTTGTGTCCTACCTACAGCTGCATTTTTCATCCACCTCAACACTGTTCTATCTAGGTATCCTATCAAGAGGAAAAAGCAATCATTCTGTTTGAAATGTCGCCAGTCAACATTCCTCCCTGGCTGACACTGCATTGGTAAGTGATCATTATACTTCAATTTGTCTGTAGGAGAGGAAATGCTGGGCTCTTCTTCAGCCACATTTATTCCAGAAATACTTGTGCAAAGAGATTGGCTTTACACAGATGCCTCAGGCCTTCCCTACAACAGAGAGATTTGTACATGTTAACATGGGGTAGTTTGTGGCATTAGTCATAATCCTGAGCCAGGAATACTTCACCAGCTGCACTATCCCCACATGCATTGTGATTTGGAGGCCTGGTCTACACTAGGGGGTGTATGTCGATGTAAGATACGCAACTTCAGCTACGGGAATACCGTAGCTGAAGTCGACATATCTTATTCCGACTTACCTCCTGTCCTCACGGCGCGGGATCGACGGCCGCGGCTCCCCCATCGACTCCACTACCGCCGCTCGCTCCGGTGGAGTTCTGGAGTCGACGGGGAGCGCGTTCGGGGATTGATATATCGCGTCTTAACGAGACACAATATATCGATCCCCGATAAATCGATCGCTACCCGCCGATATGGCGGGTAGTCTGGACGTACCCGGAGACACAGCTCTCAGTCCTAATTCCTTCCCTGCTTCCTCTTTGCTCTTGGGGGTGGGGGGAGGGGAGAGGAGGATGGGAGAAGAATTGTAGTTAGCTGCTGGCCTATGTCGTCATTAGAAACAGATAATTTTCATATCATAGAAAAGGCTTGTGAACTCTACTCTAACTCAGTGAGATTTGTAAAGATGTGAACTAGGACCTTGAAATAGACCTAGAATTAGACAGGAAGTCAGTGGAAGTTGCATCTACACTAGAATTTTTTGTATCTCTTGCCAGCTAGCAAAATTAACGAGAATGGTAGTGTAGACAGGGTACTGGTATTTTTCCCCAATGAGTCTGCCAAACCTGTTCAAAGCAGGTCTAGATGACAGAAATAAAAATGCTTGAGTGAAATGCAACAGTTATGCTCACGTTCTTTTGCAGGTTGGCTGCTATGTACTAGTGTGTGTGTGTGTGTGTGTGTTTGTTTTTAAAGAGCTATATGGCTATACATTGGGTGTATGTTGTACTTAGATTATTTTTTCTCTCCCCTCTCTATTTTTCCTGATGCCCTCGCAGTTGTTTCCAGCTGGAACGGGAACCCAATAATGTCTGAGTTCAAAAAGAACTTTCAAACCTATAAAGTTCAAGTGGTTTCAGAATAACAAAGTGATTCTGCCTACATTCAGTAAAAGATTTCTGACTGAGGATTATTGCATTATGTCCACACAGTGCATTTGAATTCAGAGACTAATACTTCAAGATATTAAGGACCTCATTTTCCACTGCCTTGTGCTTAGTGAAATCATTTATTCCTGCCTGAAGTGAGGGCAAACAAATGGACTTGCCCATCCTACAACATCTCAGCCAATCTGCACTCCCTCATCTGCCACACATAAACCTTAGGAGGCAGTGTCAACATGTTAGCCTACACCGGGATCCAACTGGTAATGAAAAGAGGCCAATTTTGTTGTTTAGAAATTAATTATCAATGCATATGTGCCCAAACAACACGTTAGTTCATTTAAAAATCACTAAATACATACTATATTTAGGTTCTTTTCATTAAAACCCCCGATGACAGAAAAGACCAAGGAACAAAGCTTCTGAAATACTCTGTAGCGGCACACCTGAACAGTAAATTTGCTCAGAATCTCTCCCTTCACAGAAAACTCTTTCTTGCCAAGTATAGTCTGTAAAAATGCAAAGACATTAGTCACTGTGACGAAGTGGGGGGGGGGGTTTCAATAGTTTGCATGCAGTGGGGGTGGGACGCAGTTTCCCTGCGTGTTCCTGGTTTAAAGAGGTGATGGGAGATGGAGTTTGTTGTTACAGAGGACCTGCGATGGAACTTGGGATCCAGGCCAATGGGTTGGAGAATGGATACCGCAGCGACTGGTGACCAGGAGGCCCAGCTCAGGAGTCACAGCTGGTTCTGGCCAGTGGGAGGACAATGGGCTGCGAAGAGAGGACTCCAGTGACCTGACCAGCCGGTTCCAGCAAGAGGGGGATAGAGGAGGGCGGAGAGGAGAGGAGGCCCAGGCGACCCTGTTTACCTGGACAGAAGACAATGGACAGAGGCGAGGCTTGGGGGAGGTGATATCAGATGCCCAGCTGGGAAGCAGGGGGGCTCGGGTCTGGAGAGAAGGAGAAGGCAGAGCCCACCTGGATGCAGGGGAGACTTAGATGTGCTGTGCTGAGGGAGGCAGTGAGTCTGTGACACTCACTATGGTTTATATACTCCTAGTACTCGTCTAAGGGGGTGGGAGGGAGGGGATGCTCAGTGGTGTGGAGGAGCATGGCTTCATGTGCAGGAAAGCACAATGCTACAGATTCCGGGATTGTGGATTTTCCCCTTAGCTCCTTCCTCCCTGGCAGTTTACTAACAAAATACTCTGTCAGGAGTTGCAGCAGTAGGGGACTGATAAAAGCCATGAAGTGGGAGGTAACACTGAAGGGAATTTTTAAAAGGCATCAGTGATGGATGGAAATAAACAATTGTATTTCTTTCATACTCAGAGTACATAGATCCTTAAATCTCCTTTTGAGTAATCAATTTTAGTTAATTCATTTTAAAATACTCCAGGAGATTTCTCCTCTCTCAAGACTCATCTCAAAAATGAAGTTATTCTATGAAGCCTCTAAGACCAACCCACCCTGACAGATGACAATGACCATGAAAGCGTTGCATTCTTCTCACACTGAATAAGGAACTTTATTAGAAATAAGGGAAATGGTATCATTCCTTCTCCTGCTCTATATCTTTCACTGTAGAACCTCTGCTAAAACCTTTCCAAGCCCCCTCCTGCCCTGTTTCCTGTTACAGATTTAAAGAAACAGTACACATCTTCACACAATCTATGATGAGTAAAATATAAAACAAAACAAAAAGCTCAAGATCTGCCAAAAATGATTAATTACGGCTTTTGTTTTCATACCTCCCTGGCATCTTTTGTTTCTACTTTGTCTACACAGAAGAAAGCTCCTCAGTGAAGAGATTTTGCTTTTGTAATTGTCTATAAAACAGACAAACACACGCTTGGTATTATATACATAAAATAATCAGGAGCATCATATAGCAGAATATCACACATTATTTATTCCTTCAGGTATGAAGAACAGTTTTACCAGTGGGCTTTTGGAATGCTTAAGTGTGATTATAGGAGCCAATGCAAAAAACATTTTGATTTTTTGAGCCAGCTCTGGCATGGATGAAAATGCAACGAAACCTGAGAAAGCACAAGAAATAGACCAGAGCAATCTTGAAAAACAAACAAAAACAAACCTTGCTATATACAACTTTAAAAAAATCCACTGTTGCCAACTATTGCAATTTTAAAGTGTATCACGGTGTCTGGAGTTAAATATAAAGCTTCAGCTCCTTGACACAACTGATCATACAAGAATCTTAGATTTCATTTAAAAAGAGGAAGTTTCTAGCCTTCATTGTTATGGACCAGGATTTAAAAATGTGGCTAAGTGCACTGTAGAAGCTCAAAATCCAGAAGGCAAATAAAAAGATCTCCCCTCCTCCCGAGCTGTTACTTTTTAAAAATCTTATAGTTGTTACACCAATTTCATGATCTTTGGGGGGCCTGATTCATGAGTTTTGAATGTTTGGGGTGAGGAATAATTCTGTATTGGTTCATACACTTAATCTGATGTAAGGATACGTTCATCCTGAACCATAATTTAGAGATTTTAGGCAAAATTCTTTCCGGGTATAACACCATTAACTTCAGGTCAGTTTTGTCAGCAGAGAATTTGGGTTTTGTTTGTAAGAAATCTGATGTAAAACAGAAAGAAAGCTAAACATTAGCTAGATTGAATACACACTCAGGATTGCACATATTGACATTGGTATATGGCAGAAAGGCAATTCACATCTGCATCAAAATATACAGGAAATCAAAAACTTCCAAATCATACATTTCTGTGGGGCATGGAATTTTTCTTACACATTTCCAAATGTCCCAAAGAAAGGAATTAGGGCTACTAACGGCAGAAATCTTGTCAATATCAGTGCCCTTCTGCCTGCCTGCTCACTGGGACTAAGATGCCAGAGACTGGGTGGATGAGGGTTGGAATTATGACAGGCTCACCTGGATTAAGACTAGGTACGTGGGAAGCATTTTGGAACCAACGGAAGAGAATCATGGTCTTTATAAGAACTATCACCTCCCAATCCAGGTCAGAATGTCATTCCACTCTCATTCGTGGTGTATTTGCAGCCATGTTGGTTCTAGGATATGAGAGAGACAAGATGGGTGAGGTAGTATCTTTTATTGGACCAATTTCTGCTGGTGAAAGAGGCAAGCTTGCAAGCTACAGAGAGCTTCTTCAGGTCTGGGAAAGGTAATCTGACCTGACTTGAAGAAGAGCTCTGCATAGTTTCAGTTGCACTTCAATGCACTTTCAACACAGCAGCCTTAATAATCAATTATAAAGAGAGAGGTGAAGATGTTCATTCTCTACCCTAAACAAAGATTATGGAAACTCGATGGCCATGACCTTGACAAAGTTATCATATTTTCATATTTGTTCTTGACTGAAAATGTGAGGATCATACGTCCCCCGGGAAATTAAGAACCCTTAAGGGAATTCTCATATTACTAGATACTTAAGTGCTAACTTGGTGTCACTAGCAATTAAAGCTTTACAAGCTAAAGTGCACACAAACACAGTGCTTCCCCTGCTTTCAAAACTTACCATGCCTCACCCACTGGTTGTGATGCCTACAGAAAACTGCCATCTGCAAGGCAGATAGCTAGTTGATATCATTGTTATTTATTAGTGCTAGTGCATCTAATTACATCTATGAATGGTACACACAAGTAGGATAGCTAAAACATATTGTTGTTGTCACCCGATCCTCTTTCCCTCATCACTTGTTGTTTCATCCTCCTGTTACATCTTATCTTTTAAGTTATAAGCTTTTGGGGAAGGCACTGTCACTTACTATATACAGCAGATAATACAGTAAGACTTTAATTTTGATGATAACAATTTGATATCTCTTACTGTACCTAAGGTGGTGCCCTGAGAATAGCCAATGTAATACAGTTGCACTTGCCCCGTTTTCTGCAGAATAACATTTATGATGGCAGGAAGGTCATGTGTGACATGTTGTGAAAACTGCAACATAAAATGAAATTGGATACATTATGAAGTTATAATTGCTGCCCGTGGGTGCAGAATACAGCATTTTTGAATCACAGACACAGCAAATCTCACTGATCATTTCTGCCACCAGGGGATTTAAATCTCTGTCTCTTTATGTAGTAAAGATACCTTTTTATTTTTACTTTTAAAACTAACATATTTGGGCTTGTCTTCATTAGGAAAATATGGTGTGATCTTAGCATGTGTTAAAATCATACTGAAGACAAAGGCAGTTGTAGTTTTAACCTGTGTCATCAAGTCAAGGTAAACCCTAGGCTTGAGTAATGCTTGGACATAAGGAGAGCTGGTTGGGAAGGAGTATGATGTTCACTGGGTTTAACAATTGGTTGGGGTGTTGCGTATGCTGTTTACAATGGCATTCTAGCAAGATTAGATTATTTTTGGAATTGGTTTGGGGGAGGATCCACAAAGGGACTGAAACATAACATTGCTCAGCATCACACCATCTAAGTTTTAGGCACCTAGAAAAACACTGCAATTCACAAAGTCAAGTTAGGTACCAAGGCTCTCTATACAATGAATGGGGAGAGATATCTAAGAATGCAATCCACAACAACCAGCATGGTAGGTGGGGGGCCTGCCTCAGGTAGACAATGGGAGACACCAATGACAGGAGTGTGCGCTAAGCTCGGCTCCTCTCTTGGAGATAGGTGCATAAATCCAGGATGCAGGGAAGTGCCTCTCTCTGCTTAGTGAGCCACAAACTTTAATTCACTGCCTGGAGTTAGATGGCTTAGGCGCCCAAGGCATTTCTTGAGGGAATGAAAAAGGATTCCTGCCTCGCACCACAAAAAACAGCCAGAAGAGAAGGTGATGGTGGTGTCCACATTATAATTTTTAGCTTAGTGGTTAGAACTTGGGATATGGTTAGGGTGAGGCTCTGCTATTCATCTCCAATGTCTTTAGTATTTTAAGCTTAGTTTACCTAGCAATTAAACAAAACACGCAATCTGCTTTGATCTGTTTGCTATCCCTTATAATCACTTAAAATCTATCTTCTGTAGTTAATAAACTCGTTTTTGCTTTATCTAAAACCAGTGTGTATTGGAGCCATAATTTGGGGCAGAGGGAGGGGGAGAATGTCATGAGTTTTTGCTGTACAGTTTCCTGTGCAGCACAAGACAGTATAATTTTGGGCTTACACTCCTGAGGGGGGTGCATGATTGTAGACCACCTGTACAGGAAGAAGAGCTGAATGAGGCTCTTTTTAAACAACTAAAAAAATCATACAAAACTCAGGACTTGGTGGTGATGGGGGACATCAGCTATCCAGGAATTGGTTGGGAAAATAATACAGCAGGGCACAGATTATCCAACAAGTTCTTGGAATGCATTGAAGACCACTTTTTTATTACAGAAGGTGGAGAAAGCAACTAGGGGAGAGGCTGCTTTAGATTTGATTCTAACAAACAGGGAGCAACTGGTTGAGAATTTGAAGATGGAAGACAGTTTGGGTGAAAGTGATCATAGAATCATAGACTATCTGGGTTGGAAGGGACCTCAGGAGATCATCTAGTCCAACCCCCTGCTCAAAGCAGGGCCAATCCCCAGACAGATTTTTGCCCCAGATCCCTAAGTGGCCCCCTCAAGGATTGAACTCACAACCCTGAGTTTAGCAGGCCAATGCTCAAACCACTGAGCTATCCCTCCCCCCAAAGAAAATTTTCATCCCTTTAGTTTCGCAACGAGCAGGGCTCGAACCTGCACAGGGAGACCCCAGTGGATTTTAAGTCCAACACCTTAACCACTCGGCCACTGCTGCTATGATGATGTCATGATTCCAAGGAATGGTATGAAGGAAAACAGCAGAATAAAGATTATGAACTTCAAGAAGGCAGATTGTAGCAAACTCAGAGAACTGGCAGGCAAGATCCGGTGGGAAGCAAATCTAAGGGGGGGGAAAAAAAGAGGTCAGGAGTGTTGGCAGTTTTTAAAAAAGAAACATTATTACAGGCACAAAAGTAAAATTATGCCAATGTGTAGAAAAGATTGCAATCATAGAACCATAGAATATTAGAGTTAGAAGAGACCTCAGGAGGTCATCTTGTCCAATCCCCTGTTCAAAGCAGGACCAACACAAACTAAATCCTCCCAGCCAGGGCTTTGTCAAGCCGGGTCTTAAAAACCTCTAAGGATGGAGATTCCAGCACCTCCCTAGATAACCCATTCCAGTGTTACACCACCCTCCTAGTGAAATAGTGTTTCCTAATATCCAACCTAGACCTCCCCCACTGCAACTTGAGACCATTGCTTCTTGTTCTGTCATCTGCCACCACTGAGAATAGCCGAGCTCCATCCTCTTTGGAACCCCCCTTCTGGTAGTTGAAGGCTGCTATCAAATCCCCCCTCACTCTTCTCTTCTGCAGACTAAATAACCCCAGTTCCCTCAGCCTCTCCTCATAAGTCATGTGCTCCAGCCCCCTAATCACTTTTGTTGCCATCTGCTGGACTCTCTCCAATTTGTCCACATCCCTTCTGTAGTGGGGGGACCAAAACTGGACACAATACTCCAGGTGTGGCCTCACCAGTGCCGAATAGAGGGGAATAATCCCTTCCCTCAATCCGCTTGCAATGCTCCTACTAATACAGCCCAATATGCCACTGGCCTTCTTGGCAAGAAGGGCACACTGCTGACTCATATCCACTGTAATCCCCAGGTCCTTTTCTGCAGAACTGCTGCTTAGCCAGTTGGTCCCCAGCCTGTAGCGGTGCTTGGGATGCTTCCTTCCTAAGTGCAGAACTCTGCACTTGTCCTTGGTGAACCTCATCAGATTTCTTTTGGCCCAATCCTCCAATTTGTCTAGGTCACTCTGGACCCTATTCCTACCCTCCAGTGTATCTCTCTCTCCCCACAGCTTAGTGTCATCTGCGAACTTGCTGAGGGTGCAATTTAATCCCATCATCCAGATCATTGATAAAGATGTTGAACAAAACCAGCCCCAGGACCAGAACCATGGTAAGAGACCACCTTGGCTTAACTAGGAGATCTTCAGTGACCTGAAACTCTAGGAGTCCTACAAAAAGTGGAAACTAGGTCAAATGATAAAGAATGAATAAAATAAAATATCACAAGCATATAGGGACAAAATTAGAAAGACCAAGGTAAAAAATGAGATTAAAACTAGCTAGAGACATAAAAGGAAACAGGAAAACATTTTACAAATACATGAGAAGCAAGAAGACAACCAAAGACAGGGTAGGCCCATTACTCAGGGAGGAGGGAAAGACAATAAGAGAACGCAGCAATGACGGAAGTGTTAATGCCTTTTTTATTTCAGTTTTCACCAGAAAAAGTTAGCAGTGTTTGGACGACTAACATAGTGAACATCAGTGTAAATGGGATAGAATCTGAGGCTAAAATAGGAAAAGAACATGTTAAGAATTTCTTAGACAAATTAGATGTCTTCATGTTGGCAGGGCCTGATGAAATACATTCCTAGACTACTTCAGGAACTGGCTGAAGAGATCTTTAAACCATTAGCAATTATCTTTGAGAACTTGTGGATAACAGAAGACTGGAAAAGGGAAAATATAGTACATATCTATAAAAAGGACAACCCAGGCAATTATAGACCAGTCAGTTTAACTTCAGTACCAAGAAATGTAATGGAGCAAATAATCATACAATCAATTTGTAAGCACCTAGAAGATAATAAGATGATAAGCACCAGTCAACATGGATTTGTCAATAACAAATCATGTCAAACCAACCTAATATCTTTCTTTGACAGGGTAACAAGCCTTGTGGATATGGGGAAACAGTAGATGAAATACGTCTTGACTGTAGTAACTTTTTTTTTTTAGAAAACTGTACTTGGAGAGTAGTTATCAATGGTTCACAGTGACGCTGAAAGGGCATTGTGACATTACACTCCACATTCATAATAGTAATATTATGATAATGGCATAATCATGATGCATTTTGTACAAGATGGGTCATGTAAGATGTCATTGGAAAAGTTAGGTTAATTATATTCAGTAAATCATATTTGTATGCATGTATCATTTTTGTATCTGAAGTTATAAATATTGACTATGGATCTGCATTTCAAATGGGCTTACTCTGGAAAACACCCACAGCCAGTCTTTCAGGTACAACAATGAAGAAGTCAGATTGTTGATGAGCCATTAGCACTAAGACAATGGGCTGTGGAATAACTTAACCTTCCTGTGGACATTTCAGCCAGCCTGTAAGTAATGGCGGCTAGGACTCTGCAAGGGCATGTGACCAGGCCACATGACTCTGAACTCCATTTTGGGATGCCAGTATTTTTCCACAAACTGGTGTGGGAACCAAGTTTGAAGCAAAGGGCGCCTGCCCTATGCAAAAGCTATATAAGACAGGAAGTAATATCATCTGTTGTTCTTGATTCCCCCACAACTCAACACCAGAGAAGCTCCGAAAGAAAAAGACTTGGAACGGGGAAAGGGATCCCAAGCTGCAAAGCAAATGCAGCTCGTCCCTTAAGAATCTGCAAGCCTGCTTGTATTATCAGCCAGGGTGAGAATCTGCTAATTCAGATCTTATCTTTCTAGTATTTTAGGCTTAGTTTGTGGTTTTGTTTATTTACAAGGTAAACTGCTTTGATCTGTTTGCTATCACTTATAATCACTTAAAAACTATTTTTTTGTAGTTAAACTTATTTCATATTTTAACCTAAATCAGTGCACCTTTTAAGTGAAGTGTCTGGGGGGAAATCTCAGCTTGGTTACCACAAGTGTGCATATTCCTCTCCACATAGAGGGAGGGGCAGACATATTAATAAGCTGACACTGTACAAATCCCTGTGCAATGCAAGATGATATAATTTTGGGTTTATACTCCAGAGGGGGGAGAGGGAGTGTGCCTGGGAGCTGGGAAACTGGCTGGAGGTCTGCTGTTTGTACTTAGGTGGCTTAGGTAAAGCACTTTCAGGTAGCTCAGGTTGGGTGTGTGGCACCATCTGCTGTCGTGTTGGGTGATAACAGGGCCTCGGTAAGTCTGGCTGTGTCTCCAACCAAGGAAGCAGTGTGAGCAGGGCCAGTCCAACTGAGTGGTTAGAGAGGTGCAGCGGTTTCTTGTGGCTCCCAGACTGCACCCTAGGGGTGACAACCCATCTCAGACATATCGAGTGAGGTTCTGCAGGGATCTGTCCTGGGTCCAGTTCTATTCAATCTGTGCATAAATTATTTGGATAATGGGCATCGAGAGTTCACTTATAAAGTTTGTGGAGGATACCAAGCTGTGAGAGGTTGCAAGCACTTTGGAGGACAGGAGTAGAATTCAAAATGATCTTGACAAACTAGAGAAATGGTCTGAAATAAATAGGATGAAATTAAATAAAGACAAAGGCAAAGTACTACACTTTGGAAGAAATAATCAATTGCACAAAAGCAAAATGAGAAATGACTGCCTAGGAAGGAGCACTGTGGAAAGGGATCTGGGAGGGATAGTGGATCACAAACTAAATAAGAGTTAACAATGAAATACTGTTGCAAAAAGAGCAAACACCATTTTGAGATGTATTAGCAGGAGTGTTGTAAACAAGACATGAGAAATAATTCTTCCACTCTACTTGGCACTAATAAGGCATCAACTGGAGTACTGTGTCCAGTTCTGGGCAACAAAAATGATTTAAGAACAAGAAAACATGACCTAGGACAGAGTTGGGGAACCCTTTTTCTATCAAGGGCCATTGACCCACAGAAAAAAAATCAATTGCGGGCCACACACAGCTCCGCCGGGGGCGGGGGGGAGGGGAGAGGGGTGGGAGGAAGATACTGAGGCTTGGGGCTTCTGGCCGGCAGCACCGAGACTTGCCATGGGCCAGGTGAAATTAAACAATGGGCCGGATCCGGCCTGCGGGTTCCCCACCCCTGACCTAGGAGGAAAGATTGATAAAACTGGGTTTGTTTAGTCTGGAGAAGAGAAGACTAAAGGAGGACAGGACAACAGTCTTCAAGTATGTAAAGGGTTGTTATAAAGAGAAGGGCGATAAATTGTTCTCCTTAACCACTGAAAACAGGACAAGAAGTAATGGACTTGTATTACAGCAAGGGAGATTTAAGTTAGACATTAGAAAATCTTCCTAATTGGAAGAGTAGTTAAGCACTAGAACATATTACCTGGGGAGTCTGTGGAATCTCCGTCATTGGAGGCTTCTAAAAACAGGTTACACAAATATCTAACAGGGATTGTCCAGATAATACTTAGTCCTGCCTCAGTGCAGGGGACTGGATTAGATGACCTATCAAGGTCCCTTCCAGTTCTACATTTCTGTGAGTCTAACCACTGGCCTACAGAGTCATTCCCACTCTCTCCTTCTCTGATCTAATGACTGTTCCACTGTGGATAAATTGTTAAACAGTCACTGGGCCCAAAAGAGTTCAAGGGAGCCAGAATGGGTATGATTCTGTAGGACAGTTGATAGGGCACCCACCTGGGAGGTACGAGACCCCAGTTCCAGTATCCCTGCTACAATTATTTTCTCATTATTTATCCACAGTGGAACAGCTTCAACAGGAGAAACTGAAAGCTCCCACATCAGAATATCCCATAATTCAGTGATTAGAGAATGTTCTCAGGAGGCTGGAGACCACTGTTCAAATCCTTTCTCCTCTAGCAGCAAGGGAAAAACTGAACCTGGGTCTCTCACAACCCAGGAGAGTGCTCTAACCCCTGGGCTAAAAGTTATGACAGACAGCAAAAGCTCCTCCTCTTGTGGGATTTTGAATGGGACCTGATATGGCAGGTGGCCTCTGATCCCCCCTACAGGATTGGGCCCTGCACGTAACTTTGGCAGCCATATGTCTGTGGTGTTTCACTGGTTCATGAATCACTCTGGGGTGGGAGATAGGGTCTCTGGGCACCTAGAGGGAGGCTGCAGTGTGCATGGCCAGAGGCAGAAACTTGGGTGCCGAGGGATTTTTTTCCTATGAAAAACGTTGGTGCTGAGTGAGTCTAGCCTTCAATGGGAGTTTTGAGGATCACAGTGGAGCCAAAACTGGGACTTAGGTGCCTAAGTACCTTTGTGGATCCCACACTTGAACACCAGCAAATGTGCGCAGTAGAGTAAATGGTTAATGTTAATTAAGTCTGAGTGGTATAAGCACGTCAGCTGATGTAAATTACTGACATACTGGTAGAGACCGTCATCAGCCCATTACAATGCTTTTGTGACTATGTTATGTCATAAAGAGAGCAGTGCAAAGAAGCCAGAATGTATCAGTGAATCGGGCCCATTTGTTTATAAATATAAAAATCACTAAAATATAAAATAGTAAGATTTTAAAAGTTTCTCTGCCATTAATTTTAAGGTACCTGTTATCTGAAAATTCCTCCTGGTCAGCTGTAAGGTTGTAGTGTTTTCTTGCCCAGTAGTTATTCCCTCTGTTATTTCCAATCCAAACATCATAGCCAGAATCTGCTAGTATGAAGCCCAGGCTGCTGTTGGCCATATTTGCAACCCAGGTGGTTCCCTCTAAAACTAAGCCATGCTGCAGAAGAACGGGATTGAGACCTGAGAAAGAAAGAGGGATTATTTTACAAAAGTAGAATCTCTCTAATAGGATAATAAAATAACACTTGACTCCTCTCCTTCGATTTCTTTCCAAATGGCACATCTATTGGAGATTTGCTACTAGCAGTCGCATATTAGTTATATGCCATTGTAGACAGTCTCATCATACCATACTCTCCATAATCTTATCAAGCTGAATCTTGAAGTAAGTGAGGTTTTTTTGTCCCCGCTGCTCCCCTTGGAAGGCTGTTCCAAAACTTCCTAAACTTATTGATGGCCAGTTTATATCCATTTGTTCTTGTATCATCGTTGGTGCTTAACTTAAATAGGTCTTCCCCCTCCTTGATATTTATCCATCTAATGTATTTATAGAGAGCAATCATATAGAGTGACCAGATAGCAAGTGTGAAAAATCATGACAGCGGGTGGTGGGCAATAGGCGCCTATATAAGACAAAACCCTGAATAGTGGGACTGTCCCTATAAAATCAGGACATCTGGTCACCTTACAATTATATCTCCCCTCAGCATTCTTTTGGGTAGGATAAACAAGCCAAGCTCTTTGAGTCTCCTCTCATAAAGTAGGTTTTCCATTCCTCGGCTCATCCTAGTAGCCCTTCTCTGAACCTGTTCCAGTTTGAATTCATCTTCCTTAAACTCGGGAGACCAGAATTGCACACAATATTCCAGATGAAGTCTCACCGGTGCCTGTAAAATGGTACTAACACTTGCCTTTCTCCACTGGAAATACCTCACCTGATGTATCCTTGGACTGCATTAGCCTTTTTCACAGCCACATCACATTGGTAGCTCGTAGTCATCCTGTGATCAACCAATACACCCGGATCTTTCTCCTCCTCTATGGCTGCCAACTGATAAGTCCCCAGTTTATAGCAAAAATTCTTGTTGTTGATCTCTAAGTGCATGACCTTGCCCTTTGTACTATTACATTTCATTCCATTTCTATTACTTCAGTTTTCAAGATCCTCCAGATCTTCTTGTATGATTTTCTGGTCCTCCTCTGTATTGGCAATACCTCCCAACTTTGTGTCAACCACAGATTTTATTAGCGCACTCCCACTTTTTGTGCCAAGGCATTAACAAAAATGTTAAATAAGATTGGTCCCAAGACTGATCCCTGAGGAACTCCACTAGTAACTTCCCTCTAGCCTGACAGTTCATCTTTCAACATGATCTATTGTAGTCTCCCCTTTAACCAGTTCCTTACCCACCTTTCAGTTCTCATATTAATCTCCATCTTCTCCACTTTAACTAATAATTTCCCATGTGGAAGTGTATCAAATGCCTTACTAAAATCCAGGTAGATTAGATCTACTGCATTTACTTTGTCTAAAAAATCTGTTATCTTCTCAAAGAAAGAAATCAGGTAGGTCAGGCGCAATTTACCTTTTGTAAAACCATGTTGTATTTTATCCCAGTTACTTTTTACTTCTATGTCCTTAGCAACTTTCTCTTTCAAAATTTGTTCCAAGATTTTGCATACAATTGAGGTCAAACTAAGAGGCCTGTAATTTCCCAGATCACTTTTTATTTCTTTCTTAAAAATAGGTACTCTATTAGCAATTCTACAGCCAGAGGATACAACCTCCGAGTTTACAGATTCATTAAAAATCCTTGCTTTTGGTTTTGCACTTTCATGTGCCAGTTCCTGTAATATTCTTGGACGGAGCTTATCTGGGCCCCCGATTTAGTAAAATAGAGCCATACCTGAGTTCTTACCATTTCCTATGCAAAAGGGAATTCTGTTGATGCTAAGATAATAGGAATCGTCTGTCATAATTTCATACTCCTCACTAAGATATCCTCTGTAGCGAATGATCTCACTCTGCAGGAAACAAAAAAGATGTTTTCTAGAATTGTTTACACTTCTGAACTTTTGACATTATCTGGGGCAATTATCAGGGAGTCTCTCACATGGAAGTACACCTCTACCCCGATATAACGCGACCGATATAACACGAATTCGGTTATAACGCGGTAAAGCAGTGCTCCGGGGGGGGGGGCGGGGAAGGGCTGCGCACTCTGGTGGATCAAAGCAAGTTTGATATAACTCGGTTTCACCTATAACACGGTAAGATTTTTTGGCTCCCAAGGACAGCGTTATATCGAGGTAGAGGTGTATCTAGAAAGACTTATTTCTGTTTAATTTTCATAATCTCCTACAGTTTCCAGGTTTCAGATGAGCCAGTAAACAAATCGGTGTACATGCAACCTGTCCCTAACAAGGAAGTACTGAAACTAGGACAGCTCATTTTTCACTACTTGTCGTATACCATAGGAATATTTCCATGAAGACGGAATCAGGTTTTTTGGAAAGGTCTTGGCTAACTTTCAAAAAAATATGGAGGCAGAAGCTGATTTAAATAAATCTCTAAAGGATGAGAAGTGAAACATAGAAGAAAATAGAGAGATTGGCTCTGGGTTGCTGAATGCACTCCTCTTAGCAGACAAAGTTAAAAGGAATGCACTGTTGCCCCATTCTCAGGCAGAGTGCATCTGGGGAGTCTAGAGGTATGCGGTCTCTGGACAGTAACAAGCAGTAGATTCATAGATTTTGAAATCTGTATAAGGAAAAGAAGGGGGACACAAGACGATAAATGAGTAGGAGAGGCCACCACTTGCAGAACTCCTTGCCTGAAAGCTGTATTAGCGGAGGACAAGAGATCCACTTTATAATAATGTCTAGTGCTTGTGGGTATGGTAGCACAGGGGGCAGCTCAGCTTTACAGAGTTCCTAATGAAATAATGTTTTGTTTTGTTTTTTTACTGAGAGAAAAAAAAATGACTTCAGTTTTCCAAAGGCACACACATAAACATCTGGACAGATACTTGTCAAGTGCCCCCAAAATGTGAATGGCTACAGCAGATAGCATTATGGTTGAGCCACCAATGTCATCATAAATTCAGAACAAACGAGGAGGCATGGGGTGGGATGAGGGAGGAGGGAAGAATGAAAGGAAAAGTGAGTGAGTGATGGGGAGGGGATGATAACAAAAGTGGGGTATAGAATGATTAAGGCAAGAGTGAGTGTAAAGTCCTACCAAGTCAGAAAGGCAACAATTTACACCATTTCACAGAGGTATAAATTACAATGCAAGGCGCAAGGCAGCAGAGAAGCCTTTCTGATGGTTTGAATTGAGTCCTTTGCCTGAATTTAGTGCTTTAGTGCTTTGCCTATGAGGCCAAGAGGAAGGGAGCTCAGATGGCTCAGAATCTGAGGGGAAGGTATAGATGACTCAGACAAGAGTGAGGTAGGGGAGTGTTGAAAGCTGTGGTAGGAAGAAAATGACCAGGCAGCAAAGGATTCCCCTGGCTAACATGTGCAGATATAATATCATCTCAGGTATGAAACTGAGAAGTACTGAGTCACCCATAGAAGTGCCTGTTTTGGAGAAAGGGATGGAGGGGCAAGCTGCAGCTTCTGATAGGTTCTGATGAAGGGAAGGGAGCCTGCACTGGTCTAGACTAGGGACGGTAGTCCAGGGGAACATCCGGCTGAATAGGGAGAGAACCTTCTGTTTCTCATTTTTGCTGCACTTAATGGTCTTGACCTTGACTTTTGTCTGCCACTGGAAAATGTTGCACAAGCAGGGAGGCATACACAGTATTAAGCTAAGCACTCCGGATCCCCACTGAAAAGATGCAGTCACTAGGACAGATGGCTTGATCTGGGCTGTTAAGTATCACTCAGGTCCAGAGTCTCAGCTCAGACAGGAGCTGAACAGGCTTAGCTGTGGAGGCAGCAGAGAGGAAGGACAAAAATAAATTAAAATAGAAATAGTAGTAAGAATAAAAAGGAATGTGAGGTTTTAAAGGAGCATTCATGGAAGGCTGCTATACAGAACTGACTGCATTCCCATTGGATGCTCTAGACCAGATCTCATGTCTGGGCTCACCCCTTTCCAGTTTACTCTATACTCAGCAGCAAAATTCCATAATGCTATGTCTGTATTTTCTCAAAAGTGGGTGGGCCATCCCAGAGATCCTGAATCGCATCCACCAATCTGGATTCACCTGGGAATCTTCCCAAAGGGCTTGCTTTCCTAAGATTTCCAGCCAAACAAGATTCTAAAAAGGTCAAGCAAGCTATGGAAAAGCCTCGGACTACTTAGAAACCTGCCACATTGGATTTGCAAGCTCTTTTAGATACTGAAGGCACAAACCCAGGAATGAAGTCGCAAACTAATGCCAGAGTGGCCGTGTCAGAAGGAAATATGCATTTCAAAGTCTACTATTAATAACAATAATAATACCTAGCTCTTAGATAGCACTTTTCATCAAGCAAGCTTCGCTTCAGTAAAATTTTAATGTGAAGAAATCTCTATTCCCTTAGCAGTTTAGATTCAGGAAAATAAATGCCAGTGAATAATACACAAGACAGACATAATAAAATAGGGATAGGGTGAGTTTTGAACCTGAACAAAAGGCAACTAAGTGGATGGAGGGGGAAATATGGCTCCCAAATATAAAACACCCCATTCCAGTGTGATCAGTAGGTCTGTCTAGTGCATTCTGGAGACAGGTGGCTTTAGAAACTCTGAAGCGAATAAAGGCTTGCACAGAGCTTCTTAAAAGCAGAGTTAAATCAGATTGGCAAAGGCAAACTACTGCCTACATGGGCAGTAAACACTTGAGGTATTTGGAAAGCTTGAGCAGGGCTTTGCAGCACTGGAAGTTCGCAGAACGCCTCTGGGAGTACAGGAGAAGCACCTGCCAGAGTAGGAGCTACACTAACTTTTGAAAAGAGTTCAGCCTGAGTTAGTGGTTGGTGCTAAGCTCCCATGATTCTTCCACTACAGTAGACGCTCCTTCACACTTTCTAAAGGCAGGACCCAGCCCTCCTCAACCATTGTGGAGTACTAGCCCAGAGCAGTGCTCACACTCAAGGAGAGCAGTGTGCAAGTGTAGCATCCTGTGTGGAGGCACAAGGGAAGGGGATCTGTGAATAATTTCACTGGGTTTACCTGTTACTATTAAATTTACTTTGTGCAGTTCAGCCTTGGACATCATTGGGATAATTATTATTGTACTCTCATTTCGGTCTCCATTTCAATCCTCTTCCTTAGCCTCCTTAGAATGAGCAGGTAACTGGACAGAAAAGATGGCACGTGCTTCTGCCCACCAAGTGCCGCCAAACCCTGTGCAGCAAGGAGATAGCAAGGGCTGACCCCACAAATCACTCATCACAATCTTTTTTTTTAAACTTCTCTTTCCTTTTCTTTGTTCTTTTGCTGTATGTCTGTGTCCCTCTACCCATGTACATTACTGTTCTTTGTGAATATGGCATTGGATGTGATCCAGGTGCCAATATGTTGTTTGTACATTTAATTCATTTTAGTTCATTCATTTAAAATTTACAAGAGGTCATTTCATATGGACCCAGCCCATACTCTGGACTCTTTACATACATTGCATTTCAGAATGGTGAGATATTCCTGTATCATGTAACGGACTGCTCATAATTAAGCCTCCAAAAGAAACTAAGAAAGGTACTTGTGAGTTAGTCTTTTGTCGGTAAAGAACTAAAACAAACATATAAAACATGCTCAGAAAGAAAACTTGCAATTTATATTAAGCTGGGATGTAATGGAGCATTGTGGAATGATAAATAACCAATACACCATATATGCTAAACTAGGCTGGATAACATATTCAGTTATTGCCTCAACTAAGAAACAGAATTTAGTAAACTTTAAAACTGTCTTGCTCCGGTTACTCAGCTCTTTCTTCAAGCCAAATCTGTTCTCTTCGTATTAGAACACAT
This sequence comes from Terrapene triunguis, assembly GCF_002925995.2. NCBI lineage: Eukaryota > Metazoa > Chordata > Testudines > Emydidae > Terrapene > Terrapene triunguis. The sequence goes on from NW_020664446.1 coordinate 34,444,431, forward strand.
GTAACCATAAGGGATAACAATGTCTCAGGATAATCATAGGGAAGGAACAGTGGGTTCACAGAAATGTGGCTTCCCCCCTGCTCCCAGAGGGTAGTAATCTACTGCTGGCCTATATCAGCAGTAAATTAATACACCTTCCACCTCATGCTACCTCTCCTGCGCTGCCCAGTGAGTAGGGGGTGATGTTAAAGCTCCAGTCCTCTCCTCTCCCCTGCTTGCTCCAGGAAGGGAGTAAGCAGGTTAACAGCTCCACTTACTCCTGTATACCTGGACACAAAATGTAGGTAGCCTGTGTAAGGGGGAGTCTTATGCCCTTTTAGTCCCCTGCACAGACATACAACCCAAGTTACAATCCAGCCTTTAATACTCCCATGAAAATATTACATTTCTTTTAAATTGACAGCTATTACTTCAATTAAAAACAACAACATAAAGGCACCATTCACTTTACCTGCCTCTTCCACCAGTAGGACTACACCAAAAACAAAAGGCTGCTCTCTCTAATAAAAACATAGCCAAGGTCTCACTTATTAGTCCAATATAGCCTTCAGCAAAGGAACACTCCAGGGGCCCATTTGAAAAAAAAAAAAAAGTAGTGTGAGAAAATAATCGCTAGATTGGGGAAAGAACTTGATTAAAAGGACACTCTGTTAATGAAGAAATTAGTTTGGATGTGTGGAGGAACAGAACAGGGGGGCCTTCTTTCCGATAGCCAAAGTTCTGGGCCTACAGGCCCCAAAACACCTCCAACAGAAGGCTGTCATGATGGTGACCTTTGTGCAGAGTAGAGAAGGCCTAAAAGCCTAAACAATACTGCTCAAATCAATTTTGCCAAAACCCAGACAAAAGTAGTCACAGAGGAAGGAAAGAGAGGAAGGAAAGAAACACAAAATATATTAACCGCAAGTTTAAGCATCTCCCGAAAAGCCCCCCTTAGCCCTTGTCACAATCCCCCGGAAAATGACATATACCAAGTCTTAAGAAATGTACCCAAGCTAGGGCCGAGCACCACCCCTGCGGAAAACCACAAAACACCCACTCCTCGGAAATTGAGAAAGTAGGTGAGGGGAGGAGGGAGGAGTGACCCCAACCCCAACCCCCTAGCCTGTGACCAGCGCGTGCTCACCCCATCCCCGGCCTGTGATTTGCCCCCGAGCTCGTGTTCACCCCATGTCCTGCTTATAATTGGTCCCTAATTTCTTAACTCATGACGTATTGTTTGTACCTTGCTTGTGGTTTAATGGAATAAAAGCCCGCCTGCGTGTGGGGCTCGGGGTGTTGGTCTTCGGACCTCACCCCAGTGCGCACTGGTATGTATTGCAATAAAGGCCTCAGGCTCTGAGTCTGTGAACTAAAATCACTGCGTGGGTGATTCTTTCCACGACAGATGTTATCAATTCATAATACACATCCCTACTCCCAGCCTTTTCTCCAATAATAATATGCAACTCACAATATTCATGAATGCTTCAGGATTCACATCCATTCTCCTGAACTCTCAATTCCATGTGTCAAACACGCTACCATAATAAACAGCCACATCTTGGTTCTGTGTAAAACAATGCACCTATTAATAACATGGATATAAACACATATCTTGGCTTTGAAAAATTGCAATACATAGATGCAAAAGACAGTATTATAGGTACTCAAAACAGGAAACAAATATTAGGGATAGTGTTTCAGTTGTTTGGCCTCATCCTTGTATAAGGCCTTTCATTTAACACATCAAGGCGATCATGATCAGATGAGTAACAGAATTGCATCATTTTTAAATACTGAATCTTTCAGTTTGCCCAAGTTGTCCTTTTTCCCAGACAGATCTTTCCTTTGTGTGGGAAAACTAATAGACAAAGCAGGAAACTCCACTTAGTTCCACCCACACAGAGTTTCCATCAGATTGGGGAAGATAATTTACTCACACATGTGCAGACTGGTTTTAAGAGACTATTCATTTGAACTAAGTTTCATGCAACATCAACCCTAATTCTCATCAGCCTAACTTTTGTTCACATCACAAGTTGAACACTCCAGTTTTCTGTTTATAAGTTGGTTGGGACTACGGTTATGAAAGTGGGTGTTTATTACTATGGCATAGAACCCAGCCAGAGAACGCAGAAACATTTAAGCTCCTTTTAGAAAATTAAACCAAAACATAACCAATATTCCAGTCATGAGATGCTACTGCATAGTGCTTGCTCAGCGTGCCAGAATCACATGCTTTGTGGCATGTCCCTTGGCAAATTTCAATTTCTGAAATTTCATTGGTTTGGCACAATCCTGTAAAATTAAGATTTAGCAGAAGTAATCACAACCATAAATTAATCACCTTAAATTCACTGCTTATATTCATATATTTAGGTGTACAAAATTATGTTAAAGTTGGGAAATGTCAGTTTCCAGTATAACGTGAATTCATCCCTCCGTGTGTCCATGCACAAACAAGAAGGGAAATGGCCATTGTTAACAGTTTATATCTCAGCAAAAGATGAATGGAATTTCATGGGACAGAGGAAAGGCACTTCTGTAGTCTGAGGGCATTCCCTCTGCTGAATTCCTCCTGTGCATTTGAACTGATTTGTGGTTATACTTATGTTATAAACCCAAGATTGTGTCAACCACATTAAATATAAAACACTGCAATTGCAAAGGGAACATAATAAATCCTCTATTATCTGGCACTCCTGTTCTCAGGAGATTCATGAAGTATCCTCTGGATGGAGCTCAAAGTACCATGCATATCCTAATGTTCAGTTCAGTAGAATAAATCTTCTGAAAACCGCGGCTGGAGCATGCACCTTCTGAGAGCCACAAAGGAGTTAAATCTATTAGGTACTTACTGCGCTATCATGTTTTCTGATCTTTATGTCATTTTTCCATTACGTAAAGATAGATGTATCCTTAGCAGACTTCCCCATCCCCCCCCCCCCCCCCCCCGCTGCCCCAGTTCTCTCCTTCCCCATTAAAAACCAGTACAGACCTCCTCATTCCTTCAGAAGGAATCTGACAGGGAGCAACAACATCTCTATCTATGGAACTGTCAAAATGCTCTACAGATTTGTTCTGATACAATAACCAAGTAATTCAGAGACAATTTATTAATCAGTCTATCTCCAGGAAGGTAACCAAAACGCAGTTTTGATTCAGGGAAAAAGAAGAGATTACCAGAGGTCACTTGCTGCACCAGACGGGAATCAGATGTCTTGATGGTTGCAGTGTTGCTGGCCCTAATTTAGATGAAGCAGGAGAGAGAAGAGAGAATAAATCACACAGAACTTTTCTCCCCAGCTTGTTATTACATCAGTATGTTATTATTAAAGGGTGTGCACAGCAGCATCTCTGTTGCCTCCCTTTATTATTAATAAGCATAATTTTGCAGGCTGTGATATGCTTTCTAAGGGAACACTCATACCTTGCAGCTGAAAGACTGATTTATGGTTAGGAATTTCAGCTATGAATACATTCACCTATACATTGTCACAGCTACTGTCTCTGTCCATAATGCACAACCATTTATTCTCAATTCAACCTAGCAAAGCATAGGCCAACATAGCAAGATCATGCTCCATAGTCCCAAAGGTCATGGTTTGCTATCTTTGGGACACAGTCAGATGCCCAATCTTCCGTGTCAAGCTGCTGCCAGGGAGCCAGGGTTATCACATGCTGCTGCTTCTTGGAGCAGTTGTGACATTTGCTAACACAGCTGGTGCTCACAGAGCCATGAGCCATCCTGAGGTGTACAGACAGGATACCAGCAGACAGGATAATGCAGGAATCCGTTGTTTGGTCAGCCCTGTTCCACTCCTACAGTGGGCTCCAGACTGGTGGGATTTTTTCCAAAACTGCAATTCTGTATTTTAGTAGCCAATGAAACGACTATTGGATTGTGTGTGTGTGTGTGTGTGTGTGTGTGTGTGTGTGTTTTCCCCCCTTCAAAAAAAAATGATTCCATCCATGCTGAACAGGAAAAAAGTGTCAGGAAAAAACTGGAAACAGGAAAAATCTGTTTAAATATAACTGTTGCTACTGCGATTTCAGGACTAGTGGGAGTGGTCCTATGAGGCTTTCTTCTTTTTCTTTATGCTCCCACCCCCTCAGGAGCATAGGGCATCTGTCAGTTTCTGCCTTTTTTTCCCCCTGACACTTTTTTCCTGTTCAGCATACTAGACGACTCTAATATGGTGATGCCAAAAAATGAACAGGGATTTCAAGTGCAATTTCATCAGAACCACATTCAGAGGAGCGATCACTTCTCTACTCACTGTTAACATGCCTGTGCATTTGCAATTTAAACCCACGTACACTTCTTTTTGCTCACACTTGAATGTTATGTTTAATATGTTTTTTATTACCATATATTAACAAATCATTCCCCACTTACAGCAACAGCTATCAATACATGTTTGTTCCATGTCTGTATTTTTAATTAACTGAAAAGTCTAATCAAGATTTTCTGTTAATTTTATTTTACATTAAATTGTACCTTACAAATCTCATAGCAGATGATTAACTTTTAAAATTGAACTGCAATTTGGCCAGTAAAAACACTATAGGCAAATACTTTTCAACAACATCTGCATATTCTTATTAACAAGACCATTTGTAGACAGTTAAAAAGTAAATACTGTAACTCATTAAATTATTCTATAGTATTAGCCAAAATTATTTAGCCAATATTAGGTAGTCCTAAAGGATTTATACTTATGGTAAAAGAACCAGTTTCCTAGCATGCTTTGTACTGAAAGATATTAAACTGATGCATATAGATTTTTGGATCTGGGCACATATAGCAACAGATTGCCAATGACAAGAGTGTTTTTCTGAGCTTTGTAAAAATAGTAGTCAACTATTATAACTGTTGCAAAATAAAGTAACTGGGTGCAGAATTCCAGTAGCCTTGACAGCAGGAGCAAAATGCTTGGGAAAGGAAAAATTAGAGTCCACCATTTGAGGAATTTCCAGCCTATGGTAACAGATTGAAGTTACATATACTACTAGCAGTGAGATAATTCCAAAGTATGCTATGCTGCAGCTACAGCCCAGAATTGGAGGAGAGGTAACGTGTAGGCCTGGTTTGACGCGAGTAATTGGGCATAAGTGAGGCCTGATTTCTTGGGAGACAGGATTAGGGAGGTAAATGGCTCGGCAGACTGGAAACAGAATGCCTGTACTAGCTAAGGTAAGGGGGAACACCTAAGGAACCATTTACAATGGATGAGATAACAATGGATAAAGTCTGGAATGTAAGATGAGGCAAAGGGTAAGCTGTCTCCGAGGGATGCCACGCCCCTTTGCTACACAGCAATAGCTTTCTACCAGCTTCTACAGCCTCTTGCTCCTACAACCCTGACCAGCAGCTGGGTTCTGTCCATTGCATACATCAAACCGAACAGTGTTCCTAGGCTGAACTTTAAATAGTTGAATATAATCATGTAATTTAACAATTCAGAAAAATTGCCCATCAAATTATTTGACAAGAAGTTAGGAATAATTAATATATTTGCAGAAATCAGGAAGAGCCCATGAATGATTGACAGTTACTTGTATACAATCTCAGGGTTCCAAATCCTGTGACTGTTCTGTAGAAGCGCTCCATCCCCATCAATGCAACATGTCTCTTTTCACAGGAATGCAGAAGGATGTTTGTAGGCAGATCTTTTCTGATCATCCAATAACAGGCTGAGCAATAATCAGTGAACATCTGTAAAGATAAAAATCACGGCCTTGGGTCAGAGCGAGGGAAAGAGATGGACTTCTACGCTGGTTCTGCAAGTAGCTGAGCCCAGCACTAGTGCTAGTCAGGAATTAATTTGTTGAAACCAATTAAAAAAAGAACACATGGATTTTGACAACACTCTCTTAGGTCAAAACCAGAAAGAGACAGGTTCACCCCAGAATAGCCATTAGGCAGAGCAGGGACTTGAACCACCACATCCAAGGTGAGTGCCCTAACAAGCAGGCTATAGTCTAAGTCTCACTCTGGTACAATGAACATTTAATTTATACCAAGTGGAACAACTCCCACAAGAAATTAACTCTATAGCCCCGTGGTTAGGCTACTAATATGGGACACCCAGATTCAAGTCCTTACTCTGAATCAGGCATCCCTCCAAATCAACCCGCAGAATAGATCTTGTCCATTTGGTTAACCTTACAGGATATTAGACAGTAGCAGCGAACTCACCAGTCTCATTTAGCTGGTCCAAATATGAGTAGCCACACACTGGAGTCACAATATCAAAAATGTTATAATGGCACATGTATTGGTAGCCCTTCACAGAGCAGCAAGCTGTGTGCCATGCTTTCCATGACACTGTGACACCATGATATAGCACCAACTGAGGAAGATCGATTTGTTCCTTGTAGATTCCTTCTTCAAGACAGCTCACAGAATGGACAGCTGCTAATTTGTCAAACCCTGCTGTGGTGGGGTCCAGCACAGGCAAGGATACCTTAAATGACGTTTCCAAAGGACCTGACACAGTTGATGATTTTGTAAGATAATGTGAGTCTGGGTTTGGATGTGGTATTACTAATCCCAGATTTCTAAGAGTGTTGAAAGGCGCTCTTTTACAAAATGTAACACATTGGTCTCTCTCTCTCTTCCAGGTTCTGAGACATCTGGGACATCGCTACTTAAGGAGTTGCTCATCTTTAATAATTTCAGGAATTTTCTCTTGTTCCAGATCTTTTAAGATTCTGGTTATAATAGTTAATACATAGCTTCTAACTGCTATTTTATTGTTTATATTAATTAATGTATTAACTTTTGTGTGTGTCTATTTGAACAATATAGCAATGTTGTGCAAATTATAAATAATATTTTCTTCTATTGTTAACTTTTTACTTTTGTTATTATGGGCTATAAAACCTTTTCTGCTTCTTTATGTTCATAATATCCAATGTGTCTTTTTATATGTTTCATATCAGCTCTATTTCATATTAACCAACAAACCCAAAATAGATTTCACAATCTCGTTTAAATTATGCAGTTTCCTATTCTTAAAATCGTCTCATTTTGGTACCATTTCTTTCTGCACTATTGGATCTCGAGCTTGTTACTGATAGAATGTTATTACATTCAGTAACAGGGAAATGTACGCAATGATACATTTATTTTGATACCTTGGCCAAATGTAGCCATATTTTCAATGATAAAAGAGTTAAAATAATATATATATGCATAAACTATACATTATTAAGCAAAGTTCCAGATATTAAGATAGCAGTTAAGCCACTTGTTGATTCAGGCTTTACATTGGGGCATCTTACACTACGTCTGCACTGCAAATAAACACCTGCAGCTGGCCCATGCCAGCTGACTCAGGATCAGGCTCTTGGCTATACAACTGCAGCATAGCTGTCTGGGCTCAGGCTGGACCCTAGGCTCTGGGACCCCATGACCGGGAAGGGTCCCAGAGCCTGGGTGTGACAGGTTGGATCACAGAAACCCCCTTGGGAACTGCCAACTGATGTGCCAAGACTACTTCTGCCCCTGCTTTTCCTGCCAGCTTGGGACTCCAGCGCCCTGTCTTGTTGAGCCAGACACACCAGTCTGCTCCAACACAGACCCAGGGTCTGAATCACATGCCCCAAAGCTGCAGACTTACCGAAAGCAATTTACAGAAGTGTTCCTGTCTTTAACACTCAGATGCCCAACTCCCAATGGGGTCTAAACCCCAAATAAATCAATTTTACCCTGTATAAAGCTTATACAGGGTAAACTCAAATTGTTCACCCTCTATAACACTGATAGAGAGATATGCACATCTGTTTCCCCCCCCCCCCAGGTATTAATACATACTCTGGGTTAATTACTAAGTAAAAAGTGATTTTATTAAATACAGAAAGTAGGATTTAAGTGGTTCCAAGTAGTAACAGAACAAAGTGAATTACCAAGTAAAATAAAATAAAACACACAAATCTAAGCCTAATACAGTAATACAACTGAGTACAGATAAAATCTCACCCTCAGAGATGTTTCAATAAGCTTCTAACACAGACTGGATGCCTTCCTAGTCTGGGCACAATCCTTTCTCCGGTACAGCCCTTGTTCCAGCTCAGGTGGTAGCTAGGGGATTTCTCATGATGGCTCTCCCACTTTGTTCTCTTCCAGCCACTTATATATCTTTTGCATAAGGCGGGAATCCTTTGTCCCTCTCTGGGTTCCCACCCCCTGCTTCTCAATGGAAAAGCACCAGGTTAAAGATGGATTCCAGTTCAGGTAACATTCTCACATGTCACTTTAAGACTTCATTGCCCACTTGCCAGCACACACGTATACAGAAAGACTTGCAAGTAAACCAGAACCATCTACAGTCAATTGTCCTGGTTGATGGGAGCCATCAAGATTCCAAACCACCATTAATGGCCCACACTTTGCATAATTACAATACGCCCTCAGAGTTATATTTCCTTTTTTTAGTTTCTGATACAAGAGTGGTACATTTATACAAATAGGATGACCACACGCAGTACATTATAAGCTTTGTAATGATACCTTACAAGAGATATTTTGCATGAAACATATTCCAGTTACATTATATTCACTCATTAGCATATTTTTATAAAATCATATAGAGTGCAACGTCACACCGGGCTCCAGCCCGAGCGTCTCCATCACAATTTTACAGCCCTGCAGCCTGAGGCCCATGAGCCCAAGTCAGCTGATATGGGACAGCAGCAGGTGTTTAACTGCAGTGTAGACATACCCTAGGAGAAGCAAGGATGATCACAATCTTCTCTGGCGTTGTAACGGGTGTGGGCAGTTCATGAGTTGAAAGATTTTTTTACCACCAGTGTGACCAATCTGTATGCTGTCTATATGTCATGAATAAAGCTACGATTTTCTCATGGAGGTCATGGAAGTAACAGAATCTGTGACTTCCAGAGACCTCCATGACATTTTCCGCTTCAGCCCCGGAGAGCGGGACTGGAGCCGTCAGCCGGCCGGGGCCCCGAAGCTCACAGCCACTAGGGATGGTGGGGACACCCCTGCCACAGCTCCCACCCAGATATGGGTGCTGGACCCTCCTCCTTCCCCAATTTGTCAGGGATATTTTTAGTAAAAGTCAGGGATAGGTCATGGCTTCCATGAATTTTTGTTTATTGCCTGTGTCCTGTCTTTTTCTAAAAATATCCATAACAAAATCTTAGCTTTAGTCATGAATTGTTTGATTGTCTGCTATAGGGGCTGCAGAGTTACATTATGCAGTTCTATATTTATAGGGATAATTGCCAAAAGAGGAGTTTTAATTGGTAAGACAAGGGTGCTCACAATGAAAAAGTTTTGCTTCCCCACGCCCAAGCACTGTTTTAGCAATAACATTAGCTATCAAGTTTTACCCAAGCTTTTTAAAGTTAATTTGTTTGTTATGCCAATTAAAGTAAAATTCAAAATATAGCTTATAAATGTATATAAACTAGTTCTGACATTTGCTTATCTTTGGGGAATAAACCTTTTGAAATTCACTTGATTAGATTTAACAATTTATAACAAATAGCCAAACAAGATATATTGTTTGTTTTAAAACATTCTGGCTATAACATACTTTTAGCTATTAAAATTGTGGTGGCTTCCTTACGGTTTTGAGTCCTTTTTTTTTTCAACAAAAAGTTTTCATTAATAGAAAAAAATCTTTGTTTACAATAAAATTATTTATTAAGGCGAAGTATATGCAGACATATTTATGACTGACATTTGGTACCACAAAAAAATTTGTACTTGTGTGCAAAATTTCTTTGTTACAACAAAATAAAGCCAAAATTTAAAAAATCATATGTCATAAAACATATAACATAAAAAAAATCCCATTTATTATGTTTCAACATAAAATAAAACTGAAGTTTATTACGACAACATATCAGAAAAAAAGTTAAATACATGAAACAAACAGGTTTAAGGCAGATTATATACTTAATTCTATTAATAACTTTAAGGAATTTACATTACTTTTATCTTTAAAATACTTCTATATAGAAATCAGGAATACCTATATTTGAGTGTTAGTTAGTGACTACTAAAAAAAGTTTTAGTAGTTATGCTAGGTTTACAGCAATTAGTATTTTGTTTGACAACCATATTTTAACCAAGTTTAAAAGAGTTACACGTTCCTTTAACTTTTGAATTCCTAAAGGATTAAAATGACTAATTTCGCTAGACTTGCCCAATAGCAGAAATGACCAAAAAGGTGGATGGGCAATGGAAACCCATCCATCCTTAAACAGAATAATACCTAGAAAACTATTTGAGTTAATACCACTTTAACTGGATTGCACTTCAACCCTGATTGTTGAAATCAGTTTAATCGGGTGCCAAGGGTGTTTTTCTGGATGACTGTAGCAGGTTAAAGGTTGTTTATAAATCGGAAAATAACAGATGTTTTAGAAAATGATGATAATACACTTTATCTATAGAAAATTGGAAGGGAATTGTGAAAGCCCTGCCAGGGATAAGTTTAGACACTTCCACTGAGGTGGTGAGTCAAGATCTATATAGTAACCATGACTACCTTTTTCTGATGTCAGATTTGCGTCAAGGCACTTATTTTAACCATAGCATTTTATTAAACAAAAACATATGTGCTATCCAGATTATTGCACCCAATGCAACATGTATGGTTACCTGCCCTATGGGAAGGCAGGGGCGGCAAGTTATATGGGCCCATGGTGCCTGGGCTCCAGCAAATATTCGGGGCTAGGTCTCTCCCCCGGCCCCGCCTGCCGCCCCCACACACCTCCCCCGACCATCACTGCCTACCCTGGGCAGCGGGTGGCTGCCTCCTGCAGTTCCGCGCTGTGTTCCCTCGCCAGCCACTGCCAGCTACAAGGGAGCGGCACCAGGGGCAGGTTGAGGCGGCTGCTGCACCTGCAGAGGGAGGAGGGGAGGCACATGGCAGCCCCCTCCCCCGGAAGGCGACTCTGAAGCGGGGGCGGGGCTTATCCTGGCTGGACCTCCTGAGCAGCAGCCTGTGGGGGGCCTCCCCTTCTCTCCCTCTCCACTGGAGTTCGCTGCTGCTGGAGGAGAGAGGGCTGTGGGGGAGGAGTCCTCTCTGGCTCCCTGCCCCAGCCCCGGGGCAGCCTGCCTGCTGCACCCCAAACTCCTCATCCCTGGCCCAGCCCCATGCCTGCATCCCCTCCCACACCTCAACCCTCTGTCCCAGCCCAGAGCTCACACCCAGCATCCAAACCGCCTCCTGCACCCCAGCCCTGTCCCAGCCCAGAGCCTGAACCCCAAACCCCCTCCTGCACCCAAACTCCCTCCCAGAGCCTTAGGCAGGTGTGTGTGGGGGGCAGGACTTGGACCTGTTCTGGGCACCACCAAAAATTATACAAACCTGCTGCCCCTGTGGGCAGGTGGCATATGTGTGCATTCGGTGCCAGGAGCTTCTAGCCCTCAGAGACTGTGTACAGGCTTTGGAGACCAGAGTGGCTGAACTGGAGGAGTTAAGTGAAACAGAGAGATACATAGATGAGACTTTCCGGGACACAGTAGAAGGTCCCATCCCTGACAGCCTCTGTACTATTGAGGAGGATGAAAGTCTCAGGGAAGGAGAACATCCAACTGGAGCATAGGGAAATGATCCCATAGTTGGGACCCTCCTTCAAGATGATGTTGTGGCATCCTCTCGCATTGAGGATCTCTCTCCAGGGGAGAGAACTCCAGTTATTAGAAAGAGACTGGTATTAGTAATGGGCGATTTGACCATTCGAAACATAGATAGTGGGTTTGCGATGACCGGGAGAACCACATGATAATTTGCCTGCCTGGTGCGAAGATTGCAGATCTCTCAAGACATCTAGATTGGCTTTTCCCCAGCACTACACATAAGTCTGTGGTCATGGTACATGTAAGTACCAGTGACAAAGGATAGGAGAGAGGTCCTGGAGGCCAAATTTAGGCTGCTAGGTAGGAGATTGAAGTCCAGGACCTCCACGGTAGCATTCTCTGAACTGCTTCCAGTTCCATGTGCAAAGCCAGTTAGACCAGCAGAACTGCAGGGTCTCAATGCGTGGATGAGATGATGATGTAGGAAGGAGGGGATTAGATTTATTAGGAATTGGGGAAACTTTTGGGAAAGGGGAAGCCTATACAGGAAGGATGGGCTCCAACTAAACCAAAATGGAACCAGATTGCTGGCACTTCAAATTTAAAAGGTCGTTGAGCAGTTTTTAAACTAAGGGCTGGGGAAAGCCGACAGGTGCGGAGGAGCAAGTGGTTTGGACAGAGACATCCCTTAGGCGAGGATCTGTTAATGGAGATTCTCTATGTCTTAGTAAGGAAGAGAGGATGGAAGATGATAAAATAGAGATAGGATCTCATTAGAAACAGTCAAATGAAAAAAGTCCCATTTAATTACATCATATAATGGCAGACAGCTAAAAAGTGACAAGTTTTTCAAGTGCTTATATACCAAAGCTACAAGTCTAAATAATAAGATGGGTGAACTAGTGTGCCTTGTATTAAATGAGGATATTGATATAATGGGCATCATAGAAACTTAGTGTAATGCGGATAATCAATTGGACACAGTAATACCAAGGTACAAAATATATCGAAAGGAGAGACAGGTTGTGCTGCTGGAGGAGTGGCACTATATGTGAAAGAAAGCGTAGAATCAAATGAAGTAAAAACCTTAAATGAACCAAACTGTACCATAGAATCTCTATGGATAGTAATTCCATGCTCTAATAAGAAGAATATAGCAGTAGGGATATATTACTGATCACCTGACCAGGATGGTGATAGTGACTGTGAAATGCACAGGGAGACTACAGAGGCTATTAAAATTTAAAAAAACCTCAATAATAATGGAGGATTTCAACTATCCCCATATTGACTGGGTACATGTCACCTCAGGACAGGATGCAGAGAGAAAGTTTGACACCTTAAATGACTGCTTCTTGGAGCAGCTAGTCCTGGAACGCACAAGAGGAGAGGCAATTCTTGATTTAGTCCTAAGTAGAGCACAGGATCTGGTCCAAGAGGTGAATATAGCTGGATCACTTGGTAATAGTGACAATAATATAATGAAATTTAACCTCCCTGTGGCAGAGAAAACACCACAGCAGCCCAACACTATAGCATTTAATTTCAGAAAGAGGGAACTTCACAAAAAATAAGGAAGTTAGTGAAACAAAAATTAAAAGGTACAGGGCCAGAAGTGAAATCCCTGCAAGCTGCATGGAAACTTTTGAAAGACACCATAATAGAGGCTCAACTTAAATGTATACCCCAAATTGAAAAACATAGTAAGAGAACCAAAAAAGTGCCACCGTGGCTAAACAAAGTAAAAGAAGCAGTGAAAGGCAAAAAGCCATCATTTAAAAAGTGGAAGTTAAATCCTAGTGAGGAAAATAGAAAGGAGCATAAACTCTGGCAAATGAGGTGTAAAATATAATTAGGAAGGCCAAAAAAGAATTTGAAGAACAGCTAGCCAAAGACTCAAAAAGTAATAGCAAAAAAATGTTTAAGTTCAGGATTTGGTGATTTTCTCTTAAACAAATTTTTAACTAAAGTGTAAAAGGAAGAGTCAAGCCAAATTATGAAACACCATCCATTAGTGCAGTATATTTATTTTAAAAGAAGATATGGTTAAGCAGTTCTATAAATATATCAGAAACTCTGTCTGGTCCCAGTGGATTACATTTTTTACAGCTGTATAGTCTGGAAAGCTTGCTACATATAAATCTGCCTGGCTCTGCAAGAAAAAAATATTGTTACACAGTGCTCATTTTCTAAGTGAAGTAAATATGGACAAAATTCTACTTAAAGTTAACATTCTACTCAGTTAGACCTATCCATGCTCTAGGCACAAGACGTAATTTAAAATAGAAATTGTTTCCACAGTACATCAAATAAACACAGGGAAAAAATGTGAAAGTCTAAAAACCATACCCGCTCCAAACACAGCCCTGTTTCCATCCCCTTCCCACTAAGAAAAGCCTGAGAGAACAGTTGGGGCTTACCTCAACTCCAGAAACTAATGCCTGGAAATTAGGTTTTAATCAACTGCATGAATTTAGCTCTACAGAAGGCAAATGTAGCAGGAGCTAAGCCCAAATTTTGTAATGGGAAAGTCATAACACAATTAGAATATTGGGAGTTCACTGGGTTTGGAACATACCTAAGTCAAGCTCTGAGTAAGCCAGAGAACAGTTATGGTTTCTGGAGGAAATTACATTACACTTGGTCACACTGCATGGCTTCCACTCAAGCAGAGACAAACTGACTTCTCACCTGTTCTGTCCCCCTCATTGCTCTGCTTTGCTTTTCTTTCCATTTAGCTAACGCCTTCCTGAAGAAATCATAATTAAAAACTCCCTGAACTAACATGACAATTGATGCCAGGACTCTGTTGTCTCTGCTTGTGTGTTCTATCCTTTTGCTCTCCCTATTGTGTTTTCTTGCCTATTTAGATTGTTAATTTCCTTGTCTATTTAGAGGTCTTCCAGGCAGAGAGGGCCTACTGCCCTGTGTCTGTTCAGTAACTAGGACAGTGGGGCCTGATCTTGGCTGGTCCTAGAAACTATCATAATAAACATGATTCATAGTAAGAAGCAAAACTTGCACACAAACTCACGTGAATTTAAACCAGCACTACTACCAATCCTAGTCACCCAAATTATTTTGCAAACCCAGTGTGTTCAAAATTCTTCTCATTGACATAACAATAGCACCTCTAAGAAAGAGATTAGCACTGACTTTTCAAACATTTGCAGAAAGATAAAAATGAAATATTTCTGAGATGAAGTTAAAAAAAAAGTGCTTCAGAAGCAAGGACAGGAAACAGGTGAGCCATATTTAAAGGCCACAGTTAGTTCTAGACTGTATTGTGCACTGCCCAGTAAATTCACCTTCTATATGATGCTCACTGTGACAAAGAAGAGCTTCCTCAAATTCTACAACAATCTAAAGACCTAGTTATCTTATTGCAGGGACTGTTTCTATGTTTCTACAGCACCCAACACTGTGGGACCAAAACCCCGACTGAGGGTTTGGGGCCCTAATGTATGCATTGCTGTTTATGATGATGATGGTGGTATGTTGCATAAACACTGTGAAACTCAGAAACTGGCTTATGCCAATCAATTAGCATTGTTAATATACGTACCACATTTAAGTTTTTCTCATTAAATGCACCGAAAATTTAAAAAAGGGCTTGGCTGCAAAGTCAGTCTATTAGTGCAGTTCCGCACACCTTGGCAGTAAGCAATTTCAGTCTTGCACTTAACAGACAGAATTCTTTCTTGCCGAATACAATCTGAGAAAATATAAAGATGTTGTTCACCATGACTCTTAAATGTATTTTTATTATTGTTCTCTTATTACACCTTATGTGTAGGTAAGTGTCTCAGAAAGACTCAGGTAAAGAGTTAAATTCGCTGGAATGCTCACGACTTTTCCAAAGCCAAGAATCCGTGCACCTACAATTAGTGAATGACAGATGCATTTCAGTACTAGTAAAATGTCACAGCCTGTCCTCTTTTGTTCACCTAAGGAGAGGGATCACCATTCTTGGCCGAGGTGTGACAATCTCTCCATTTTCTCCTACTTTTCCTTCACAAAACACATGCACCCCTTGGAAAGAGAGACCATAGGTGATCTCATGATTCCATAGAAGACAATGGAATCCCAGGAATCCAATGAGGCACCACAGTGGCTCAGGCACAGGGAAAAGAACACCGAGCATCATCTTGCTCATGGATGATAATAAGGGCATGGAGGACCCAGATGTACAACTCCCAGAAGGGACGTGAGTGGCTCAGATGGAGGCAGAGATTATGGACCTGAAATGAAGTATTTCATTTTGATTTTCATAAGAGAAAACATATCCAAAATGATCTTTCCTTGTAGAATATTTTTATTTCAATGTAAACCATTTTCAAATGGGAAAAGATAATATTAGATTTTTTTTTCAACCAGCTGTACTACAATGTCTTTGTCTTGGCTACAGTTTTAGATGGTATTAATTAAATTCATCTAGATAATTTGATCTAACATCACGCCTTTTAACGCTAGTCTAGATGAGAGCTCTCTGTTTAGACTCAATAAGTCACTTGGGGTCCAATCGATGAACTGTTCATTGAAGTCAGCCTACTCACATAAGTAAGGAGCTGTTGGATCTGAGAGCCAAAATTTATTTCTTTAATTCTTTAAAGTGAGGGTCATGAGATAGACCAACTTCTGAAAAAATATTTGCAAGTTGCTGTATAAATTCTAAGGAGAGCTCAGGAATTGCTGACTCTCAACACTTATTTTGGGGGGAGTATCTCTTCCTTCTTTCCTCAAACTTTCCTACTCCTCAACACTGACGCTTTAAAAGTTTTAGTAGGAACGCATTCATAAAAATACACAAGACAAAATATAGAAAATATAGAATGAAGAGATTAAAGAATATATAGTTAAGTTAAAAGTAGGGCTGTCGATTAATCGCACTCACACGATTAACTCAAAAAAATTAATTGCGATTAAAAAAATTAATTGTGATTAATCGCACTGTTAAACAATAGAATACCAATTGAAATTTATTAAATATTTTTGGAGGTTTTCTACATTTTCAAATATATCAATTTCAATTACAATATAGAATTCAAAGTGTACAGGGCTCACTTTATATTATTTTTATTACAAATATTTGCACTGTAAAAATCATAAACAAAATCATAGAATAATAGAATATCATAAGAACATAAGAACATAAGAAAGGCCGTACCGGGTCAGACCAAAGGTCCATCTAGCCAAGTATCCTGTCTACCGACAGTGGCCAATGCCAGGTGCCCCAGAGGGAGTGAACCTAACAGGCAATGATCAAGTGATCTCTCTCCTGCCATCCATCTCCACCCTCTGACAGACAGAGGCTAGGGACACCATTCCTTACCCGTCCTGGCTAATAGCCATTAATGGACTTAACCACCATGAATTTATCCAGTTCTCTTTTAAACTCTGTTTAAAAGGGACCAACTTTCCAACCCCCTGCTCAAAGCAGGACCAATCCCCAACTAAATCATCTCAGCCAGGGCTTTGTCAAGCCTGACCTTAAAAACCTCTAAGGAAGGAGATT
>NW_020664446.1:34461593-34532383 GCF_002925995.2 Terrapene triunguis
CCCCCCCCCCCCCCCCGCGCCCAGGTAAACCATTCCAGTGCTTCACTGCCCTCCTAGTGAAAAAGTTTTTTCCTAATATCCAACCTAAACCTCCCCCACTGCAACTTGAGACCATTACTCCTTGTTCTGTCATCTGCCACCACTGAGAACAGTCTAGATCATCCTCTTTAGAACCCCCTTTCAGGTAGTTGAAAGCAGCTATCAAATCCCCCCTCATTCTTCTCTTCTGCAAATGAAACAATCCCAGTTCCCTCAGCCTCTCCTCATAAGTCATGTGCTCCAGCCCCCTCATCATTTTTGTTGCCCTCTGCTGGACTCTCCAATTTTTCCAGCGAGCCCCAGGAACCTAGGTAAGCTCCTTCGGGGTTACACTAAAAAGAAAAGAAAAAAAAACCAAAAATCATCTGAAGCTTTCTGAGAAAAACGATTGAAGTTGCTCCCAATATTATACATGGGCTGATAGCGCTGCCTGTAGCTCAAGTTCTTCAATACTTTCCATTTAAACACTGTACTTTCAGTGGAGTATGGCTTTGCCAAACTGTCTCCAATTAAATTTACCATGCCACACATCTGCCTCATGCTGAATTATTTTGGGAAGTATCATCTAAAAGTGTCCAGCTATTTTTGAGAATGAGATTAATGAAAAATATATTGTTTTATCCATATTCCATTTTTCTTGTGGAACAAATAAAGTAAAGGTGTAATTAAAGACTGTATTATAATGCATACATGCTTGGGAGCTGAATTAAGGTTGCACTGTCAACCAGAAGTCTGGCATTTACAAATGTTGAATGCTTGGCTTGGCAACCTTATTTTTCTTATGTAGTTATTTGGAGGTAACATTTAATGTACTCAGAGACTGTCGTTCTAATCAGGTTTAGATGTGTGGCTTCAGATAAAAAAAGCTGTAAAATAAAAGCTGTGGCAAGAAAAAATCTGCAGTAGTTCATTTGTGATGGACAAGATGGCGAGAGAATTGTGAAGTGAGCTTTATATGAAGATGCATTTTAAGTCCTAATGGAACACTTCCTTTGCTTGAAGTGTACACATCTTAAAAAACTTTATTCATTCTACCTGCTGAGGTCCCTAATTCACAGCCCTGATGCAGATGCCTTGACATATCCTTTTGTTTTCTGTCCTTCCCCACCACATACTCTCTACCAGGAGCTGCTGCAGAAGCAGTACAAGTAGGTCATATAACAACAATGAATCTGGCCCCCATCTCAAAAGTTTCGGCATCACCCCATAGCATGGGATTTAGCTAGATGCTGAAATCTAGTCCTTAATGTGAAATGATTTATTAGGTACACTCCAGAATGATTCTCCCCTAAGGCAGTTCAAAGTACCTGATATGCACGGCTCTTTGAAGCAAATTAACATTCTATAGAAAGTCACTCCTGGACCATCCACTTTTGAAAACAATGAAAGGTGTAACCCACCTTGTTCTGAACATAATTCTGGAGTTTCTGATGATTTTCAGGAAGCTCAACCTCAGTACATATCTCCAGTATACCCTCCTCCCTCAGAGAAAAAGCAACCAGAAATACCTCATTCCAAATACAAGCAAAGACTTCATCCCTCCCACCCCCTTCTGAGGGAGTCTCACAGGCAGCAGCAATTCTGCCATCTATGGAAATGCAAAGTTATCTACAAATTTGTTTTGAGACACAAATCAAGTCACAGAGAGGAGAGTGATCCCCCATCCTGTCCCAGGAAAATCTGAGTCAGAGTTAAATGAAGAGAAGGAGTTACCCACCACAGTCCTGCTGCTGCACCAAGTGGATTCAGATGTCTGAGCAGTGGTAACTCTTATGGCATCAGTGTTAAAAAGCAACATGAGAGGGCTGATACCAGCCATATCATTATTTCTCATACTTCTTGCTCTCCAATCAGGAGCAGCCTTGAAGTGTCACTTACCAATCCATCTCTCTCTCTCTCTGTACTGATTTTAGCATTAGATATATATTTACTTGGACTTATACTTCCCTTAGAGGAGCACCCATTCAAAGCTCTAGGCTCCCTGGAAAGTTAAAGGTACATATCACAAAGTAAACAAACAGACTCTGGCAATTATGTTAACAGTAAAGGAAATGCATGGCAATTATATCTCTGCTCTTTACTAACACGGACATAATACTGACTGGTTGTGATCTGCTGTCTTAAAAAAAAAATCACCCTAAACTTGAAAATAAAATGTAGACTTGGAGTCAGGAATTGTCAGCAAATTCAGGTATGAAATATTCACCTAAATTCTATATTCATCAATCACATAGAATCATTTAAATTGTTGGTAACAGGACATTAGCCTATAACATTAATACACAACTTGGCTCATTGTCAGTCCCTAAGGCCTGAACTGTAGAGGATTAGTTCACCCAAGAGTTTTTGTCTTTGTTACATAGAGATTAATCTTTCCTCATCACAGCCTTTACACATCAAGACGGTATAAAGAAAAACTGACTAAGCTCTTGTTTCAAACACCTTGAGTCTTTTGTTGCCAACACATAGTCCTGCCAAGGTAGAAATCCCTGCTTGGAAACCCCTTTGATGCAGTTCCTTCCTGTGGCAGGAATTAGGCAATAGGCATGGTTCATCAGTGTGCTCATGGTGTGGGTGGGTTATTTCCAGTGGCCCACTAAACCCCCACCCAGCTGCTGCGCAGAAGGCATTGCCCTCTACATCCCAAGTGCACAGGATGAGCTGTGAGTCTAGGAGTTGTGGCGAGAGACCAGCAATCCGGGATGATAATAGCAATTTCTTGTATTCCTAACAGCCTCTGTATTGCATGGTGACACAGAGATGCCCTTAGCTTGGGGGATGGACCAGAAAACAGGTGGATACTGGCAACTGGATACTCTGATACATCACCTTGCAGCTAGTTATTTCATTTCATAGTTGCCTTCGTCTTGGTCCAAACTCAGAAATTCTTTATTACTTGTTAAACACCAGTGATGTCCTCAGAGAATTTGAATGTTTCACTAAGCCCCCAATCTCACAATGAAGTAAACCTAGGCCATCCCTGATAGGTGTTTGTCCAACCTGCTCTTAAAAACCTCCAATGATGGGGATTCCACAATTTCCTTTGGCAGCGTATTCCAGAGCTTAACTATCCTTATAGTAAGAAGGTTTTTCCTAATATATATATACACTCAATCTCCCTTGCTGCAGATTAAGCCCATTACATCTTGTCCTACCTTCAGTGGACATGGAGAACAATTGATCACCGTCCTCTTTATAAAGCCTTTAACATATCTGAAGTGTGTGATCAGGTTGTTCATCTTTAGCTTTCTTTTCCCAACTCTAAACATGCCCAGTTTTGTTAAACTTTCTTCAGAGGTCAGGTTGTCTAAAACTTTCATCATTTTTTGTTGCTCTCCTCCAGACTCTCTCTGATTTGTCCACATCTTTCTAAAGTGTTGGCTCAGTACTCCAGTTGAGACCTCATCGAGGCTGAGCAGAATGGGACAATTACCCCCATGTTTTACATATGACACTCCTGTTAGTGCACTCCTGAATAATATTAGTCTCTTTTGCAATTGCATTACATCATTGATTCTTATTCAATGAGAGTGGGGCCTGAAACTGGGAACGACTGATGAGACCAGTTCCTTTCAATGTATCTCAGTGACACACTGTGGCAAATTGCCCGCACTACTATGATGGATCCCGCGCTTTCTCTTCTTGTGGGGGTGTTCAGGGCGCCGTTTCTTGCCCCTGATCTGGGGTATTAACTGTCCTACTAGTATCCCAGAGAAGGGGAGTGGAGAGGAAGGGACCCGGGCCCTCCCTCTACTCTGGGTCCCAGCCCAGGGGCCCTAGGGATAGCGGTAAACCACTTGAACTAGCGATTCCTTCTCCTGGGCTACTTCCCTCTGTGGCCCTTCAGCTTGGGGGACTTCCTGCCCTCTCTCTGCTTGGGCAAGGTTTCTCCCAATCCCTTGTACCTCTGGAGTCCCTCTGCTCTGTACAAGCCAGGTTTCCCTTTACCTAGGGTCTTGGTTTTCTGACCTGCCACAGCACTTTTCCAAAGTGTCTTCTGTTTCCCTTCAAATTGCTCTCCTCCAAATTGCTCTCTGCTCCAACACCAAACCATTCTGCTTCAACTCCTTCAACTGTCTGATTGAAGCAGGGGGGGTTGATCAGTTGACTGGCTTCAAGTGCTCTAATTGGCTTAATTGGCTTCTGGTGCTCTAATTAATCTGTAGCAGCCTCTCTTCCCTCTACAGGGAATAAGGCTCTCATCACCCTGGGGCTTACATATCTCCCATCTATCACTCTCCTGCTGCCCTCTGGCCATGCTATATCACACACAGAGACCAATTTTCTCTCAGTATCTGACTCCAAAATGCCTGAGAAGAACTGAACATCCACTATGCACTCCAAATAAAAGATTTGTGGAAACAGCTCTCTCCCCTCTCAGAATTATGTAGATTTGGGCTGAAAACAGCTCTTTTCCTTAATTAAATGTTCCAAGTGAAACTAACTGATAACTCAGTCTCACTCTGTAAATAACTGCTAATGATGCAGCCATAATGGAAGGTCAGGGTTACAGTTTCCTGTCTCCTGTCCCTTTAAGGGTTAGAAGAGATCAAGGGGGACACAGTTGGTAACAGGGTGTGGTCCGAGGAGAGTTCAGTGTGCTTCAGAGACACTCAGCAGCACTGGGGCTTGTGTAAAGCTGCATTGATGAGAGCTAATTTTCTAATAAATCCTGTTTGTTCCTGCAGTTTAAGAAGTGAGAACTTTGACTGGAGGCCAAAGTGCTGAAACGAAGGGATTGGAAGCAAGCAGAGATTTATGGATTATGCATTGGAAACAAAGAGGATGAAATCCCAGCCCCATAAAGCTCCATAGCACAACTCCCATTGCCTTCAGTAGGGCCAGGATTTCACTCAGTAGTATAGGAAAAGCTGGTCAAATAACGAGGGTGGGAGCAATTATTCAATAAAAAATGCCAAACAAAGAAAGAAAACATTTGTAACAGAATTATTAATCAACACTAGTTACAGAACAGGATTCTTTATCTTCTAATCCATTTCGGGCAGGGATTACCTCTGTTTGTGGAGTAGCCAGCACAATATCAACTGGGGCCTTTTGGTGCTACCATAACACATCTGTACTACAATGACCACTCCAGAATTGTTTATTGAGTGAATTTGTTCCATCTAAGAAAAGTAGCTCAGGCTTGCTGAGATGGTGGCCTACCCACTGAAACTCACCAGCAGGATGGAAAAATTGGTGCAGAAACAAAAAAGGGATAAAACCAAACCAGTCACAAGAGGCCATTTTTATTTAGATGAGTGCAGTAGCATGCATGTCCACATACGAGACTCAAACATTTTTCATAAGTAGACCAAATCCTTAAGTGGTCTGTGGTTTTATGGATGCTTCTCCATCAATTCAAGGATTTCATCATACATACGCTGGGTTGCATCAAGACCCCAGATGAAATCAACATGGGTCCAATCAGGAAAATACTTATAGAAAACTAGATTTGTAAGTCGAGGGAGTAAGACTGCAGTCGCCTGTGGGCTTGTAACCAAGTCACGTCCACCATTCCATAATGCTGTTGGCACGGTCATATCTTCTACCTTATAAAATGGAGGGGTGGTCTGTGGGAGGGAGGAGGCAATTAAAAAAAAAAATCAGACAAATGAAAGTCCGCAGCCTCAATGATTTTTAATCCAAATATAAGTGTTAGCCTTGCATTAACATAGGAGTTGTCATTGCAGTCCAGACCAGTGGTCTTTAATTATTAATTATTATTATTAGTCATTTGTATTACCATGGTATCTAGGAGCCCTAGTCATGGCCCAAGAGTGGTTTGTGCAGGCACACACAGGAAAAAAAAGATAATCTTTACCTCAAATCTATTGCTTTTAATCAACCCACAGTTACCTCATTATCAGATAGGGCCCTGACAGTACATCAGACATAACCTTTCTAAGCAATAGTGGCAACAGGTGGCTTGAGAGTATATTTTGAATTGAAGGCACATTTCTTGGGAGATAAACTCCTCAGATCAGCATCCCCTAGTCTCTCTGGATCAGCTCTCGCATGACCCTCAGAACAATCATCTGAGCCTAGAGATCCTTCTTGGTAACAACAGGATATCTAGTGGTCATGGGTGGTTTATCTTAAACTTTTACTGTGGCGATTGTGGAGCTCCCCATCCTGTCCCTGTGAGTTCAAGAACAGTGTGCCATCTGGCTATGGGCTGCCCACTTTATCATCATGATGGTGGATAGATGAGTTTGATGTCTCCAGACGATGCTTCTGTGAGAGAGGCTACATCACTTACTCAACATCTAATTCATTGTTTGGGCCATCAGAAGGCATATGCCAAAAGAAGAATGGTTGTAAAGAAGATGCAAGGAGCCATACCTTGGATAACTATGAAAAACGTGCTCATACTAGAAGTTTTGTCCTAACCCCACCACTGAGAGTTTGTCCTGTGCCCTTAAGGGAGAAAGTTGATGTCCTATCTAGTTTTTTGTTTTAATTTTCTCTGAGATAACTGGGATATTGATGTCTGATCTTTAAACCTACGGAGACTTTGCACCAAGATTTTCAAAACCAGGAGCCAAAGCTTTGCTTGAAATTCCTGATTTAGGCTTCTATGTAAGTAGCCTGATTTTGGAAAGTGTCCAGCGCCCAACATCTCCCACTGACTTCAATCTGAACAGACCTAACTTAAATAATTATACAAAGGGAAGGAAAAGAGGGATTGTCATTATCCCCATAGGAAAAAAAGGAAACTGAGGCACAAGCAGATTAAGTGACTTGTTCATGGTCACACAGAAAGTCTGTGACAGAACTGGGAGTTGAAGCCAGATCTCTTGATGGCCACTCCCATGCTTTAATGCAAGGCCACCTTTCCTTCTGTGCCTTCTGGCTCCCTTTTCTGCGTAGGCATATTCAACCCCCCGCCCCCCACAACTCTATTACAAGGTGCCTAAATAACCTCCAGGTACACTAAGGATTTTCTTCCTTACTTCTGACTCTAGACTCTGAGGCACAAGCTTCCTCATTTTTTGAAATCCTTATTTCTAAAGCTTAGTGTCACAGGGCTTGGTTTTGTTAAAATTCTTTTCCCCAGGGTGTTAAACTTAATTCTATTGTGGTCACTATTTCTTATTGGCTCACACACAGTTGTTTCGTGCAACTCTTGTGTTTTGTTCAAGATTAAGTCACAAATAGCCTTTCAGTTGTGCAGCCTATACCACCCGTTCCAAGAAAAGAGATAATTTAGGGTCTCCAGTATGACAGCTCTGACCATAATCAGATTGGAACCCAGGTCTCCAGAGACGAAAAAGCTAATGCACAAACCACTGTGCCACCTTGATCCCTGCAGGTACGTATTCTTAACTTTCAAAATGAACAAACATAAATCACTTTTCCCTACCTGATTATATTTATCTTTGTTCTTACAGCCATAGTCAAAATATTTAAATTCTCCAGATTTAGATAACTAAAAAGAAAATACAAGGGTGTAAAATACAAAACACATCTGAATGATCTTAATTTGTTTTTCTGCTTTAAAGTGTCATAAAATGCCCAAACTAAAAAATAACACTAAGATGCAAAGTTCAACAGAGTTTATATAAACAAGAATACGTAGCTGTGCAATATAAAAGATAAGCTGATTTCATAACATTCTTTAAAATCATTCTCTCTATTTACTCTTAGGGAATATTTTCATTTAAAACTATATATTCAAGACTCAATAATACACAATGTATTTTTTAAAAATATCAGGTATCAGGGTGAAATGAATGGGGGCAGGGACTCAGTGCAGCTTGGGTACTGTGTATATAGAGAAATTCCCCTACTACAGTGGGACAAATCCCCTTTTACACTTTGCTGAAGTATAGTTTTGAGCCCCAATAAATCCAGTAACAATCCAGTAAATCCAGTAAAAAAAGCACATAAACCAGTACTAGTCTTTAAGTACATGAATAGTCCCTTTGAAATTGATGGGACTACGCATATTCTTAATGCTTTGCTGGACTGGGACCTTTATGTGAGCTTCTTTGAAGAACTCACTCAATGTGGTCTTGCCTCAGTTGTAAAGATTTCACCTGTAACTAACTAGGCCTCCAGTCCCTTAGGTAAATTCCATGGGGTGTCCTGCAAATTATGAACTCTATTGCCCCAGGAACAGCAATTGCATCTGGAGGTAATGGACCTGCCAGTACTTGAAGGGAAAAAAGTCAGGCAGCTGGAGTTACTGCCATGGGAGTATGTGATTATCTACCAGACGAGGGCATTTCTTTTGCCACACTTTTCAAGAGTATGTGCACCGAATTGAAGAAAATCTTTCCCCACAAATTATTCACCTTTCATCCTCTTCAAATAAATTTCAGCAACATCTGGATGATGTTGACCTAGATCAGGAATTCCTTCGTAAAAATAATATGGAGGACTAAAGCTTGTTCTCCGAAGACATTTATAGAAACTCCCATTGGGTATAATATGTATCTTTGTGGGGAAAATGAAAACCTGGAAAGTATACCATGTAATACAGTATCTGAAAGACCCAATATGTTGCAGTGCTCAGTCCACAACTTCCCCTGCAGAAAAGCCTTGCAAGATCAGATTGTATGTGATTTGCCTAAAATTAGACAGGAATTCTGTGGAGAACCCAGCTTTCCTGTCTCTCACATTTAACTATCCGTCCAGCATTGTTAACCACAAAATCAATCATATTAGCACCTTTGAGTATATTAAAACATTGATCCAGGGAGGAATTGAGTACTTGCAACTCCTATTCACCTCAGGATCCAGTTCTGAGTCACTGAGGCCATGCATATACTAAGAAAAAATTGTCTGCTCAGCTCACTGAGGTTTTGAGAAATTTTTGTATAACTTGGTTAATTTTTCTCCGTCCTCCCTTCTCCTTCATTGAGGACATATACCAGAAGGAGGATATTTATTACACTAGAAATATTTTTCCTCTCTGCTTGTATGGATAATTCTTTCTTTATTTTGGATCATCAGAATTCTTCTCTTTTCCGAAAAATTTATAAACTAAACTAAACTAAAACAAACCGATAATACCTAAACAGTGAGCAGATTCTGAATGACCCTGTTAAATGTAATACAAAACCACACTCTCTGCTACCAAAGAGAGATGATTATTTCATTGATAAATAGCTGATTTTCTCCTATACAAATTTTTAACTGAATAAGTGTGATACATAATACATAATGAAGTGTGAAAGGAAGAATTTTTAAACACCATCCATTAGTGCAGTATATTTATTTTTAAAGAAGACATGGTTAAACAGTGCAATAAATATCAGAAATCCTACCTGGCCCCAGTGGATTATATTTTTTACAGATGTATAATCTGGAAAACTTGCTAAATACACATCTGCCCGGCTCTGCAAGAAAAAAAATATTGTTACACAATATTCATTTTCTAAGTGAAGTTATCACGGACAAAATTCTACTTTCACTTAACATTCAACTTAGTTACACCTATTCAAGATCTAGGCACAGGACACAATTTAAAATAGAATTTTTTTCACAGTAAATCAAATAAACTTTACAAGAAACCCAGGGGAAAATGTGGAAGCCCAAAAACTGTACCCACTCCAAACACAGCCCCTTTCCCATCCCCCTGCTCCTAGGAAAAGCCCGAAAAGTTATAATTTCCAGGCATTAAAATAGGTTTTAACCAACTGCATGACTGTAACTCTACAAAAGGCAAGTGTAGTGGGAGCTAAGCCCACATTTTGTAGTGGATACGTCATTACACAGCAAAATTTCATGAGTTCGATTGGTTTGGAGCATACTTAAGTCATGCTCTGAGTGAACCAGAGATTTATGGTAGCTGAAGAAAATCACATGACACTCGGTCATACTGCATAGCTTCCACTCAAAGAGAGAGAAACAGGTGTTTTGACTGCTACTTACTGTGATGAGGTGTATCTACCCTAGACTGGCCCAGCTAGGATTGACCACACCCTGTGGGCTGAAGAGGCCAAGCCTCCTTACCCCCGTTAGACATGCTCTAACTGGAAGTAGGACATAAAATGGAGCAGCCCAGCTCAGTCTGGGCTGACTGAGGAGGAAAGCGGACATACGCTGCCGGCTCCTGCCAGAGAGCTGCTGGAGCTCCAGACTGCTGAGTCCGAAGACGTGGAATCCAAGCTGGAACTCCCCTCAACCACAAAGGACAAGAGAGATGGGAGGTCACTACCCCCAATGGAATAGATGGAGCAGGAATCAAGGGTTGGAAATGAACCAAGAAATGCGAAGATTGAAATAGGAAACCAAGCCTGAATCCAGGACTACTGGTTTCACAGGCTCTGGATCAGGACCTGGTGGAGTAGGGTGGGCCCGGGTCCTCCTACCCCACCCTGCAGCTGCTGCTGGGTGAGGGCACCACCTGTAGGGTGGACACGACTGCCCAAGGGAAGCTCCAAGGATTCTGGCTGCTTGGCTGCGCTGCCCTGAGAGCAAGGGTGGCTCTAAGGACTCTGTCCGCTGGGTCCCAATACCCTAAAGACAGGGGACACCCTGGTGACTCTCGCTGCTTGAGCCATAGCTACCCCTTTCATTGTCTGCCTTGACCCAACACCTCACAATGCTTTGTATCTACCCTTTGACACTTACATTCAGTGTTTTGATTCATTCTAGTCTTAAACTCAAAGATCCTCCCCACAGCCATGTGAAGGGAGAAACCAGTCAGAGACAGATGCTAGCAGGAGCAGTTGCAGAAACAGTTTAAGCAAGGATTGCTGTACTAGGCAGAAAAGAGGGTAAAATGAAGCCCACCCAATACCCAAAACTGTGCAGATGAGAATCCCCTCCACTTTCCCCATTCCTATTACCATTCCTTCCACATTCAATTTGGGCTTGAAGAAAGAAACTTCAGGGAGGTCCAGCGAGACTGGAGCCAGCAGAGCAACTGAAGAAGCAGTTTAAGCAGGGACCGACTGACTGATAATCTAATTGTTTAATCTGATTGTTTAATCTAATCCCATTCCACCCCCTGCATCAGTCTCTGCATTTTAGAATCACTGTCCCTCCCACCTTCCTCCATTCCCGCTTCTCACCTGTTCTGTTCCCCTCATTGCTCCGCCTTGCTTTTCTTTCCATTTAGCTAATGCTTTCCTAACAGAAATCATAATTAAAAAAATCCCTGAACTAACATGACAATTGATACTAGCACATTGTTCTCTCTGCTTATGTGTTCTATCCCTTTTCTCACCCTATTGTGTGTTTCTTGTCTATTTAGATTGTGAGGTCTTCCAGGCAAGACTGTCTACTATACTGTGTCTGTATAGTGCCTAGAACAATGGGGCCTGATCTTGACTGATGCT
The DNA here is from genome assembly GCF_002925995.2 of Terrapene triunguis. Classification (NCBI taxonomy): domain Eukaryota; kingdom Metazoa; phylum Chordata; order Testudines; family Emydidae; genus Terrapene; species Terrapene triunguis. The sequence goes on from NW_020664446.1 coordinate 34,472,927, forward strand.
AGAAACTATCATAATAAATAAGAGTCATAATAAAAAAAGCAAAACTTGCACACAAACCCATGTGAATTTAAACCAACACTACTACTGATCCTAGTCACCCACATTATTTTGGAAACCCATTGTATTCAAAATTCTTCTCATTGACATAGCAATAGGAAAGGGATGAGCACTGACATTTGCAGAAGGAAAAAAACTCAATTTTTTCTGAGATGGAGTAAAAAAAGAAAGAAGCGCTTCAGCAGCAAAGACAAGGAACAGATGAACCAAATGTAAAGGCCACAGATAGTTCTAGATACTTATGACACACACAAAAGCCTTCCCAAACTCTGCAACAGTCTAAAGATCTAGTTCTCTTATTGCAGGTTAGATATTCTACGTTTCTATAGCACCCAGCACTGTGGGAGCGCAATCCCGACTGAGGATTTGGGGCACTAATATATACATTGTTGTATATGATGATGGCATGTTGCACAAACACTGTGAAACTCAGAAGCTGTCTTATGCAGATTAATTAACTAGGATTGTTACTATACGTACCACATTTAAGTTTTTCTCATTAAATCCACCTAAAATAAAAAAGAGGGTTTGGATGCAAAGTCGGTCTATTAGTGCAGTTCCGCACACCTTGGCAGTAAGTGATTTCAGTCTCGCACTTAACAGACAGAATTCTTTCTTGCCAAATACAATCTGAGAAAATATAAAGATGTTGTTCACCATGACTCTTAAATGCATTGTTTACTATTGTTCTCTCTCAGAAAGACTGAGGTAAAGAGTTAAATTTGTAGGAACAGCTTTACCCAAGCCAAGAATCCGTGCACCTACAATTAGTGAATGACAGATGCACTTCAGTACTAGTAAAATGTCACAGCCTGTCCTCTTTTGTTCACCTAAGGAGAGGGATCACCATTCTTGGCCGAGCTGTGACAATCTCTCCATTTTCTCCTACTTTTCCTTCACAAAATACATGCACCCCTCGGAAAGAGAGACCATGGGTGAACTCATGATTCCATAGAAGCCAATGGAATCCCATGAGGCACCACGGTGGCTTGGCCACAGAGAAAAGACCACATGGCATCATCTGGTCCATAAACATGGCTCATAGATGATAATAAGGGCATGGAGCAGTGGTTCCCAACCAGGGGTACGTGTTCCCTTTGGGATACTCAGAGGTCTTCCAGAGGGTACATCAACTCATCTAGATATTTACCTAGTTTTACAGCAGGCTACATAACAAGCACAAGCCAAGTCAGTACAAACTAAAATGTCAAGCAGACAATGACTTGTTTATACTGGTCTATATACTATACACTGAAATGTAAGAACAATATTTATAGTCCAATTGATTTATTTTATAATTATATGATAAAAATAAGAAAGTAAGCATTTTTTCAGTAATAGCATACTGTGACACTTTTGTATTTTTATGTCTGATTTTGTAAGCAAGTGGTTTTTAAGTGAGGTGTAACGTGGGGGTACATGGGACAAATTAGACTCCTGAAAGGGGTACAGTAGTCCAGAAGGGTTGAGAGCCACTGGCATGGAGGACCCAGAGGTACAACTGCCAGAAGGGACCTGATTGGCTCCGATAGAGGCAGAGATTATGGACCTGAAATGAAGCATTTCATTTTGATTTTTGTGACAGAAAAGTCATCCAAAAATTATCTTTCCTTGTAGAATATTTTGATTTCAAGGTAAACCATTTTCTAACGGGTAACCAGGTTACTTAATTTTTTCAACGAGCACTACAATTTTCGATGGTATTAATTAAATACATCTAGATAATTTGATCTAACATCACACCTTTTAATCCTGGCCTAGACGAGACCTTTCTGTTTAAGGAGCAGTAGGATCTCTGAGCCAAAATTTCCCAATCTTTAAAGTGAGGGTCATGAGACAGACCTACTTCTGAAAAAATATTTGTAGAGTGCTGTATACATTTGAGAAAAGCTCAAGGATTGCTGGCTCTCCGTTCCTATTTCTGGGGGAATGTCTCCTCCTTCTTTCCTCAAACTTTATGGTCCTTGAAAGAACATGCCAGTTCTCATGCCTGACTCTTTGTCCAAAGTGGGGGCTTTTCAGGCTTTTGGATGTTTGTCAGTGAAAAGCTTTCAGGCTTGATATTTCCAGAAAAAATCAAAATTCAGACATGCATACATCAAGTGGAATAAGTCGGTGAAAAAGTTTTTAGTTTACACACACACAAAATCCACAGTTTCCCCTAACCCTTGTCTCAATACATTTATCACAATATTGTTGCATGATGCAGGATAAACTTATTTCTATACATAATGTTCTGCACTGCTGCGTGGGAAATGTACATATAACACTCCAGTGTGCATACAGGCCACAGATCCTAAATTTCCATTTACAACTTTTTCATATAACAACATTTATTCATGAGAGTAATGAAATATGTAGGATTCTACATACCCTTAATAAATCAGTAGGAAGAAATACCAGTTGTGTCAGAGGGGCTTTGCTTTTGTTTAACGTGTATGCAGGAGCCAAGGCAAAAAATATTTTGATTTTTTGAGCCAATTGAGGCATGGCTGAAAATGCAATAAAAGCTGAGAAAGCAAAAGAGATTAATTACAGCACTCTTAGAAACAAGTTACAACATACAACAAGCCAGTATAAACAGGCAGAGATTGATTTGATTAAGGTAAATGTTAATCTCCAACCTCAATGTATATTTTGTTTGTAAAAAAAATCAGAGCTGATGCAGAAAAAAAAATTGAAGATATCTCAGGGTAAACACAAGCTAAGATCTGTGCCCATTAGCTGGAACTACAGGTATCTGATATTAAATTAAGGACAATCTTTGCTAACTATACAGGCAATCTTTTCTCCGTGTCTGCCTCAGAATATGCTGGAGAACAACAATTTCAATAGTGTACATTTTGGAGGACTCTTGGATTTCTCTTCTACATCGCCAATTTTTTTTAAATAAAATGAAAACAAAAAAACTGTTAATACTGTGTTCCCTCCCTGTTTATAAGGCCGTTTCAGTTACAAGTAGTGGAAAGAAGGTTTGAGATAATATGAGAGTCCCAAGAACATACTCAGAATTTAACAACAAGAGGAGGAGAACAGCCTTAACATGACTATCATTTGTGTATCCAGTTCCAGTACTGAGATCTATAATCTCAATTTCATCCATCTGCTTTTCTGTCCACTCAGCTCCCTACTCAAAATTTTGGTCTCCCCTCTATCTCCTTCCCAAGATTATGCACAGTTGGGAATTACTCTCTCATTCGCACATCTGAATGGAAGTAGACAGCAGCGATGCACTCATTTTGACCAGTCTCTTGTTATAAGAGCATGTGAATAATATTCACAGTGAAATTACAGTCCCAATCAAACCTTAACTATGAAATAGGGACAAAAAGACAAAACACATTTAATGGTCTTCTTCCGAACATACCTATGGTACAGCCCTGAGAATACCCAATGTAATACAGGTTCTGTTGTCCAGTTTTCTGCAGAATGAAGTCTATCAATGCTGGAAGGTCATACATAGCCATTTCATGAAAACTGCAACACAAAAAGAGAAAGTTGCTTGCATAACTGAGTTGTAATTCCTGCTCCTATGTAGCATTTAAAAGCAATTATTGAACCACACATTTGTCCATTAATAAAAATAAAGTATAGTTTTGGATGTGAATTGTTTCTTTAGATATTTGTTTTGTGTTTATTTTGTTCTGGGTTGTTAATTAAGAGAAAAAGGTTTTTTTTAATAAAGTGAGGCATAAGAGTCGTAGGTTGAGGTAAGTACTATGCAAGCAGGATTCTTTATATTATTATTTTGTGTATGTCTATCATATCCCCTCTTCTTTCTCATCTCTAAACCAATAGTCTCAGTCTTTTCTGCTTTCTCTTCGTAGGGAAGTCTCCCCATGCATATAACTCAAGACCTCTATTTCTGCTATTTGCTTTTCAAAGTAGCATGACCATCATCAAATGCAGTATTCCAGGTATGGACATTGATTTGTATTGTTGCCCCTACACCAATGCCTGTTCTCATTTCAGTCTTGCTCCTCTGCTGAATAGTAGAATTCAAGGGCCTGGCAGGGTCGTTTCCAGTGCAGAAGAAATCAGTGATGAATCTGGGTATATTTTAAGTGTAACTTGATTTATTTAACATGTGTATACCAGCCCTGACATGAGATGGCCAAAGAGCATGCGGCTTCTTCCAGGAATTTCAGTTCAACAGTGGCTGGTGCTCAGAAAGCAACCCTAGCTACACCTAACCCAAGTCAAGAGCCAAGGTTCATATTCCATCTACCCCGAAGCTGCCTCTACACAAAACAACCTGGCATAGCTAACACTAACAACAACACAGCATGTCTTTATTCTCATACTAAGAAAAAAGAACTTTGAAGTTTGTGTGTAAACAGTGCTACATGGGGATGGCTGCCATAATAATACATCGGTATATTTTAAGTATTTTCCTTACCATTCATTATGCATCCTAACATTTTGTTTGCTTTTTTATGATTGTTGCTAAAAATTGAGCAGAGGTTTTATCTGACCCATCCACTATGACACACAATTCCCTTTACAACTTAGAACTCAGCAGTGTGTCAGCATAATTCACATTATTCCTTCTTATCTCCAGTAGCTAGCACTCCTCATTCTCTATGCAGCTTCCTCACCTATCATGCAGTTGCAGTGCAGTCAGAGAGGTAGCATGGTATAGCAGATTGGGCACCAGTTTGGGAATCAGAAAATCAGGATTTTATTCCCATCTTGGCCAATGACCTGCTGCGTGACATTATGCAAGTTAATTGATATCATTGTACTTGTTTTGCTGATCACTCTGTTTTATCTATTAGATGCTTAACTCCTTGGGTTACAGACTGTCTCTTACTGTTAGAACTGGCTGAAAATTTTCCACCAGGACAGTTTATATTGGAAAATTTTCCAAAATAGATGCTCTAAGGGAATTTGACAAAATGTCATTTAAAAAATCAGCAGTCAAACATTTATAAGTTGTAATATAAAATAAAATAGTTGAAATCTAAAGAGTTGGACTGACCTGAAACAAAAATAAAAACAACAACTTTATTTCTTGTCCGCTTCAGTAGTTTCTCTCCAGTTCAGCCTACCTGAAATCCCAAAATTCCTCTTGGTCAATTGAAAGGTTCTGGTGTTTTCTAGACCAGGTGTTCCCTCTGCTATTTCCTATCCAAACATCATAGCCTGCATCTGCGAGTATGAAGCCCAGGCTATTATTGGGCAAATTGGCAACCCAGTTGCTACCGTCTAAAAGAAGGCCATGCAGAAGTAACGCAGCGAGCTTTGGGACTGGAAAATAACAAAATGGAATATTTCACAAAAACAGAACTTCTATAACATGGTAATGATGTAACATTGACTCCTCTTCCAGCCCAGGTCCAGAAGAGGAGGCAAATATTCACTGACTTTTTTACAGCAAACCATTGTAATACATTGTTTTAATATTCCATTATACAGGTCAGGGAACTGATTGAGAAAAGCAAAGTAACTTCCTTAACTTTACAAAGCCAGAATAACCTAAAACACCTCTTGATTCCCAATGCTCTGCTTATTCCTGCAGGCCACACTGTCTTACTGCCAGAGTTTCTGAACATCAAGGTCTCCCACTGATCCCAGTCCCATTCAATTGCAGTTGTCAATGTTTGGTAATTCTAATAACCAGGATCTAGGTGTCTCAAATTGGGCATCCAGAAAATGAGAACACAGTTAGTTGCGACATGTGAAAATTATGGTCTAATTGTCTTTCCCACAATCACATAGTAATATTTCTCTGTGGTGTAACCAGGGATAGAAACTAGCTCTTCTGGACAGTACACAACTGCCTTACTCATTTGAGAACACAATCCAGCATTGTCCAAAAATTTTATTTCAGTCTTTCTAGATCTCTGTAGCATAAGTCTGAGTAGTGTTACGCTCAGACTGTATATCCCAGCAACAGCAATGTGCACAGAATAATCTTGGACCCTTCTCAGTTTACATCATAAGTTTGAGAATTACTCCTACATTGAGCTGATCATTAGGGCTCGTTCTGGGCTCTGGACACAGAAATTCCTGCAGTAAATTCCTCTTCTCAGATTTGGCCATTTCTATTGCTGAAATGATTTACCTTGTGTGACAGACCCAGACCAGTGGGGTACAGGAGTCTGGTAGAGGGCAAATATACTGGTCACTGGATGAGTAGTTTTCTGTTCCCTGAGTGACCAGAGCAGGGGCTGCACTAGAGTAATCAGGAACCTGCTAGAACCAGTTAAGGCAGGCAGGCTAATTAGGACACCTGGAGCCAATTAAGAAGAAGCTGCTAGAATCAATTAAGGCAGGCTAAACAGGGCACCTGAGTTTTAAAAAGGAGCTCACCCCAGTTTGTGGTGGGAGTGTGAGGAGCTGGGAGCAAGAGGCGCAAGGAGCTGAGAGTGAGAGGGTGTGCTGCCAGAGGACTGAGGAGCACAAGCATTAACAGACACCAGGAGGAAGGTCCTGTGGTGTGTTTGGAGGAGGCCATGGGGAAGTAGCCCAGGGAGTTGTAGCTGTCATGCAGCTGTTACAGGAGGCACTATAGACAGCTGCAGTCCACAGGGCCCTGGGCTGGAACCCGGAGTAGAGGGCGGGCCCGGGTTCTCCCCAAACCTCCCAATTGACCTGGACTGTGGGTTCTTCCAGAGGGGAAGGTCTCTGGGCTGTTCCCCAACCCACATGGGGAATCTCTGAGGAAAGAAAATCCGCCGATAAACGCAGGACCCACCAAGATAGAGGAGGAACTTTGTCACACTTGAAACAGATGCTGTTTCCCAGAGTATTTGACTTGCTAAGAAACAAGAACTTACAGTTCATAATCAAGCTCAACCAACACGCACCTCTTTGCCATTGTGTTCTCCATCATCTGTCCCTCACAGGGAAAAGTTCCAGCTCCCAGAGGATATGGGAGAGACCACAACTGCTTACCAAGAGCTCTTCAGTGAGCATTTCTTCTCAGGAATAAAGCATTTCCCCAATATGATGAAGAGGAAAGTTTTACATCACATCAAGGGACTGATTCATTCTCCACTGGAGAAGGGGGTGAGAATGCAACCTCCCTGAACCAACGGGACTGGCTTGGCTATTAATGCATTTACTTTAAGCATGGAAAGGCAGGGTTTCACCATAGAAAAGCTTTTTTAATTGGTAACTGGGGTCCCTGGGAGCCCCACCAGAGCAGGCTGCCACTGAGATGAGAAGAACTAGCACATTCCCAGAAAGCCCTGGCTATACTCTCTTCCTGCCATAGCACCTTCTAGGCAGACCTTCCACCAGCATCTCTCAGGACGAAAACAAGATCCAAGAACTTCTTAGTCTCTCTGAAAGGAGCCATACCTGTGTCCCTAGGATTTCCTTTGCCATGCGGAATTCTGTTCATGCTAAGGTAATAGCCATCAGCTGTCAGCACTTCATACTCTTCACTCGGGTATCCTTTGTACAGGATCTTCTCACTCTATGGAATGAAAACAAAGGGTTTTGCCTAATTTTGTTTATGTATGTCCCTTTAATCCACTATCTCATGCAGGTATGAAGGAAATCAACAAATCAGTTTGATTTTGGTTTCATTTCCATGTGCTCCTGCATTTTCCTGATTTGTTCAAGTGATGTCAATCAAAGCCCAAATGCTGCAAGAGTTAGTTTCTTTCACTGTATTTCTAACGTGAACCAATCCAGGAAGCCCTGGAAATCTTCCCAGAGAATATAAGCTGTTGGTTTCCATCTCAGTTCCCAGAACATGGAAGTTCAGAGAAGGCTGAATTCAAAATTCTAAACATTCAGATGCTTTTCTATCTTAATTTTAGTCTATAAAATATTTGCACATTCTCCCATCACTTATCCATATACTAATCCCAATGAGGAAGTGTTAGTGAGAATAAACATTCAGAAATCTATTGGTGGAAGCAGCTCTTAGTGGAATTCTAAGGTCAAGAATAAGAAATGTGAACCATAAATTGAAAATAAGGAAATATTTAACTTTTGAGTCTAATCAAAAGAGGAAATAAGTTTGTTGAGTGGAAATAAGTCTGGGTGCCAATGTTTCACTTTTTCACAATACAAATACTCCAATCCAAAGCAATAAATTAGATGCTCGGATCTCTGATGAATACTGAGAAAAGCCACCTTTAGAATCTCTGAAGAGCCCGGTGATAAGAAGCAGAGAAGACAGCTGATATCTGAAAGCTGTTATCAAACCTACCAAATATAGGCTTGCTCAGGAGTCGTTTTAAAGAAACCAGGAAGATCTAACTGTACATGAGTCAATGTATGGCACACATTGCCCAGCTGCCCTGCCCTTATGAGCCTCTACTGATGATCAGCAAAATGAGGCACTAGGAACGCTGAACCCGTCCCTCTACCACTTCCTACAGCCCCCTGTTACTACAGCCCTGACCAGCAGCTGCCTGCTATCCATTCTGAAGTGTAAACCATATAGTTCAAATATAATAATGTAACTTAATTACTCATAAAAATTATCCATCTAAACCATTTGGTGAATAGTTGGTCTAATTAATACATTTGAGGGATCAGGAACACCATGTGAGTGATTCACAAATGGAAAAAAAGTGTTCTAAATTCATTAGAATATTTATTCTCTCATAAATAATCTAACTGGCTCTATTTTTACATACTTCAAGAGTACTAAGTCCTGTCAGACCACAGAAGGTCCAAAAAGCAGAGGAAAGACCAGGTCTCTTCCTCAGCTGGGAATGGTGTGGTGCAGGTTTGGGGTGAAGAAATAAGAATGCCTTACAGCTGGACTCTTCAGCATCCTCAACAGTGAGAAGTTGAGTTCTGTGAAACTCCCCACATTCAGTGCAACATGCCTCTCTCCCAGGGAATGCAGAAAGGTGTTTGTAGCCAGAGCCTTTCTACTTATCCAATCACAGGCCAGAAATAACCAGCTAACACTTGTAAAGTAAAATTAACTGTGCTGGGCTAGGGAGAGAAAGGGACCATCTTTGATTCTGATCCTGCAAGTAGCTGAGCCCTGCACCTCATATGATCAGGCACTTTGTGGGTTATTTTATATATGATCCACAGACATTTTGTCTAAGTTAAAATGAAAAGGTACTAGCTCATGATCAGTGGTTAAACTGGATGTGTATTCTCATAGATGGGAATACCAGATTAGATCCTTAAACAGGAAACAAATATTTTTAGGAGAGAGTGAGCGTGAGTACCAGAACTCACCCTTTTAAGAACTTTTTGTCAAGCTTCCAAGATATAAAAGCATCCCTGATTCATTAATACTATTATGCAATATCAAGTTTATGTTTTTAATTAGCAGTATTAAATTAATCAAGCGGTGTAGCTTTGATAGTGAAATCACTATTTACTGTCTGCCAATTCAGTTCTTGTACTAGTGGGAGAAAAGCTCAGAAGGGAAGAGCGCAAAAAGTTGTTCTACTTTATGTTCGCTGTATTTTTAATAAAACTGGACCCAATTCAGAGCAGTGGTGAAACTTCACAGACCACAGATGAGTTCAGTATAACTGAAACCAGACCCAATAGCCAGTACCCCTCATGATCTCTGCTCTAGCCAAGGCAGATTAGATTGTACCCTTCTGGAAAAATGGAGAGTGCCAGTAGGTGCTGGAGACCTGGGAGGCATTTGTTTAAAGGACAAATCTGTTAGTATAGAAATTATAAATAAATAACATAAGTGAACACATTCCATTATTTCCAAACTTTCTCCAATAAGAAACTTACAATATTCATAAATGCCTCAGGATTCCCATGTCCTCTTCTTATGAGTTCTGAATCTGCAGTTGCTTGTGTCAGATATGTCACTAGAATGAACAGCCACATTTTGGACCTGTGCAAAATAATTTATCCATCAATAGTTTTGGTAGGAACACATTCATAAAAATGACACTGCTCAATGATGACACAAGTCAGTGTAAAAAAAAAAAAAAGCAAGGAGTTTCTCAGGAAGACAATATTAAACATACAACTGCCAACTATCCTTATGTGAAGGAAAGATAGGAAGAATCAAAAGAGGCGAATATGGAGTGGTATAATGACCTTCAAATCAAAAAGGAATCCTACAAAGAATGGAAATATCGATACATTGATAAAAAGTAGTAGAAGAGTTTAGCAGAAGCATGTAGGAACAAAATTAGAAAGGCTAAGGTACATACTGAGTTACACCTAGCAAGTGACATAAAAGATAATGAGGTTCTTTATGTATATTAGGAGCAGGAGAAATATGAAGGAATGTGTAGATCCTCCACTTATCAGGGAAAGACAGCTAATAAAAGTCTGAGGTGTTTAATGCTTATTTTGCTTCAGTCTTTCTTAAAAGGAAGAATGGTGACCAGATACTCAACACAATTAATATTAACAATGGGGGAAGTGGGAGAGAAACAAGCCAAAAACAGGGAATAAACAGGTTAAAGAATATTTAGTTAAGTTAAATGCATTGAAAATGGCACGGCCTGACAAAATTAATACTAGGGTACTTAAGTAATTAGCTGAGCAATCTTAATACCATTAGCAATTATCTTCAAGAACTCATGGAGAATGGGTGAGGTCCCAGAGGGCTGGAGAAGGGCAAACACAGTACAGTAAAAAGCTGCTTTATCTGGCACTTCACCAACTGGAAAGCGCTATAAGCTCTGATCTTCATTGAAATGCCAGTTTATAGTCTGGTTGGCGTGGGGCCTGCAGGGGGTTGGGGTGTGGAGGGGATAAGGAGCGTGGGCTCTGGGAGGGAGTTTGGGTGCAGGAGGGGGGGGCAGAGTGCCGGATCAGGGGCCACTCACTTCAGGTGGCTCCCCGCAAGTGGCGACCTGTCATTGGCTCCAGCTCCAGCTACTCCTAGGCAGAGGCATGGCAGGCTTCTCTGCACTCTGCTTACCCCCGCCCCCACCATGAGTGCCATCTGTGCAGCTCCCATTGGCTGGGAATCAAAGGGAATCCCATCACTGGAAGTTATTAAGAACAGGTTGGATAAAGACCTCTCAAGATGGTCAAGGTTTATTTTGTCCTGCCTCAGTGTAGGGGACATGATGATCTCTTGCGGCCCCTTCCAGTCCTACATTTCTAGGATTCTATGAAAAATGAACAAAGCTATGTGGCTTTAAACTTTTAACATCATTGATGCAGGTGGTTGAATTCAAGATCTCTGTCATTATCTTCAAGGCCTTCATTGAAGAAGAAACCTAAAAGATCGCCTGAAGCTCTGGGATAAGATTTGTTGTTAACAACTCCACTCCTTGGGTACAATGGAGCTGTCCTCAGCAAAGGTAAAACTTGTTTGTGCAGGAGACAGAATTCTCTCTAAGGCAGTAGAATTAATTCCCACATGATCTAATAACTACTTCAGCCATTACCACTTTCCATTCCAAATACAAGATGAATGTCTTTGAGTTTGTCTTCAATAATGAACACACAAGCTGTCAGGTGACTGGGACTTGGGCAATATATGCTAGTGGTCAAAGCAGGAATCATGCCTAGTGGTTGGAGCAGATGTCAGGAACCAAGTGTCGGAACCAGAAGCTAGAGTCAGAGTCAGTAGTCAGGAGCCAGAGGTCTGGATCAAACTGGAGGTCAAGATCTGGATACAAGAGCTGAGTGTCAAAGCCAGAGTCAGAAGCGGGAGTGAGGGTTGAAGCTGGAATTACCTGATACAGACAAGGTAACAGGCAAAGGAGGGGCTCAGCAGGGCTGAGACAAGGCTGAGTGCAAGACAGGAGCAGCAGGAAGAAGGCAACACAGGAGGAGTCACACTGACAGGTGTGAGCATTGAGAAGCCAGCGAACTGCTGCTGGCTTAAGAGCCTACCTGGTGGCCTTTCCAGCCAATCAGGTGGTGTAGCCAGTCAGGCAACCTGCTTCAGGACAGCTGTGCTTCTTAAGTTGCCTGGAAACTAGCTCTGCTGCAGGCTGTGATTCCTGACAGAGCAGGGGAGGCATGCAATAAATACATAAAAAATGCCAAACCAAAAAAATTACTCATGAAATTTTCTCACTCAGGAGAAAAGAATCACACATAAGAAGTGCTAGTCACGGTGCTTAACACATTCCAGAGAGACATGCAGATACTGAGGGTGGTATAAGAACCAGAACAGAAGAGAACAGAAAAGTCTGGAGGATCAATAAAATGTAAATAATATTAAATACTTGCCAACTGAATACTCTTACAGAACTCATCTTGTTGTTTACTGTTATTTAAGGGTATGCAGCGGGGCTGACCAGAAAACAAACATTCCATTTTGTGATCAATTGAAATCTCAAAAAAAAAAAAAAAAAATTCTAGATAGAAACAAAACGGGGACCCTTTGAAACTGAATGAGAACACAAGAAAGATATTGGGCCAGAATAGTTAGTAGCCCAGAGGTTAGGGCACACACACCAAGGAGGTGAGAGACCCAGATTCAGCTATCTATTCTGCCTGATTTTGGGATAAGAGGTCTCCATAAGAACATAAGATGGCCATATTGGATCATACCAAATGACCATTTAGCCCAGTATCCTGTCTTCTACACAGTGGCCAATGCCAGGTGCCCCAGAGGGAGTGAAGTGATTGATTCCCTGTCGCCTATTCCCAGCTCCTGGCAAACAGAGGCTCGGGACACCATCCCTGCCCATCCTGCCTAATAGCTAGGGCCCTACCAAATTCACAGCCATGAAAAACACATCACAGACCGTGAAATCTGAGCTCCCCCCCCCCCCCCCGAAATGTGGTCTTTTGTGTGCTTTTACCCTATACTATAGGGATTTCACAGGAGACCACCAGCGTTTCTCAATTTGGGGGTCCTGACCCAAAAGAGAGTTGCAGAAGGGTCACAAGGTTATTTTAGGACGTGAAGGTATTACCACCCTTACTTCTGTGCTGACTTCAGAGCTGGGTGGCAGACCATACCATGCTACCCTTACTTCTGCACTGGTGCTGGCTGGTGGCTCTGCCTTCAGAGCTGGGCTCCCAGCCAGTAGTCGCCACTCTTCAGCTGCTCAGCTCCGAAGGTAGCGCCGCTGCCAGCGGCAGCACAGAAGTAAGAGTAGCAGTACCAATCCCCACCCCTATAATAACCTTGTCTGCCCCCCACACAACTCCTTTATGGCTCAGGACCCCTGCAATTACAATACCATGAAATTTCAGATTTAAATATCTGAAATCATGAAATTTACCATTTTTTAAATCTTCTGACTGTGAAATTGACCAAAATGGACCATGAATTTGATAGGGCCCTACCAATAGCCATTGATGGACTTATCCTCCATGAGTTTATCTAGTTCTATTTTGAACTCTGTTATAGTCTTGACCTTCCCAACATCCTCACTCTGCCTCTTGAAATTCCATCCTGGACCCAGGAAACCGCCCTGATAAAATTTCCACACAACTGATATTTCTGCAAAATGTTTCATTTGTGACAAATTGGCCTTTTCCTACAAAAAAACATTTTGTTGAAACATACCCATTCTAGAATAGCTAGATTCACTCGCTTAACAGTAGTTTCGTTGAATGTCTTTTTCATCAACAACAGCTGCATATTCCACACACTGCTTAATTCATAATGAAAGAGGTGCCAGGACTCGAACAGTTGGGTGCCAGAACACAAGCAATTTTTCTACTTTCATAACTGATGCGTCAAGCCCAGAGGAGCCGGGCCTACGAACTGCCAAGCCTGGAGCTGCCGGGGCTCAGCCAGCACAAAGTAAGCACTGATTCCACATCTTTGTGTAGGTCTGTATTAATGCTGATATGTTGTAACTACATATTGGTTTTTGCAAGTAATAAAATATTAATTAAGAAGAAAAAAAAATCAAGTGAACTTTTCAATTTACCCTAAACTTTGTCAACTGTTTATAAAAGCCTAGATAAGACAGTGAGGCGTAAATCAGGATTAATTTGGCACAAAGATGAAATGCAAATATTTTAAACCACTCCAATGTTCAGTCTCTCTAGTCCTTTGCTCTAATCCAACCATATAGACTAAGATTGAAGGGAATGAAAATGTCAGGAAGGCACCGCCCTATCAAATGCCTTTTTTAAGATGGTCAAAGATACAGTATTTAGAATCATCTGAAGCTTCCCGAGGAAAACAATTGAAGTTATTCCCAATATTATACATGGAGCTGATAATGCTGCCTGTAGCTAAAGTTCTCTGATACTTTCCATTTTAAGAGCTTGTTTTGAGTTGCGTATGCCTTTGCCAAACTTTAACGGTCTCCAATTAAATTTACCATGCCACCCATTTGCCTCATGTTGACATCTGTAACTGTCCAGCTATGCCTGAGAATGAGATTAAGAAAAAATAAATTGCTTTGTCCATATTCCATTTTTCTTGTGGAACAAGTCACTTGAATGTGTAAATTATTGACTGTATAATACATATATGCTATGGAGCTGAATTGAGGTTGCACAGGCAAACTGAAGTCTGGTATTTCCAAAGTTATAAATGCTTGTCTTTGCAACCTTATTTTTTTATATAGTTATTTGGAGGTAACATTTAATGTGCTCAGAGATTGTAATTCTAGTCAGTTTCAGAGATGTGGCTTCAGAGATTCTGCACAGCAATAAATGCTGTAAAACAATACTTGAGAGACCAGAGAAAAAATCTGCAGTATTTCATTTGTGTTAGAAACATGGCTAGAGAATTGTGAAGTGAACTTTATATTAAGATTCATTTTAATTCCCAAAGGAACACTTCCTTTGCTTCAAGTGTACACGTCTTAAGAACTTTATTTATTCTACCCGCTGAGGTTCCCTAATTCACAGCCCTGCTGCAAATGCCTTGATGTGTCCCTTTGTTTTCTGTCCTTCTGCTACCCCATATGACAACAATGAATCTGGCCCCCATCTCAAAAGTTTCTGTATCACCCCATAACATGGGATCTGGCTTAATGCTGAAATATAGACCTTAATGTGAAATGATTTATTAGATACACTCCAGAAAGATTCTCCCCTAAGGCAGTTCAAAGTACTGATCTGCACGGGTCTTCCAAGCAAATTAATATTCTATAAAAAGTCACTCCCGGACCATGCACTTTTGAAAACAGTGAAAGGTTTAACCCATCTTGTACTGACCATAATTATGGATTTTCTGATGATTTTCAGGAAGCTCAACTTCAGTAGACATCTCCTGTATACCCTCCTCACTCAGAGAAAAAGCAACCAAAATACTTCATTACAAAAGTAGTTAAATGCAAATCTCAGTCAGAGTTAAATTAAGAAAAAGAGTTACCCACTGGAGTCCTTCTGCTGCACCAAGTGGATTCAGATGTCTGAACAGTGGCAACTCTGATGGCCCCGGTGTTAAAAAGCAGCGTGAGGGGGCAGATACCTGCCACATCAGAATATCTCATACTTCTTGCTCTCCAATCAGAAGTAGCCTTGAAGAGTCATTTACCAATTCTACGCCCCACCCCCCCTTCTCTCTTTGGCCTGATTTTTTAGCATTGGATATATTTACTCAGACTTATACTTTCCTTAGAGGAGCACCCTCCCAAGCTCTAGGCGCCCTGGAAAGTTAAAGGTCCATATCACAAAGTAGACAGACTCTGGCAATTATGTTAACAGTAAAGGAAATGCATGGCAATTATATCTCTGCTCTTTACTAACACAGACATAATACTGACTGGTTGTGATCTGCTGTCTTAAAAAAAAAAAGTCACCCTAAACTTGAAAGTAAAATGTAGACTTGAAGTCAGGAATTGTCAGAAAATTCAGTATGAAATATTCACCTAAATTCTGTATTCATCAATCATATAGAATCACTTAAATTGTTGGTAACAGAGCATTAGCCTATAACATTAATACACAATACATTAGATAGCATGGTTTAAGCCTTTGCTGGGTTGGTAATTTATTAGGCTATGATATTTTTCTTTGTTCTGCCTGTGTGTGCAGGTGATAGATAACATCTCAATAATATTTTTGCAGTGGGGCAGTAGAAATCTGAAAGTGCAATTCAATATTACTAATTGTCATTTTCATTCCCTATCAGTTTTGGCTTTGATAAATTAATCCCTTGCCACGCTGAACTCTTCTTATCACCAGCAACATTGTCAGAATCATGGGTGCACAAAAAAGACACTTTGGGAGAGACTTCAGGTTCTCCTGGATGATAGCCTCCGATGTGCTACTTTCACTTTTACTCCCAAATAGTTGTTCACTAACACACCAGGAATTTCTTTCAAACATTCCTCCTCACTCAACCCATCCATCAGAATACTGTGGTAAAGCTGCATCCTTGCAGAATTTGGTTAACTGCCCACTGGACATTTGCTGGTGCAGGCACGTTCCCAAATGCCAATATACTCATGAAAAAACCTGAAATGCATTTATGATCAGACAGTGTTTGGAAATTTCTTCCAAGATCATTTGGAAATAAGATGTTCACGGAACCTTGACTGTACTCCATATTTTTGCCACTACAATTTTCGTACAGCTTGACAAAGAGAGAAGTCATATGGTATACCTGGAGGACATTAAACCAGAAAAAAAAAATCTATGACTTTTCTGAATTAATTTTATATCCAGAAAAACAAACAGAGTCCTGTAAGGTCTGCAGAAGGGGATAGAGAGTTGGTGAGATGATAGGAACAGCACAATGCCATCAGCTTGAAGTGTGATTTCAACCTTCCTGTGGTGTCACTTCACCCCTGGATTATTCCGGATTAGCTGGTCCACAGACTCAGTTGCATAGGAAAACAATACAGATGATAGGTGGCACTTAAAGATGTTCCTTTTCTAAAAACAAAGCTGACCAAGTCAAAAGCTTTTGCTGCGTCAGATGAAAAACAAACCAATTGTGGAACCCAAACCTCCAAATCAATTTGCAGAAATTGGCTAATTGTCAGACCCTAAGGCCTCAACTGCAGAGAATTAGTTCACTCAGAAATTTTCATCTTTGCTACATAGGGATTAGTCTTTCCTCATCACAGCCTTTACATGCCAAGCAGGTATAAATTTAAAAAAATGGTCACTTACCTTTCGTAACTGTTGTTCTTCAAGATGTGTTGCTCATGTCCATTCCAATGTAGGTGTGTGTGCCCATGTGTACAGTTGTTGGAGCTTTCTGCCTTAGCGGTATCTGTAGGGCCGGCTGTGGTGCCCTCTGGAGTGGTGCGCTCATGCAGCAGTATATCAGGCGCCACCGCTTCACACCCTTTCAGTTCCTTCTTGCTGGCAACTCCAACAGAGGGGCAGGAGGGTGGGTAATGGAACGGACACAAGCAACACATCTCGAAGAACAACAGTTATGAAAAGGTAGGTAACCATTTTTTCTTCTTCGAGTGCTTGCTCATGTTGATTCCATTTTAGGTGACTCATATCTAGGGAGATGGGCTCAGAGTTCACAGCTTGCAGTACTGCCCTACGAAAGCCAGCATCGTCCCGGGCCTGCTGGGTAAATGCATAGTGGGACATAAAGGTATGGACAGATGACCAAGTGGCCGCCCTACAGATGTCCTGGATAGGCACTTGGGCCAGAAAGGTGGCTGAAGAGGTCTGCGCCCTGGTAGAGTGGGCGGTGACAATCGCCGGGGGTGGCACCTTTGCTTGATCATAGCAGAAGCAAATGCAGGCTGTGATCCAAGCGGAAATCCTTTGAGCGGATACAGGACGACCCTTCATCCTGTCAGCCACAGTGACAAAGAACTGCGTGGACTTACGAAACAGCTTGGTCCTGTCAATGTAGAAGGCCAAAGCCCTCCTCCGATGCTCCCCCTCTGACTTATGCAGCTTTGGAAAGACCTGTGAGTAAATGTCTTGGCTCAAATGAAACTGAGAAACTACTTTGGGGAGAAAGCCCAGGTGCGGTCTTAGCTGGACTTTTTCCCTGTAGAAGACCGTGTAAGGCGGTTCTGAGGTGAGAGCCCAAATTTCAGACACTTGGTGGGCCAACATCACCACTACCAAGAACGCGACCTTCCAGGAGAGGAGAAGGAGAGATCAGGAAGCCAGAGGCTCAAAGGGGGGACCCATGAGCCATGACAGGCATGGGATCCCTGACATGCGGGTAGAGGCACTCCAGGCTCTTAAGGAATCTGGCCATGATATTCTGAGCGAAAACTGACCTGTCGCAGAACGGCAGGTGGAAAGACGAGATGGCCACTAGATGGACCTTGATTGAAGAGAGCGACAAGCCCTGGAGCCTGAGATGCATGAGGTAATCTAAAATGAGCTACAACGAAGCTCCCTTGGGATGGACCCTCTTATTCGCAATCCAGCAGGGGAACCGCTTCCATTTAGCCATATAGTTTGCTCTGGTGGAGGGCTTTCTACTCCCCAACAGGACTCACTGAACCTCGGCCGAACACCGCTGGTCCTGTGCGCTCAGTCACATAGCAGCCAAGCTGTCAGATGTAATGCCACCAGGTTCGGGTGCAGAAGACTGCAATGGTTCTGGGACAACAGGTCCGACCTGTGCAGCTGCCGGAACGGGGTCGCCATCGAGAGGTCCAGCAGAGTGTTGAACCAGTGCTGGTGCGGCCAGACCAGTGCTATGAGGATGACCTTCACCATGTCCTTCTTGATCTTCACCAGGACCCTGAGCAACAACGGCACCGGAGGAAAGGCGTACATCAGGTCCCCATGACCATGGGAGCAGAAAGGCGTCTGACAGGGATCCTCTCACCATGCCCCGAATCGAACAGAAAATGTGACTTTTCTGTTCTGCCTGGAGGCAAACAGGTCCACCCATGGAGTTCTCCACTTGTGGAAGATGAAGTTGACCACCCCGGATGAAGGGACCACTCATGGCGAGACGAGAATGTCCTGCTGAGGTGATCTGCCAAAGTGTTCTTGGTCCTTGCAAGGTGAGCAGCGACGAGGTGGATATCGTGCTGCAGACAGAAGTTCCAGAGCCAGAGGGCTTCCTGGAAGAGGGCAAACGACCTGGCTTTGCCCTGCCTGTTGATATAGAAGACTGTAGCCGTGTTGTCCGTCAGGACCTGAACCACCATGCCTTGTAAATGAGGTAGAAAGAGTTGACAGGCTTGGCGGACCGCCCTGAGTTCCCTGATATTGATATGCAGGGAAAGATCATGACTGGACCAACCACCTTGAGTACTGAAATTGCCCAGGTGGGCTCCCCATCCCAGGTCCGAAGTGTAACCGACGAGGCCAGGGCTGCGAAGAGAACTCCTTCCAGCGCTGATGCGGGATGCTGCCACCAGGTGAGTGATGACAGAGCATTGTCCGGAATCCTGACTACCTGGTGCATGCTGTGCTCAATGGGAACAAAGACCGATGCCAGCCACACCTGTAGAGGCCTGAGGTGGAGCTGTGCATGCCTGACCACGTAAGTGCATGCCGCCATGTGACCCAACAGTCTCAAGCACATATGGACGCTGGTGAGTGGGTGCTCTCACAGGCTCGAGATGAAGTCTCCCATGGCTTGGAACCAAGCCTCAAGGAGGAAGGCCCTGGCCCAAGGAGTCGAGAACTGCTCCAATGAACTCTATGCATTGCGCTGAGGTCAGGGTTGACTTTTCTTCATTTATGATCAGCCCCAGGTCACAGCTGGTGGAACAGACCAGATCGAGATGCCTCCTCACCTGATCCAGGGACTGGCCCCATATCAACCAGTCATTGAGGTATGGGTAGATCTGAACTCACCGTCATCGTAGGTAAGTGGCCACTGGCACTATACACTTTGTGAACACTCTCAGGGCCAATGAAAGGTCAAAGGGCATCGCCATGAACTGGAAGTGGCGCCGGCCCAACATAAAATGGAGGAAGCACTGGTGCCCAGGGAAAATGGAAATATACGTCTTTTAAATCAAGGGCAGCGTACCAGTATCCCGTTCACTGCAGACACCACCAGTGATGCCACAGGGGGATGGGTATACAAATACTCAAAGCCCTTTGCAGGGACATAATATTTCTTTTCCACCTTCTTGGACATCAGCGGAATAGAAGAGGGAGTTTGCCATAAAGCCTTGACAATCTTGAGGACGCCCAGCTGGATGGACAATGCGACCCATACTGGGGTAGTGGCCAATATGACGTTGAAGAGGTCGTCAGCCTCCTCGGCGACCTCCTCAATTTGCAGGCCAAAGTTCTCAGCCACCCGTTTAAGGAGGGCTTCTTAAAGTTGTCCGGGGGGCTACTAGGATGGGATGGCCCAGCCACCGCCTCATCCGGGGATGATGACGAGGACTGCACCACCTGCAGGAGGGTGTCATCCCCTTCTTTGATGGAGGAGGGCTCCCTCGGTGCCAGGGTGCAGTGCGCCACCTTGGCCTCACCTCCGGTACCGCATGCTGATTGTGGTGCTGCAGCCGGCTTGTCCGATGCGGCCAGGGAGAGCTGGGAGTATTGAACCGGCATCACTGGTACCCCCCATGGGTTCCAGTATGGCCAATAGGGGGGGCCACTGACCCTGCTGCACCGGTACCATGGCCGGTGCCACCTTGGTCTCCCTTCTTGGCAGCAGACTGAAATCGCAGTCCAACCCCCAAACACTGTCCCTCCAGAGACCATTGCAGGCCATTGAGGCCTGGGTCTGTTTGCTAATCCTGGTCGTCGAGTGGTGGGGTGACAGGGAGTAGCGCCGCCTACCTGAGGAACAGTACTGGGGCCAATGTAGAGATCCTGAACGACCCCTCCAGGACGGCGACCGGCATCTTGGTGACCGGTGTCTCGGCAACCTGCAGTCAGACTACCGGTGGTATGGGGAACGGTGCCTCGAGTCTGGAGTGCCACGCCTAGTAAGTGGGGATCTTGCTAGCGATCTAGATTTCCTGGACGGAGAGCTGGGGTGTGGTGCCAGGGTCCAAGGTCGCAGCAACAGGGACTGGCACCTGTGGTCCGGCGACCAGGGGAGTTCAGCCAGTCTATGCTACTGCCCCCCAGTGGGCATGCCCTTCGGTGACGGAGGTGGAGCCACTTCAGCCACCTGGCCTGGGACCTGTGGAGCCGGCCAGCTCTGCTCTTTAGCCGCTGGGACTGCATCAGGCACTGAAGGCCCCACAATAGGCTGGGAGCCCCTGTCACTGCCCAGAGTGGAAGTTGGATCCCGAGCCAGCCTGGGAGGTCTGACCTCTGTGGTACCCCCATGAAGCCCCGAAGCGGGTGCATGTCCTGACACGGGTCCTTTGCCCGTGGGCCCTCTGTCCTTCAGTACTGAGGGACTCCACTTCTTCTGCCGCTTCCTTGGTACCAGCGAAAGGGAGCAGTGCCAGGCCAAGTCCGGTGTCGGCGGTGCACTGCGCACCGAGGCCGATGTACACGGCATGGGTTCTGTGGTGGAGGGCTCCGACTCGGGACGAAGAGCAGCCTCCATCAGTAGGTCCCTCAAGGGAATATCTCGCTCCTTCTGAGTCTGAGGGAGAATGTTTTTACAGATGTGGCACTGGTCTTTTCTGTGGCTTTCCCCCAGACACTTGAGACAATTGTCATACAGATCATTTATCGGCATCAGCCTGCTGCATGCCAAACATGACTTGAAACTGGGAGAGTGAGGCATGCCTCATTCAGGGCAAAATCCCAACCAGGACTCTATAACTAACTTAATACTATCAACTAACTAATCTGAACTATATACAACAACCAGCAGAATGAAGTCTATGAAGAAACTGCTAGTGGTCTTGCGAGACAAGGCAAGGTGCTCCAACCAACCGTCACAGGTGGTAAGAAGGAACTGAGAGGGCCTGGGGCTGGTGGCGCCTGATATTTCACCTCATGAGTGCGCTATTCCAGAGGGCACAAAAGCCGACCCTACGGATACCACTAAGACAAAAATCTCTGACAACTGTGCACCTGGGCACACACACACCTAAAATGGAATTGACATGAGCAAGCAAGCACTCGAAGAAGAACTGACTAAGCTCTTGTTTCAAAAACCTTGAGTTCTTTATTGCTTCCACATAGTCCTGCCAGGGTAGAAATCCCTGCCTGGAAACCCCTTTGATGCAGTTCCTTCCTGTGGCAGGAATCAGGCAATAGGCAAGGTTCATCAGTGTACTCATGGAGTGATCCCCACAGAGATGGGGTGTGTTATTTCCAGTGGCCCAAGAAACTCACACCCAGCTCCTACACAGAAGGCATTGCCCTCTGCATCCCAAATGCACAGGATGAGCTGTGAGTCTAGGAGTTGTGGTGAGGGACCAGCAATCCAGGATGATAATAGCAGCTTCTTGTATTCCTAACAGCCTCTGCATTGCATAGCGACACAGAGGTACCCTTAGCTTGGGAGATGGGCCAGGAAACAGGTGGATGCTGGCAAC
Organism: Terrapene triunguis; assembly: GCF_002925995.2. Taxonomy (NCBI): domain Eukaryota; kingdom Metazoa; phylum Chordata; order Testudines; family Emydidae; genus Terrapene; species Terrapene triunguis. The sequence continues at coordinate 34,495,138 of NW_020664446.1, forward strand.
TGGATACTCTGATACATCACATTGCAGCTAGTTATTTAATTTCTTAGTTGCTTTCTTCTTGGTCCAAACTCAGAAAGTCTATTATTTGTTAAGCACCAGTGATGTCCTCAGAGCATTTGAATATTTCACTAAGGCCCCAATCCCACAATGAGCTCCATGCAGGTGGGTTGAACTCAATGGGGCTCAGTGTGTGGGATGAACTCCATTCAGGATCATAGTCTCAGAAATGTAGGGCTGGAAGGAACTTTGGGATGTCAAAGTCTAGCCCTCCTGTACTGAGGTAAGACAAACTAAACCTAGACCACCCCTGACAGACATTTGTCCAACCTGTTCTTAAAAATCTCCAATGGGGATTCCACAACTTCCTTTGGAAGCCTATTCCAGAGTTTAGCTACCCTTATAGTAAGGAGGTTTTCCCAATATCTCTCCTAAATCTCCCTTGCTGCAGATTAAGTCCGTTACATCTTGTCCTCCCTTCAGTAGGCATGAAGAACAATTGATCACCGTCCTCTTTATAATAACCCTTAACATATCTGAAGAGTGTTATCAGCAAGGCCGGCACTTCCACTAGGCGACCCTAGGCGGTCGCCTAGGGCGGCAAGATTTGGGGGGCGGCATCTTGCCGTCCTCGGCGGAAATTCGTCGGTGGGGGGTCCTTCCGCTCCGGGTCTTTGGCAGAAATTCGGTGGCGGGTTCTTCACTTGCTCCGGGACCCGCCGCCGAAGTGCCCCGAAGATGCGGAGTGGAAGGACCCCCACCCCGAATGCTCAGAGGAGGAGCGCTGCCGCTTAGGGCGGCAAAAACCCTGGTGCCACTCCTGTTTATCAGGTCATCCACCCTCAGTTTTCTTTTCCCAAACTAAACATGCCCAGTTTTGTTAAACTTTCTTCAGAGGTCAGGTTATCTAAAACTTTCATCATGTTTTGTTGCTCTGCTCCAGACTCTCTCCAGTTTGTCCACATCTTTCCTAAAGTGCAGTGCCCAGAACTGGAACAGTATTCCAGCACAGGCCTCACCAGGGCCGAGCAGACTGGCACAATTACCCCCCATGTCTTACATATGACATTCATGTTAATACACCCCTGAATGATATTAGCCTTATTCAGTGGGATTGGGGCCTGAAACGGCTGATGAAACCAGTTCCTTTCAAAGTATGTCAGTGACACACAGACAAATTTTCTCTCAGTATTTGACTCCAAACTGCTCGAGGAGAACTGAACATCCACTTTGCACCTCAAATAAAAGATTTTTAGGAACATCTCTTTCCCCTCTCAGAATTCCTTAGATTGGTCTGAAAACAGCTCTTTTGCTTAATTAAATGTTCCAAGTGAAACTAACAGATAACTCAGACTCACTCTGTAAATAACTGCTAATGTTGCAGTCATAACAGAACACTGGAGTTATAGTTACCTGTGTCCTGTCCCTTTAAGGAGGTCTGCTGAAGAGGCCAAGGGGGACACAGTTGGTAACAGGGTGTGGTCCCAGGAGAGGTTGGTGCTCCAGAGAGACTCAGCAGCACCGGGGCTTGTGCAAGCTGTTTGCTTGTTTCATAAACGCTTCAGGTTTAAAACCATGCCTGGTCTGTGAGTGTAACACTGACAGGCAGATACATGTGAAGGCTGCGTTGATGAGAGCTAATTTTCTAATAAATCCTGTTTGTTCTTCCAGTTTAAGAAGTGAGAACTTTGACTGGAGGCCAAAGAGCTGAAACGAAGGGATTGGAAGTAAGCAGCGATTTATGGATTATGCATTGGGAAACAAAGGGGATGAAATCCCAGCCCCATAAAGCTCCATAGCACAACTCCCATTGACTTCAGTAGGGCATAATAAAATCTAGAAGTTTCTTGTCTGGGACCTTGAAGTACAATTTTGGGACTAATCCATAGTGCAAACTATTATATGCTGATGAAAGGTCAACTAAGATATTTTTGTGCTTGAGTCACTCAATGGTTTTAAAGCTAAAGTAAAATATGCTATCTATCTCTATCTATATATATAGCATAACTGTAGTCTTGAACAAGATCTAGCAATTTAGAAGACATGTCATGTATCACAAAAACAAAGTGAATAGTTCACTATAGATTGGAATTTGGCTGCACAAACTACTTGACGAATAGATTAAACAAAAACTCAATTCATTGGATAATTAAATTACATGAAGAATTTGACCAGCTCGATTGGGAAGGCTTTGGGCAACTTTATTCATATCTGTATAATCCACTGAAATAAAGCTATTAACATGCATGAGTGCTGGCAGGATTGGAACCTTAACCTACATCAAACTGTATTCATCAACATACCAGTAGAGGTGCCCTATGAATGGCCAACATGATACAATCGCTCGTCCTGTTTTCTGCACAATAAAATTTATCCATGCTGGAAGGTTGTATTTAGCCATGTTATCAAAGCTATAAATGGAAAGTCATCTTTAATTGGATGTAAAATACAGTTATATTTCTATATTTAAATGCATGTATTTGAATGTATCACTGCTGAGTTCCAGAGTTAGCAGCTGAAATAACTGAAATACTTGGGTGATTAATTAAGTAGCTGTGATTTAGGGTCTTGTCTAACCACTGCTCAATTGCTTTAAACTGTGATATGTTGTCACTATCAACAATATTTTTTTTTTTGTTAACAGTTAAATGAATTTTTGGTATTTGTGAAAAGCACTGGATTGACATTGACACTGAATGTGGAGTCCTCTTGCTGCCCGCAAAACACGTATGTTATGCACCACAGCGCTACGACTTGTCCACATGTCTCACCAGTTCTGTTTTTGCCCCACTCACACTGATTCAGGAAAAGAGTTAAAGAATTGTATTAAACTGCTGTCTAAGCAATTCTAACAGACAGTTATTGGTTTAGTTGTAACTACGTTGAAAACAAGTTTCATCCCTGAATAATGCCTCTACCAATTATAATGTCCGGTGACAGCACAGAATTGTAACAAGTGTTGAATTATTTGTCCTTTTCACAAACTCACATAATGTAGTCAAATGTAAGTCATCTGATGTCAAATATATATCCCATAATATCTATGTTTGTGTGTAAGTGCTCATAACTGTTTGACTCCAATTGTGTAGGAAATATGAGAAACATGCTAATTCTTTATTCTTGGTTCATCTTTTCACTGAGTGGGAGCAGTGATTTCACAGCCCCTACTCTGTAAGGGACCTGATTGGTTTGTCTTTCAACAGATTAACTGTTCACCTCATAATTTTTCAGAAATAGAGTCTACAGCCTTATCTCTATTCCTGACTATTGCAACATACTGTCTGACCTCCCCAACTCCAGTCTCACCTCATTTAGGTCCATTCTAAATGTTGCTGTGAAAACAGTCTTCTTCATTCATTGCCTTGACTGTAATGCATTCAACTCCCTCCACTGAGTGCCCCTTCTTCACCACATCAAACACAAATGGTTGATGCTCGCCTTCAAGGCCCTTTGCAGCTCAGCTCCACTTTTCTTATCCACTCCTATTTCAAGAAGTTTCACCCTGCCCTCCACCCCCCCACACCCCCCGCAGCTGCACAACAATGCTGCCCTCTGTTGCACAGCTGTCCACCTTTCCCACAAACATGTTTGGCCTTTCTTTCCTCCTGCCTATTACACGAGTCACCCTCTGCAAATCAATTTGCTCAGCCATTATCCTGTCCTCCTCCTAATCTCTCCCAAGACGAACCTTTACCGTGAAGTCTTTGATACACTGTCTAATGCTAATGATTAGGCAATTTGCTTGTTAACTACTTAATATTTTGAAAAAACCTTGAAGTCTGAAAAATTATGCAAATAGCAAATATATATAACGTGATATTCCTATTACTGTTACCCTCTGCTTTCCTTCTCTGCTCATCCACCCACCTGTTATGCCTTTTCTTTACTTAGCTAGTAAATTCTTTGAGGCAGGCACTGTCTTTTACTATGTCTGCACCCAGTACAATGGGGCCCCGATCCTGACTGGCATTCACAGGGCACTACAATAACAGAAATAAATAGTAATAATACCTGAAAGCCCCCTGTTTTTCTTGGCTCACTGAAAGGGTCACATCTTCTAGATGATATTGTTCCTCTACTATCGAAACATCATAGCCAGCATCTGCTAGAACAGGGGTAGGCAACCTATGGCACACGTGCCGAAGGCGGCACACGAGCCGATTTTCAGTGGCACTCACACTGCCGGGGTCCTGGCCACCGGTCCTGGGGGCTCTGCATTTTAATTTAATTTTAAATGAAGCTTCTTAAACATTTTAAAAACCTTATTTACTTTACATAAAACAATAGTTTAGTTATATATTATAGACTTATAGAAAGAGACCTTCTAAAACGTTAAAATGTATTACCGGCACGCGAAACCTTAAATTAGAGTGAATAAATGAAGTCTCGGCACACCACTTCTGAAAGCTTGCCGACCCCTGTGCTAGAATGAAGTCCAGGCTGTTTGTGGCCAGATTAAGGATCCAACTGGTACCATCTGTAAGAAAACAATGCTGCAGAAACCCAACAGGCTTGGTACTCGAGAGAGAGATGCATTGAATATATATATATATATATATATAACAAAAACAAATCTTTTGTGACTCTGGTAACAAAGTGACACCCATACAGTTAGACACTGTGTGTCTCAGTCTTCCAGTCTAGCATCAAGTGCTAAAAATAATGAATTTGTATTGACGGTAGCCATTTACCGGTAACTGAGTTTTCAGAACCTAAAAAGAACTTCTCTTCCTCATCTCGTGTTAGTGTCTGTAATATAATAAGTAACAAATGTTTGTAGAATAACATTACTGAAATGCTATAAGCTCTCTATTTTGAAAGTTTCTAAGAAAATGTCTTACCATGTGTGTGGCTGAATACAAACCAGTATTACTCCTACTGCATTTGACATTTCTAAGGTGCAAATTATTAAGATGCAAATTATAAATACATCGAGAGATGTACATCAATTTACCAAGTGTCCTGCCAAATAGAGGCATCGAGGCATTCACTTTATCCTCCTCTACTTGACATTGGCCTTCTTGTGCAACAGCATTATGGACTTCCTGAATAGCCTTGTTATTTTCAGGATGTTCAGCTCATGTAGTTAGTAAGTGGTGGCAAACAATCATTTGACAACAGAGAATTTTACAGAAAGGCATGACTGACCTGGCACATAAATAGAGATGGAGTAACAACTGATCACCAATCTCAGATCACTTCTAGGAGCTCCCTGTGCCCATTTCACGGACATACGCCTACACACAGGGTTTAAACGTGGCCGCATTGTAGACAATGGAAAAACTGCCACTGACTTAATTCCACCTACAGAGTCAAGATTGTCCTCGTTTCACTGACAAACACCTACAAAGAGTGTCCAGTTTGTTGTATCTTGAAAGAATGAGTTTTTAAACAGAAACTGCCTTCAGGAAAGTTTCTTTGTGATCTTATCAAAACCGAACTTAAGTGGCCATTAGCCTACTGTGATAGGGTCCTCGGGGAGCTAGGTAGTATAGTGGTTAGTGCACCTGTCCTCTGCTCTCTGTCTCTTTCTCTCTCAGAGGCAGATGGAGTTTCAGAAATGGTGCCTGGTCCCTGACCCCAGATTGAGACTGTTAGGGCCTTCCTTCTGCATCTGGGCTTTTGTCCTTAAATGGGGTATGGTAAGGGGACCAATGCACTCCCACTCCACCAGCTCCCAGCCCAGGGCCCTGTGAAAAGTAATACTGGCAAGTTCCTCTCTGTAGAGAGTGCAAGTCTGCCACCCTGGATTCCTGGGAGTTTAGTCTGAGAAATATGAACTCCAGAGTTAGAAAATGAAGAGTTAAGATTGAACTAATCAGCCCTACCGCCACACTCTATGGACATATACCTAAAAATATAGGCCACATGTTAATATTCTAAATCTCTTTTCACATTGAATTAAGAATTAGATAGTAAAATCTTGTAACTGTCAGATTGTCTTTCCTATATCTACAAAAACGAGGAGTCCGGTGGCCACCAACTCCTCGTTGTTTTTGTGGATACAGACTAACACGGCTACCCCTGATACTTTCCTATATCTGTATTTCCAGATTCATTGTATCAGATTCTTCCTTTCTGATCCTCTATTGAAAAAAAAAAAAAGAACATCTAGAATTTGAATATTTAAGCTCTATTTGAGTTGAATGCAAAGGTATGTAAACAGAGATAACATACAACAGATATGGAGATTTGTTTCACATTTATTTATTTTGCATATGTAGAACAATCCTCAAAATAACCCAACCTTTTCCCTGCATGCTCGTTCAACAAACATATGACACCTCTTTGTGGTCTGTATTAGTAATCATTAGGGTTAGTTCATGACCTCAGTCCTGTGACAGCAGTAAGGACTGACCCTGGTCAGATGATTGGGGTGATGAAATAAAATCTCTAGTCTAGATCATTGGCTGCATTAGGTCAGTGTAGCTCCACTAATGTCAATGGAATGATGCATGTACTCAAAGTAAACCAAGTGTGAACTGGGACCATTGTGATGGCCTGTCTAGCCCTATTTATCAGTTGTCTCCCATGCCCTCAATTAAATTTTATAAAAAAGGTCATCTAGACACCAGCACAAAAAAATTATCTTGGAACCAGATCTTCATGCCTATCCATGATATGCTTTATTTCTAAAGCTTGTCACATTAGAAAAACAAAGGATTTACATTTTTATAGCATAGCATATGCATTGTATATTGCAACTCAATATTTCCCTTCTTTGGATACATTTGTGCTGCTCCCCTAATACTGAAGTTCGTTAAAGAGAATTTTATTAAAGTAAAGTAAATTCATCAAGTATAGATTGTTACATAAAGAGTTTTGTAATTCATTAAAAACCAAATAAGACAGGTATCAACAGAAAATAATATAATCCTTGATCCCAAAGCCTCATTTTTATGTATTCTTCCTCATCAAGTCGAGGATTTCATTATACATGCGCTCAGGTGCATCGAGGCCCCAGATGAAATCCAGATGGTTCCAGTCAGGAATCACTTTGTGGTAAACCAGATTAGTGACTTGTGGGAGCAAAAAGTCAACATCGATAGGGTCAGCAAGCCAGTCATTTCCACCACTCCACATCGCAGTTGGGACTTGCATTTCTGTCACATTGTATATGGGCGGAGTATCCTTTAAAAAAAAAATTTTCACAAAAGAAAACAAGTTTGGATTGGAATGCAATGAACAATCAGTTACACATTACTAGAAGACTATTTTAAACAAAGAACTTTATAATGATTTACTGTAGTTCTTGAAAGAAGAGAAATTACTAATTCAAATTAAACATGAGGTGTAATAATTGTAACTTAAATATCACAATTTTGATGACAATATAGAGAGAGCTCAAAATGAGTTCTCTCACACGAGTTTCATCAATTTTTGGCTCTGAAAGAATGCATTCTTCAATGTGTTACAGAATTTTAATGACCTCAGAAGTTACACCTAAACCTTACACTGAAACCTCCACTATCACAGGCTACTGCCACATATAGAGGACATTTTCAAAGGCACAGTCATACAGCAGATGAGAGACTTCAGGATACTCAGACAAGATAAAAACAAAACAAAAAAACCAAAACTACACAGAGCAATAATGCAGATGTTCACAGTGTGATTTCTAAAGTGTTGCTCATTAATTGGCCCATGTAAACCATGCAGGTATGAACTAAAAGTTCCCTAGTGAACTGAGAACTTTTAGTTCACACCAGCAAGATCTACGTGGACCAATTAATCTGCTACTTGTTAGTGTGCTTTAGAAATCACATCTGTGTAGTCCACTTTACTGCTCCATGTAGACAAGCCTTCTTTACATTTTACCTGAACACCTCTTTTCCTCTCATCTTATGGTTGTAAAATGTTTGGAAGTAAGAATGAGATATTCAAGTAAGATATATTTAGAGTATCTAGAGGGCTACATTGATTCATCATCACTATATTTTTCCATCAGATGAGTCTTCAGAGCACAACCGCTGAACTTCCAGGCAACGTCTCAACTGCATTTCTTCCAGTTAAAAACTCAGCTCTCTCTGAAGAGGTGCTATGCCTCTTGCTAGTGGAAGCCAAAGACTTGCTTCTGAATCTTATCATGCTTCAAATATCCTACTCCTGCACACAGCCCCCAATGACCCAGCAGACAAAACTACAATTCCTCCAACGTACAGGTTTCCAGCCTTTTCTGACTGATACGCAACCCAGTAGTTTTTTAGCAATAATATAAGGGTGTTAGCAATGACTTCATTTATATTTCTGTACTCTATCAGAACTAGAATTTACAACAGGATTGAGGACAATGAGAGTTGTGGACCACAAATTTCAACTTTCCAGATATTTTCATTTGAATTTTCAACCAGGAAATTGGGTGCATCATTTTTGTAACTGAGTTTCCTAGTTCTTTTAGAGAAACCAACAGTAACTGATCAGACAAGAACACAACAGCTTTTATATTTGAGATTAGAGATTCAAATTGGACAGCAAAGTAAGAAAATTCTAACTAGTTTTTTCTGCTTTGAAATAAATTAGACCTTATTTTAAAATACTCTCTATTCTAACCATAGGCACAGAGATACAAACATATACTGGTGACTTACTACATAAATATTTGTAATGTGTGCTTTTTTTAAAATAGAGGACAATAAATTCAGTGGAATTTCTCTGGATTTATACTGGTATAAATGAGAACATAATTTGGCCCCTAATATGGAATTATTTTTAAAGTATAGCTTTTGCTTGGCTACCATAGCTTTTGCTGTCAAATGGGATAGTATGATGCCCATTCTCTTTTTTACAGTTTTTTTTTTAAGTGAAAATACTGAAATGTTTTCACATCAGAATTACCTTACCTGATCATAGTGGACTTTGTTAGATGGTATTCCCCAGTCATAAGCTTTCAGTTTACCACTTTTAATCGCCTAGAGTAAGAATTAAAATCAAATGTACATGTTTTAACTAAAACAAGGAAAAAATAATTACTGCATTTGCCTCTCCAAAGTTAGCCTTTGAAACTAGCCCCCGCAGAGGTTTGCATAATCTAGTTCAAACTGGATTCTCCAGGGTCCAACAAAGAAAGGATTTTAGGATAAATAAACTGGGATTAGACTGACTCAGGACATTCTCCCTGATCCAACAAATTAACAGGATCGCTAGCCTATGGAAGGCCCCAGTCCTTAGAGGAGGGTTGGAAGGACTTGGCCTATTGAGGTCACGTAAGACTGAGTGCTTGTTCTAAGCTTAAACTGAGATGAATTTGTGACCACAAGGAATCCCCTGGGTGGGGCTGAAGGACTGCTTCTGCAGAATCCACATTAGGGTGATGTTTGGTAAGTTTATTAGCATGCGGTTCTTTTATTGTTTTCTGTGTAGTGTTTTTACCTTAAGACTAAAGTAGGCTTGCATAGGAAGTGCTATGTGGTACCTTATAACTGTAGCAATTACACCTGTTAACAGTTTCTGAAGAGAAAGCAAGCAGGTGTCCTTGGGCAGTCTACCTCTGCTGGGAATAACACAGTGAAGGCAGGGAACTGTGCAGCCTGGACATACCCAGGTCAGAAGGGAGTGTCCATGTGGATTTCCACTCAAGAAAGCCAACGGCTGGCAAGCTGGAAACCTAAGAGTGGGTGCTCTTGCTGGACCACTGAGGGGGAATACAGGTGCTGCTACCCTGAACTGCGACAATGGCATGTCTACTCTACCATTCCTTTATAGAGACAAAGAAAGGATATTTTGTTGATTATAGTTCCATGTATCCTGGGTGGGGACTGGCACCGAGTACTAACTTGCAAGCTAATTTGTACATTATGCATGGAAAAAAGAAACTAGCAGTGCTGCCCTGTGAGGTTGCTCTGTATTTAGTTATGTTCATGCCTCTGCCAAATTCTCTGCTTGCAGAATATACTAAGCCAGGGTAGACACAAGCATGATTAAGGGAGGATTAGTTCTTTCAATGTGGCAATGCCAGCTTGATTGCTAAATTGTTGGCACGGAGAATAAATTAGGACAATAGAATAGGAGACTGGTCCTAAATAATTTTCAAACATCACACACGATTGTTACATAATGATTGCAGGGCACTTTATATTTCAGAAGTTCTACCTGTTTCCAGTGAATTATGTTTTGTACAGAGGTTCCAGCTGGAGCATGTGTTATATACACATATATTCGGCTCTAAAAGGAAACATTTATATTTCATAACAAGTTTCATCTCACAAAATGGATCTACTTATTTATCATAAATCAATGCAGGCAATTTCAAGGATAAATCTGTTTTGCAAAAAATATCTGAGGAACAATTGTAGATTTAGACGTACCATATTTAAGTTCTTCTCATTAAATCCACACAGCTCAAACATGAGGTTGCCACAAAACTCTGATAACATGCCCTGGCTGCAAAATTCAGCAGCAAACAAGTCAGCAAAAAAATTCTGTCGTATGAATTCTTTTGTACCAACTACAGTCTGTAAAATTACAAAGATTCATATTTAATAAAATTACAGATATTGGAGATAAAACCTGCCCTTCCTTCTATCTGCCAATCAAATAATGTCTCCTACAGTATATTCAAGTTCTGTGTTCAATACACATTTAAATAAATCAGGTGATTAGGAAGTGGAAGACTATTCGCCATTCCAATTGTCCTTACAGTGAAGAATTTTTCCTTCAGATTTTCGAATCCTTAATTATTTCCTTCTACTTACACCTCTCCTCTCCCTCCTTGGTATCTACAACCTTCAGATACAGCTAAACTACCACACTCTCCCTCCATCTTTTGGCCAAGCTACAGGAACATAGGCATTACTATACCAGATCAGACCACTGGTTCAACCAGTACAATTACTGGTCTCTGCAGTACCACATACTTCAGAGGGAGATACTTGAATCCTTATAATAGAAAATCATGGAACAACATGCCAGTCAGGGAAGACACCTCCAATCCCTGGCAGCTCAAGGTTGTTTTATATCCTGAAGCAATAAGGCGAAAATCCCTTGTTTTGTACCTTACCTAGTATAGCTGGATGTACTCATTAACCATATAAATGCCTAATCCTCCTTTGAACCCTGCTAAGCTTTTTCCTTTTAGAGTATTAGATTTGTTGCCCTTCAGTTTTACTGAACGCTACCCTTTTCTTGTATTAGGAGAAGGGGTAAGTGGCAAAGCTTTGTTACTACCACGACACCATTTTCTATTTTATAAACCTCTCATGTCTCCTTTTATTCTACTCTCTAAATAGTCCAAGACTTTTTCATTCCCCCATGACACTGAAGTCTGCCCATCCCTCTAATTGGTTTCCTAATTCTGCTATAACATACTTTATGGGTAAATTTTGGCACAGTGAACACAGATTATGGATTAAGGTATGTGACTAGCTTTAACATTTGTACAAATTGCAAAGTAAAATCTCTGGAAATTCTAGAATGTCTCACTTCATTTTAACTGTTCTGTCCTAATTGGTTTTAGAATCCCCACCAAAAAGTCCAACTAACTTTGGTTAACAGATATTCTGTCTAAAAAAAATCACATACCTTGATCACTGCATCGGGAAGTAATGCAAGCTTTGTCAACAGGCTTTGGGCATATTTAAGTGTGGCTACAGGAGCTAAAGCAAAATACATTTTGATTCTTTGAGCCAGCTGGGGCATGGTTGAAAATGTTATAAAAGCTGAAAATGAAGAAAGAGACGTACAAGTTACTATTGCAAGGAGTTCAAGCACAATGTTTAGATTTTGTGAAAACTATTTTACAAACTGTAAGGAGAACAGAAATGTTGAGAATTTTTAAAGGGTCAATTGAAAACACAAGCTGTTTATAATGTAAACATTACCTAGCTGCATGTGCGGTCCACACATTGCAAAACCCCCCATTGAAGTATGAGGATGAGATGACGACACTTTCAGTCTGTAACTTTCTTTCAGATGAAAGTAACTTGAATGGAATTTAGTGCCTTTGCCTTGCTTAATAAAACTTTTTTTTGGAACAAAGTTTTGCTGGCTTCGAGTTTTCCTTAAAGTGTGATTATAGTCAGAAAAACAACTGTCAGAATGGCACCTCCTACTCAGATGTCCTTCCTCGGTATTGCCAGACCCAGATTTACTTATTTGAGTAAAAGAAATAAGCATTTATTACTCATTAGCACTGCAGAAACCAAATAACTATTGTAACGCTGAGTGGGCTCCTACTGTGGTTCATGCATCAACAAAATTGTTAACTGAATTTCTATGAGCCTGTCTACCCTAGGATAAAATGATTTATTTTACTACATGGCAGCTATGCAATTCTAAACCTAGAGAAGACAGGGCAATGGTATTTTAAAATGTAATCTGCTTGTGGACATGTTAGTTTTAACAATACACTTTCTTTCTAGTGTGGACAAGCCCAAGAGCACAATCTGCACTTCATGGTGTACACCTTAATTTCACTTTAACCACACACTCCTGTTGGATCAGTGTTATTGGTGATGGTGGTGTGCAAGTCAAAAAACAGAACATGGCATTCAGATGACACAGCTACCAGAACATGATATTGCCCTAAAAAGTTCCCCTCTAGTCACATGTGATATCTCCAGCACAGCAGAAATTGGGGTCTGTGGGGGGGGAGGGGAAGAGATCTAGACTTCAAAGGACAGATAGTTCCATTGTTAACAACAGACACTGCATTCCCCTCAAACTTACCTGTCGTGGTGCCTTCTGAATGTCCAACATAATACAGTTTCTCTTGTCCAGTTTTCTGCACAATAAAATCTATCACTGCTGGATGGTCATATTTAGCCATTTCATCATAGCTACAAAAGGAAGGGTGGTCATCTTTATGTTAGCTGTGTAATTGTCTGCATTTGAACACCAAAAGCCTTAGAACTGAAAAACAGTCATAGCACTACAAGCTTCTCCATATTATTCCCCCAAGCACTTCAAATGTTTTTAGCCCCCTCTGCACTGGGCCAGGAACTGACATAAGGAACTATATTTAAACTCTGTTCCGGCTACACCAATCAATATAGATCATAGGCACTAACTGTGTTTAAAAATAAGAACACATTGTTTTAGATACAGGGCTACATAATTGTTGCAGAGTTGTGTAAAACTGTTTTACTTCTTTGGTAAATCCACACAATACAGTCAGTTATTTGATTTAACAATTTATCATGTACCATAATAATTTTAGTGTTCATCCCCAGAGAATTCCAAATACTGTATCGACAGAGAAAGACAATAAGACCAAATTTTTTGTGTGTCCACTAATTCTGGAGGCGCAGTCCGACATCTCAAGGCCTGATTTTTTTAGATGCTTAGCAACTACAACTCCAATTGACTTAAATGGACTTGAAGATTTCAACTCCTCTGAAAATCCAGCTATAAATTGTGAAATTAGAAATTAGTGTTTGGGCCTAATTCTTACTTTATTAGGACAATGGATTCCCAGCATCACTTTACAAAACAAAATAAACTGGTCGTGTCATAGTTTTCCCCAAAATTATAGTCTACCTGAAAGCCCAGAATTCCTCTTGGTGCACTGAAAGGTTTACGTGTCGTCTGGACCAAGTGTTCCCTCTACTATTTCCTATCCAAACATCATAGCCAGCATCTGCTAGAATGAAGCCCAGGCTGTTTGTGGCCAGATTAATAATCCAACTGGAACCATCTGCAAGTAAACCATGCTGCAGAAACACAACAGGCTTTGGACCTGTAAGAGAGATACACCGAATATTACATACAAGCAAAACTTCTGTGACACTGATAATAAAACAGCACTCATGCTTCATAGTCAAATTTCTAAATCCAGCGTTAACTTCTGGAGAGAGATTTAGTTGAATTGCCAAGGACTGTATTTTAAAGGATTTTAATTGAAAAAGACAAAGTAGGAAGACTGCATAGAACCCTTCTTTCATTTTTTGTGCAAGTGGGTCTCAACCCAAGAAAAGTGTCAGGGGAAAATGGTGTTTCTCAAATGCATCACTACTAAATATAGAAATCTTTAGAGAAGATTTAAGGAAATGGCTTATTATTACCATAAGCTACATGCAAACAGAGAGTGTCTTTCAGTATTAGTCCTATTGTACTTGATTTTCAAATGATTTGATTTTGATATGTAGTTTAGGCTCCAAGCAGCACATGTCTGGTTGTATCTTAGGTTAGTGAGCATCACTCTGATTATTGGATCCAGGATTTCATTGTCTATTGGAGAGAATGCAAGCAATTGGGCTCAGTTTCCTCAGGTACTCCACACCTGTTACCACAATATCTGTATCTCACTGAGTCAGTTTCTCTTGCTCTCCCCTACACTCAGTGTCCACGTTTATTCCCCATTCAGTAGCTTCTGATAACATTTGGTTTTAAGTGTCATGTAGCGAGTGCCAGTGCACCTTCTATCACTGTATTTCAGATCATTTCCTTTTCAGAGTCATTACTTTTGCTGCCCCACTCCCTGCACTCATATATATGCACAGTTCTGTGTAAATGACCGAGAATAAATAAGTATCTGCCAATCATCCCAGCTTGATCTCAGTTGTGAACACTTGTCCCAAAGAGCTGGTATTTGGAGTACACTAGTAGGTAAAGAAGGCTTCCCCTCCACCTCAGGAAAGCAACTATCAGCTCAAGCCCAGAAGGGGAATCACTGCAGAGAAAGTGGTTCCAGGGACCAAGGGGGTTTGAATGGCTAGGAGGGGATGCCGCTACCAAAGAGCATTTCTAGTCTTCACCAGAGTCTTGACTAAGTTGACCACCAAACTCTCAGTCCCCTTCCCCTCCAAACCAAACAACCACTCACCCCTGCTCTGAAACCTACCAGCCACAGTCTTCCCACCACCAGAGTCCCATCTCTCCCCTCTTCCTTTCCACAAATTACTGTGATAGAAACATTTCACCAGCCACGGTACTTCAACAAACAGTTTAAAGATGACAACATAGCTCATGTCCTTAGCATACATATGGTCTACTATATAAAATTAAAGCTCTGTAGATCTAACAGCCAAAAGGCCTATTTACAACTGAGGCTAGTTAAATGATTTCTTTACAAAATTAATACAGCTGGCACAGAAAGGTATTCCATTTTGCAGAGGATTTCACTATTTTGAAATATGGTTTCATTTCAATTTGGAACAAATCCTCAAAATTTCAAATGTATCCACAAAAGGGAAGGAAGTCCTGGCTTCAGAGCAGTCCACCTGGTAGGCTGCCCTGGAGCTGTGTGCCCTGGAAACCTGGGCTTCAGGGGAGCCAAGGTAGGCAAGGGGACAGGAAACTAAGCGTGTCCCCATTGGAAACCTGGCTGGTTTCCAGAGGATCTCCATGGAACATTTCAATATCATTCAGTTGGCAAATTCTGACAAAAAAAATTGCATCTGCAGTGACTCAAAATTAAGTGTGCAAAAAATAAATTGATAGAAGGAAAAGCTTTATACTATTTCAAAAGAAACTATCTCAGAAGAGCACTATGAAGAGGATGAAGAGTGGATGCCAAGGAAGAGATCGGTTTTCACATTACGTAGGCAAACATTAAACTAAAACAGTAACTGAAATTTACACAGCATTCAGACAAACGTATGAAGCTTTTATATGAATGATGTTCATGTGTGTCTATAATACTACTGAGGGCTTAGTGGTTTATATTTGAAATTGATACAGAAAATTAGCAAAAACAGATTTTCCTTAATCCAAATTATGTATTTTCAGACTTATAAATGACAGTTAAGAGTTAATCAAAATCATCATAAATTTGGCAGACTGCACCAATAAAAATTGACATCAAACTCAATACCGGTCTCACTGGAGAGAACAGAAGTTTACAAAAACACAATATCAGCATGAACTGAATATACTTTATCTATTACTTCTACAGTTACTGTTCCCATACTATAAAGGTTCCCCCTTGAGCCCATGCTGAACAGCAACAAAGCCTACAGACTGATGGTCTCTGTTTTAGATTTGTGGCTCGTGCATCTTTTGGACAAGAGATAATGTTGCTCAAGGCAGAATAACTGACTTAGACCTCAACATTTAGATTGCAGCAGTGGCACTTCAGTCATCCTAGCCTCTTTTTCACACCCATAAAGGTTCATACCAGGATTCAGTTTTCCATCCACACAGGCAAAAGCCTTTCATCACATCAGCCTTCAGTTTGTCTCCCAATTTTGCTTACTCCCTCCTCTTTTCCTGCCTTCTATGTTGTACTCCCACATTTCCTCTTGTCCTCCCTACCCACCCAGTACTCCTTCCCTTGTCCTCTGACTTTTAGGAGACCTTTACCTGCACCTTTATTCTCCCAGATTCTCATATACACTTCATGGTCCTCTACCAGCTTTTAGAGTGTTTCTCTGCAGCATTTTCTGCCACCTACCATAAAGACAATTTGCATTGGTGATGTGTTCTCTATGGGGACTAAGAGGAAAGCAGAGTATGGACATGTTTGAGGGTCCTTGCAGGGACACTGTTTAACTCCTGCGAGGCTGAAGCTACAGATGGACTTTTCCACAGCTGGAGGCCAGGACAGGAATGTCACTGCAGAAAAACTAGCATTCAGGTAACTCGGGGAAACTCTCCTCCATTCTGTACAAAATTGTCACGCACATTCATGCAGAGCAGACAGAATGCCTGCTGAAATGCTTAGGAAGAACAGTAGTATAAGGGATGGGAATACAAGATGGTTCAGTTGATGTAGAAGGAACTTTTGTTCATTGTCATGGTCAGTAAACTGACATGAAATGAAGACTAGTATGTCTGTCAGCAAACACATTCAAAAACTTCTAGGCTTAATTTTTATAACCACAAATCCTTTCTTCCATGCATATTATAGAAATTAAAATATATATATTATACAACACAAACATCCTCATAAAGTTAAAACTACAGAGAAAAATACTGGCTCCCAGTAACAATAGTAGAACCCCATCTTTAGATTTGCAGAATTTGCTAAGACCCCTGTAAACCTCCTGTATGTATTGCTGTAATCTACGTCATATTTAAGACAGGAAGGAATTTAAGGTTACAACAAGTTTCCTATTTAATACGGACATAAATGTTACCTGCGTTGTCAGCATTTACTTTCCCATGAGGAATTCTGTTAACACTGAGGATATAGCCGTCTGCTGTCATAACATCATACTCCTCACTGGGGTATCCCCTGTATTGAATTATTTCACTCTGCAGGAAGAAAAAAAATCAAAGGCTTTGATCTCAGACTGCCAACAGGTTTTCAATTTTTGAAGGCTTTCCTAGGCCATGTATTTACTATTAGGGGATTTTACTGGAAGTACTTTCTGGTGGGATATTTTCAAGGAATCTGAACTGTGGGGCATTATCTGTTATAGCCTCTGTCGGTTTATTCCACAAAATAAGGTGAATTAATAATGTATATTTCATTGTTTCTCAGAGATTCCCCCCCACCAACCCAACTCTCTCTTTAATACATTACTTACAATATTCATATACATTTCAGGATTGTCATTTGACCTGCTGTCAGAGATTCCTTGCACCAAAATAATTCCATGGATCAAACATGTTACAGCTACAGAATGCCACATCTTGGGTCAGCCTAGAATAATACATGTTACGTATTAGTGCTATCTGAATCATGCATAAGTCTTCCATGCAGAAAGTGTCCTCACCAGTTATGACCAAGTAGCTTAATGATCCATATAGTCTGCCTAAAAAAACAAGTTATATTGGGCCTGCAAAACTCAGGAACTATGCTACGTATTCTTGAGCACCATCTTGTCCATTAACACATAACTTTTATAAGCTGAATAATGCAGGACTGAGTCCTGTTTTCCTGTTGCTTATTTTACTGTTGTCATATACTATGTTGGGCACAAAATATTCAGCCCCGGCTATGTGAAGCTCTAGGCTGCACTGTTTATGCTGTATTTGGTCTCAGTTCTGTAAAACAGCAGCACCACACAGTGTCAGAGACTCAGTAGATGTGGTGTAAAGAGCCATAATTACTTTTAACCTTAATATCCGGTTCATTACAGATACTAGAGATGGGTCTGCGATTTGAAGTTCAGATTCAAAATTAATCAAATATAATTAATCAAAATTAATGGCTCAACCATTAAGGAAATAGGAGTTAGGTGCAAAGCTTCGATCAATTTTTCCAGGGCAAGAAAGAAAAACATTTTCCATTCCCTTCTAATTAAGCCAGTTGCTTCAGCAAAGAAGAAAATAACCAACAATGCAATTTAGAAAGACAGTTCTCCACTGCAATCTCTTCTGTATTGTCCTGTCCATCTTTTTCCTCTTCTTCCTGGGGAGCAACTTGTCCTTCCAGCAGTTCTTTGTAAGCTATCCACATCTTCATAGGAATCAAATAATTATCTGCCTTTTCTGGAGCATTAACGAATCTAGCTTTTTCACCATTTAGGATCTTTTTTTGGCTGGACACCATAGTGCAAAAAACTTTAATCTAGCATTGAGACTCCATTTCTACATCCGTAGCTGTAAGCTGTTTATCTTGAAATATTCTTACCAAATACAGTCCAAGTCTCTAGTAAGCCTCAGATCTTCCTATAGGTGCTGGAGACAAAAAGTTCTCTTATAAATACTGGGGGCATGCTCTCAACAGGGTTTGAAGTGCAAACTGCGATGTGCCCTATCTCTAAATCAAATCCTGTATCTTCAATTGCAATGATATGCAAGTCAGAAGGAAGTCAACATGCTGTTCTCCTGGCTCCCTTTGAATGATTTTAGTCACTCCTTCATTTGATTCAAGTTCTGCCAGCAGGCAGTTGATTCAAGATCTGCCAGTAGGCAGGCTTTCTTATCTTACACCAGTGGGCAGCATTTCAAATTCATTGTGCACTTTCGTGATCCTTCAGGCTACCCATTCTCTGCTCCACTTCAGTGAGCCTCTCTTTAAAACCATCTAGGATAGTCTAAAGCAGTGGTCTCCAAAGTGGGGTGCGCGCGACGATCCATTGGGGGGCGCGGCAAGAGGAGCGCCGCTGGAGCAAAAGGGCGGCATAGCAGGAGTACCGTTAATAAATAAAATAAAATAATTTTTTTTTAAAATATTGTTTATTTCATCTTTATCTCATCCTTTTTTAATTTCTATTTTGTGTATGTTTGATAATGTACATAATATATTAGTACAGTAGTACATGTATATAATTTATACATAAATAAATATACATATATTGGGGGTGCATGCTCAAAAAATTTTTACTGATAGGGGTGTGCGATCAAACAAGTTTGGAGACCACTGGTCTAAAGGATTTGAGGGTGGCTGGTAAAGCTATGACATGTTCAAAGAGATATTTTTTATCACCACTTGGTACTCTTTGAAAAATGTGTTTTCAATTCCCTCCCTTCCATTCATTATTAGCTACAGAGTTTGCCAGCAGCAAACACTGGAAACTAATTTAAAATTAAAAATTAATATTACAGCCATCCCTAAGATGCTTTTGACAGTGAAGAGTGTTTTTTCTATTTAAAAGTATTTTCTACTCTGAGACTTCACGTAAGCAGTAGTAAACAATATAACTAAGACTGAAATGTAGCTTCTAACCCTTGCTAACTCTCAGACACATTTGTTTTGTGCTAGAATTTGTTTTAGAATTCAGAAACACCATTTTTAGTTCTATATGCATGTACATGGCAATAGGAAGAGAGAAATACTCTCAGACTCCTATGCATGTACAAATGTGCTGATTGCTTTAAAAGGCGGACATAGTTTTGTTCAAATTTAGCAGGTCTCTTGGGTTTTAATAAGCATGATTTAAGACACTTATATCTTTAAAACTACTGAAGAAGTTATTTAAAGTTTTTGACTAATGAGAACCAGGATGCAGAGTCTCAAGAAGTTCACAGTTTAAACAATAATGATAGTATTCTCCTTTTGATTCTGCAGTCTGTTTTGGGTGTTGTGATAAAGTAAAAGAAACTTATGTCTTTGAATTAAGTTTTTGGCAAAAAAATAATATTGATTCAATGTTAATATCGGCTACATGTTAATAGTGTGTCTTTTCTCATTGAATGGAGCATTAGATATTAGAATCTTGTAACCGTCGCATTAGCTTGCTATTTATCATTCAAGATTGTTCTATCAGATTCTTCCTTTCTGCTCCTCTAATTATGAAACAAAAGAATACACTTCAGAATCAGAACATTTAAAGAACTTTACTTTTATTGAATTCAAAAGTTATGTAAATAGAGATGATAGATTACAATTATAGAGATTTATTTTTAGTGAATGGCATACGTCAGCTCATACCAGGGCCAGCTCTAGGCACCAGCATTCCAAGCATGTGCTTGGGGTGGAACTTCTCAAGGGGTGGCATTCCGGCCCTTTGGGGGTGGCTCTTTTCAAGGGGTGGCACTCTTTTTTTTTTTTTTGCTTCGGCGGCAGCCCTCCTGCTTTTTTTTTTTTTTTTCGCTTGGGGCGGCAAAAAACCTGGAGCCGGCCCTGGCTCATACATATATAGAACAATCTCCTTATAATAGCCTTTTTCCACTACCTTCTTCTTCAAGGGGACAATAAAAAGACATGCCTATTGGATCTCTTCATGGTCTGTATTGATAATCACTGGGATTAGTGCAGAATGACTTTTGGTGATGTGACAGGAGTATTGACCCTGACCCTAGGTGGGTGACTGGGACCATAAAATAAAGTCTGGCCCAGATCCTCAACTGCATTAAAAACAGTGTAGTTCCAGTGACATCAAAGGAATTACATATTTAAAAGTAAGAAACAGCTTGGGTGCTTTTCTGAATTTGGGCATTGTGATTGCGTGTCTAGTCTAGCCACATGTATCAGTTGTGCCCTATGCATTCAATTCACCTTATAGAAAAGGTCATCCAGACACGAGCTAAGAAAATCGTCTTGGAAGCAGATCTACCCTCCTATCCATGATGTATTTAATTTACGACACATACTTTAGAAAGCAGAAGACTTAAAACTTGTGTGTGGTGCTTTAAAAATGTACTTTGCTAGTTCAATTACTTTTTTGGATACGTATGTGCTGCTGACCTAATATCATTAAAGAAAATCTTATTAAAGTAAATATAGTGAATATAGACCATTATGTGCAAATAGTTTTGTAGTTCACTAAAAATCAAGAAAAACAGATATAAACAGAAATTAATCAAATCCTTGATCCTACAGCCACATTATTTTCACGGATCATTATTTTCATGGGTTTTTCCTCATCAAGTCGAGGATTTCATTATACATGCGCTTAGGTGCATCGAGGCCCCAGATGAAATCCAGATGGTTCCAGTCAGGAATCGCCTTGTGGTAAACCAGATTAGTGACTTGTTGGCGCAAAAGGGCAACATCCCTAGGGTCAGCGAGCAAGTCATTTCCAGCACTCCACATTGCAGTTGGGACTTGCATGTTCTTCACATTGTATAAGGGAGGAGTATCCTTTAAAAAGGGGGTTTTATAAAAGAAAAAAAAAGAGTTTCATGTCACTAGAGGATTATTTAAAACAAAGAACAACTTCATAATGATTTATTGTAGTTCTGGAAAAGATAGCAATGAGGACAAGGGAGTTGTGAATCAGAAGTTTTGAATTTCCTGACAGTTCGTATTTGAATTTTCAACTGGGAAATTCATTGCATCATTTTTGGAACTAAATTTTCCTAATTTCTTTAAAGAAACAGTAACAAATGATCCCTCACTCTCACAGATCTTGGGAGACAGACCTATCCTCGCTTACAGACAACCCCCCAACCTGAAGCAAATACTCACCAGCAACCACACATCACTGAACAAAAACACTGACCCAGGAACCTATCCTTGCAACAAAGCCCGATGCCAACTCTGCCCACATATCTATTCAAGTGATATCATCATAGGACCTAATCACATCAGCCATGCCATCAGGGGCTTGTTCACCTGCACATCTACCAATGTGATATATGCCATCATGTGCCAGCAATGCCCCTCTGCCATGTACATTGGCCAAACTGGACAGTCTCTACGCAAAAGAATTAATGGACACAAATATGACATCAGGAATCATAACATTCAAAAACCAGTAGGAGAACACTTTAACCTGTCTGGTCACTCAATGACAGACCTGCAGGTGGCAATTTTGCAACAAAAAAGCTTCAAAAACAGACTCCAACAAGAAACTGCTGAGCTTGAATTGATATGCAAATTAGATACAATCAACATAGGCTTAAATAGAGACTGGGAATGGCTGAGCCATTACAAACATTGAATCTATCTCCCCATGTAAGTACTCTCACACTTCTTATCAAACTGTCTGTACTGGGCTAGCTTGATTATCACTTCAAAAGTTTTTTTTTCCCCTCTTACTTAATTCGCCTCTCAGAGTTGGTAAGACAACTCCCACCTTTTCATGCTCTCTGTATGTGTATATATATCTCCTCAATATATGTTCCATTCTATGCATCCGAAGAAGTGGGCTGTAGCCCATGAAAGCTTATGCTCAAATAAATTTGTTAGTCTTTAAGGTGCCACAAGTACTCCTGTTCTTTTTGTGGATACAGACTAACACGGCTGCTACTCTGAAACCAGTAACAGAACAGAAACATACGTTTTAATATGCAAGGTTAGACATTCCAACTGGAAGAAAAGACCAACTAACTGATTCTATTTTGAAATAAATTTTGAATTTGGTTCCTAACCTTTGCTCTCTCTCTCCCCCCCTCCTTTTTTTTTTTTTAAATAAGAGAAAGACAAATATTTCCCCATTTGGAGAGGTTTACCTGATTATAGTGCAAATGGTTGAACAGGATTCCCCAGTCATAAGCTTTAAGTTCACCAGTTTCAATTGCCTAGAGTAAAAGATTAAAATCAAATTTATATATATTTTAGTAAACATAATTGTGATCATTGTGAGAAAAAGACAGGTTCATTACTTCATAAATTTGCAGATTTTTCACATGTAGAGGTTAATAAGGTTAAGGTTTCATATGTAGAGGTTAATAAGGTTAAGGTTCTGCCTTAAAACCTGAGGGAGTGAAATACGGACAGACAGCAGTTGAAGGAAAACTGGGTTGTCATATATACCCCAAGGCAACTGGAATGGATGTAGCAGAGCAAGTCTGGTGCTTCTAAACAGATATATGGCCACAAGTGGAAAGTATTTAAAATATATGGTTACACCATGTTTACTCTGCTATATCTATCTATCTATCTATAATGTAAATAGCATGACAGAAAAAAATGGGTATTTTGTTTACTGCATTCTCATGTATTCTGGTGTGGGTTGGCAGTCAATATCAATTTGCAAGATAATTAACATTTTACTCAAGGGAAAAAAAACCTAAGGTTTTGTCTACACTACTGCGGTAAGTCGACCTAAATTATGCTACTCTAGCTACGTGAATAACGTAACTGGAGTCAACATAGCTTAGGTCGACTTACTGCAGTGTCTACACCACGCTGCGTCGACGGGCGATACTCTCCCATTGACTTACCGTACTCTTCTTGTTCCGGTAGAGTTCCAAGTCGACCGGAGAGTGCTCTGTTGTTGATTTAGCGGGTCTTCAACAGACCTGCTAAATTGACCCCTGCTGCATCGATCACAGCAGCGTTGATTGCCAGTAAGTGTAGACATGGCCTTAATAGCAGTGCTGCCCTATAAGATTTCTATGCATTTAAGGTATTTTCATGACACTGCCAACGGTCTGTTTTGCAAAATATACTATGCGAGGCCATTAAGGGAGAATTAATTTTTTCGATGAGGCAATTCCATCTGGATTGATAATTTATTCTGAATGACAACATTTCCTGACAGAATAGTATGGGAGACTGGCCATAAATCAATTTTCAAATACAATGTATAATTGTTACATTATGATTGAAGGGCACTTTATGTTTCAGAAATTCTACCTGTTTCCAATGAATCATATTTTGTACAGATGTTCCTGCTGGGGCATGTGCTGTATACACATGTACTCGGCTCTGAAAAGAAACATTTAAATTTCACAAGAAGTTTCATTCAGAAAGTGGCTCCATTTATTTATTTATCACAAATCAATGAAGACAATTTCAAGGATTAAATCAGTCTTTAAAAAAAAAAACAAAAAAAAACCACCCCATGAGGAACGGCTGTAGATTTATACATACCATATTTAAGTTCTTCTCATTAAATCCACACAGCACAAACAGGATATTACCACAAATCTCTGATAATATCTCATGGCTGCAAAATTCAACAGCAACCACCTCACCAAAGTAAGTGTGGGGTAAGAAATCTTTATTCCCAAATAAAATCTGTAAAATTACAAAGATTTATATTTATTACAATTACAGATATTGGAGATGAAATCTTCCCTTCCCTTCCCTCTATTAATGCTAGAACTCAGATGTAATATAGGGGACATTCTATGTTCAATGTATATTTAAATAACTCAGGTGAGGACGGTTGGAAGACAACTCCCTATTCTAAAAATCTCACTGTTAAGAATTCTTCCTTTAGATCTCAATTACTATTTTCTAATCCTTAATTCTTCCTAGTTTTACTCTTTGGATAGTCCTAAATAATTCCTCTCCTTCTTTGGTATTTGCAACCTTCAGGGCCTACTAAGCTATCACTTAGTCTCTTGGCAAAAGTAATTGGCATTACCATGCCAGATCAGGCTAGTGGTCCAACTAGTCCAGTTACTGCTCTCTGCAGTAACACATGCTTCAGAGGAAGATACTAAAATCCTCATAATGGAGAATCATGCCAGTTGGGGGAAATAACTTCCAAACTCATGGCAGTTCATGATTAGTTTATACCCTGAAGCAATAAGGTTGATATCCCTTATTTGTATCCTACCTAGTATAGCTGAATATCCTCATTACCCATAAAAATATCTAACCCGCCTTTGAATCCTGCTAAGCTTCTTCCTTTTAGAGTTTTAGATTTGTTGCCCTTCAGTTTTACGGAATTCTACCCTTTTCTTGTATTAGGAAAAAGGGTAAGGTAGAGTGGCAATGCTTTGTTACCACCTCTACACCATTTACTATTTTATACACCTCTCCTGTCTCCCTTTAAGTCATGCACTTTCTGAATAATCCAAGATTTTTTCCACTCTCCCATCAAACTGAAGTCTGCCCATGCCTCTAATCAGTTTTCTAATTCTGCTATACCATACTTTAAGGGTAAATTTTGGCACCACAAACACAGATTATGGACTAATGTATGTGACTAGCTTTAACACTGGTGCAGATTGCACACTAAAAATCACTGGATATTCTACAGTGTCTCAACTCATTTTAGAATCCCCACCAAAAGGTCCTACTAACTTTGGCCAATAGATATTCTGTGTGAAGAAATTGCATACCTTGATCATTAAATTGGGAAGTAATGCAAGTTTTGTCAACGGGGATTTGGCATATTTCACTGTGGCTACAGGAGCTAAGGCAAAGTACATTTTGATTCTCTGAGCCAGTTGGGGCATGGTTGAAAATGCTATGAAAGCTGAAAATGAAGAAAGAAACGTACAAGTTACTATGGTGGAGTTCAGGCACAATGTTTAGTTTTTGTAAAAACTATTTTACAAACTGCAATGAGAACAGAAGAATTTTCAAAGGGTCAATTGAAAACAGAGGCTGTTTATAATGTAAACATTCTCTAGCTGCATTTGTGGCCCACACCTTGAAGTGCTGTTCTAGGTCGCAATTTTCAAAAGACTCGAGTACTAGGAAGTTCCCATTGAAGTTTGAGGATGAGATGATGACACTTGAAGTCTGAAACTTTCTTTCAGGTGAACTTAGCTGGAATGTAATTTAGTGCCTTTGCATTAGCTTAATGAAAAGCTGTGTTAAAACAAGGTTTTGACTATTTGAAAGTAGAGTCCTGAGTGTGCACGTCAGATTTCCCATAAAGTGTGATTATAGTCAGAAAAACAACTGTCAGAATGGCACATTCCTACTCAGATGTCCTTCCTCTGTATTGCCAGGCTCAGATTTACTTATGTGAGCAAATGAAGTAAGTATTTATTACTCTTGTTAGCACTGCAGAACCCAAATAGCCATAGTAATGCTGAGCGGGCTCCTACCGTGGTTCATATATCAAAAGAATTGTTAACTGAATCTCTCTGAGTCCACCCTAGTATAAAATGGTTTATTTTTCTATATGGTGGCTATTATGCAATTCTAAACCCTAGAGAAAACAGGGCAATGGTGTTCTAAAAAGTTAGTTGGCCAAGGTGGGAACCACAGGTGTTCAAATACAATGTTCCTGCTCTCTGTTAGGATTTTATAATGTGCTAGTTGAAACATGTTGTTAACTCACATGTTCTAGCAATACACTTTATTCCTAAAGAGGGCAAGCCCAAGATAAAAATCTGTACTTCATGGTGTGCACCTTAACTACACACTCCAGTTGCATCTGGGTTATGGAATGATTATATGCAAGTCTGAAAAGAACAGAACATGACTTTCAGATGACAGAGCAACCAGGACATGACATTGCCCTAAAAATTCTCTTCTGGTTGCCTGTGGTATTTGCAGCAGAAACAAAGGGAATTGGAACAGGGTGCATGTGTGCATGGGAGGTGGGTGTGGGAGAGATCTAGCTTATAATGGACAGTTATTTCCATAACTAACAATACACAGTATTCCCCTTAACTTACCTATAGTGGTGCCTTGTGAATGGCCAACATAATACAACTGCTCTTGTCCAGTTTTCTGCACAATAAAATCAATCACTGCTGGAAGGTCATATTTAGCCATTTCATCAAAGCTACAAAAGGAAAAAGTACCATCTTTAAGTGTAATGGAATTAGATATATACTTTTAAACACATAATGTCTTTGAACCATAGAATAGGCATAGCACATGCACTGCAAGCCTCTCCATACTGTTCCCCCAAAGTGCCTCAAATGTTTATAGCCCCATCCACACTGGGCCAGAAACTGAGGTAAGGAATCATGTTTAAACCCTTTTCCACTATATCAGTCAGAATGATTCACTGGTCCAAACTGTGTTTTAAAATAAAATAAAATATATATATTTTTTTTGTTTGAGATACAGCTCTCATATATCCATGTTAGTTGCAACTATGTTTAAAGAAAGTCTCTAATGGCAATTTCTGACAATGACTGCCAGATACTGTAGCAAGGCTTTTGAACTTTTTTGTCCTTTGGTAAATTCAAATCACAGTTAAAAGGCATTTGATTTCACTGAATTTATCCTGTACTCATAATAAATTTAGTAATTCCTAAAGAACTCCAAGCAGGATACAGAGAAATAGACAATAACAACACCTACATATTTAAATTTGTCCACTAATTCTGGGGGTGCAGTCTGACAAATCGAGTGCCTGATTTTCTGAGATGCTAACCATCTACAACTGCAACTGACTTGAATAGAACTGGATGTGTTCAACACCTCTGAAAAAATCCAGGTGTAATTGTCAAATTGGGCATTCAAAATTACTGGACACATTTTAGTGTTTTAGCCTAATTCTTTATTAGTTTCTCACTGAATTAGTGAAAGCTTTCACACCACCACTTTATAAAACAAAATAAATTGGTCACATCATTGTTTTTCCCAAATTATAGTCTACCTGAAAGCCCAGAATTTCTCTTGGTGCACTGAAAGGGTTACATGTCGTCTAGACCAGGTGTTCCCTCTGCTGTTTCCTATCCAAACATCATAGCCTGCATCTGCCAGAATGAAGCCCAGGCTGTTTTTAGCCACATTGGTGAGCCAGGTGCTGCCATCTGTAAGTAAACCATGCTGCAGAAACACAACAGGCTTTGGACCTGAAAGACAGAGACACTGCATATTCCACACAACCAAAACTTTTGTGACATTGATAATAAAATGACACTCATGCCCCAAAAACCAAACTCCTGACTCCAACACCTACTTCTAGCTGTAGAGGGATTAAGTTGAATTGCCAGAGACTGTAATGTGGAATTCCTTAAAGACACTTCTTACAACAGGAAAACTACATAGAAGTATTCTCTCACTTGTACTACTGGGTGTTAAACAAAGAACAATTTTATGGAAAAATTATATTTCTCAAATGCTATAATCACTAAATATGGAAAACTTGGGAGAAGATTTAAGGGAATGGCTTATAATTACCATGGCTAAATGCATACTGAAGGTGTACTTCAATATTAGTCCTATTATATTTGATTATCAGAAAACTTATTTGTTGTGTAGTTCAGCTCCAAGCAGTACATGCCTGGAAAGTTTCATCCTGAATCCTGGATCTACAGCCTCTCAGCTTCTTCACATAGTCCACACTAATTCCCATAATAACTGTATCTTGGTGCGGCAGTTTCTCATGATCTACTCCCACCATCATGTGGCTATGTTCAGACCCCTCCTAATCATTGCTACAATACTGTGATTCCCAAAGTGGGGTCCCCACACTTCTGCGGGTCTGCCGTGGGCTCTGCTGGGGTCGGTCCCTGGAGCCAGAACCAGCACACACTGGAACAGCATTCCGGCTCTTTTGCCATGTGGAAGATGCTATTTTGTTCTCAAAATGGCATCCTCTGCAAAGTGTGACCTCTGACGCACTATGCATGCCGGGTCACACTGGAGGGGGCGTTCTGGTAGTACCAGAAATGAAAGGGGTACAGGACACTTAGTAAGATGCCAAAGAGTTCCTTGGGGAAAAAAGTTTGGGAACCATTGCTATAATATTAATTGTTTTTTTAAAGTATCATGAAGTCAGTGCCATAGCACCTTATACCACTGCATTTCAGACCTTTTTCCTTAAAAAGCCCCGACATGAATCCCTTTCACTGCACTTACAACCATGGACACCATAATTAGCAGTAATTCCAGTTTGATCTATGTTGTGATAAGTTGACCTGGGGACCTGGTGTCCAGAGTACACTGGCAGGTATAGGAGCCTTCCCTGTCCCCTCCTGAAAACAACTGGCAGCTCAAGCCCAGCAAGGAAATGTGTTTTACTGCACAGGAAGTGGTGCCAGAGAACAAAGAGATTTGAACTGCTTGAAGGGGATGATGCTACCTAAGAGGGTTTTTTTTGCCTTCACTAGGGTCTTGACCAAACTGGGACCAGCACCACTCACCTTCCTGCCTTTGAACCTATAAGTTGCCCACCTCTCCTTCTTCCCCCTCCCTAACACCATTGCAATAGTTTATGGAAACATTTAACCACCCCATGGAACTCAAACAAAGTAGTTAAAATAGACAACATAGCTCAAGTCCTTAACATAGTTATCTAAAACTAAAGATCTGAGATCTAAACAGTGAGGAAGTATATTTACAATTGACACTAGTTAAATGATTTCTTTGCAAATTAATGCAGTTATTCAAAATTAAGTATGCAAAAATGAAATTGATGGAAGGAGAGAAGTTTTATATAAAATTAAAAATACAGTGAACCATCAATCATCAGACAAGCCAAAAACCAGATTTAAAACCTTTTTAAAAAATATTCTATTGTTCCCAGACACAGTGTTGTTGTAGCCATGTTGGTTCCAGTATATTAGAGAGACAAGGAGAGCGAGGTAATATCTTTTATTGGACCAACTTCTATTGGTGAGAGAGACAAGCTTTTGAGCTACCCAGAGCTCTTCCTCAGGTCTGGGAAGTGTACTTAGAGTGTCACTGCTAAATACCAGATTGAACAGATAGTTTAGCATAAGTAATTACTACATATTCTAATGGACTACTCAAGGTGAAGTAGCCACTTGGAATATGTGCTACCTACTTACGCTAAACTATCTGTTTTATCCTGTATTTAGTGGTGACACTCTAAGTACACTTCCCAGACCTGAAGAAAAGCTCTGGGTAGCTCGAAAGCTTGTCTCTCTCACCAATAGAAGTTGGTCCAATAAAAGATATTACCTCCTCCTCCCCCTGGTTTTTCTATTGCCAGTGTGACAGATATAGCAATTTCCTGCACAATCCTTGAAAAAAATCTTATTGAATTATCTTTTAGTATCTTTGGGGTCCATTGTATTAAAGTTTATGTATTATTGTGGTCTGGGAATATATGTAACCTCTCTAGGAGGAAGATGTGATGCAAGAACTGGATGATCAAAGGACTATATTGAAGAATGTGCAAAACAAGAAAGGACTTTTGGGACAAAAAGCGTTAAGGTTCAAACATTAGTATAAATCAAGCCTTTTGAATCTAGGCCCTGAGGAGAGGACCATTATCTGCTGATTATCTGAAGAGATGGGTGTGATGCTGTATACAACTGACTAGTTACACTAATAAAGTCACCACTGTTACAGAGTTGCAATAAATCTTGTACAAAGTATGTAAGATATCAGTGGAAAAGTTACAATGTATGATAATCCTGTTTATATGCATGTATAATCTTTGTATCTGAAATTATGAATATTGGCGATGTACTTGTATCTTAAACATGTGTTGTATTCCTCGGTGTCACCCCCTCTAGATAAATTTAGTTCAGGGCTAGCCAACTATGTGTTGATCAGTGGTGCAAGTAAACCAGTGTGGTCAGGTACGCCGTACCATCAAGACATTTA
The DNA here is from genome assembly GCF_002925995.2 of Terrapene triunguis. NCBI lineage: Eukaryota > Metazoa > Chordata > Testudines > Emydidae > Terrapene > Terrapene triunguis. The sequence goes on from NW_020664446.1 coordinate 34,525,517, forward strand.
TTGCTGCTGGAAGAGCCCTGTAGTTCAACAGATACCAATTTCTATCTGTGGATATAAATTTGTATCCATGCAGGGCTCTAGTCATGGAACATTTTTTGTGAGGGAGGGTTGGAGTCGGGGGGAAGAAAAGATGCCATACTGGTAAGAGTTAAAAATCTACTTTCATCACTGGTGTTAATGGCCCATTAAGGACACTCAGCGCTCACAATGGGCCATTGAAGAAACTCATCCCACCCAGAAGGTCTTCCTGCAGATGCCTCAGACAGCAAGAAGCTGATGGCAAACCATGCAAGGACATGTGATATGCTCGTGTGACCCTGGACTCCATCTTGGGCCAGTAACTTTCCATACAAAGGGGCATTGGGCTTTATTTGGGATAGTGAACTTCCATGCACATGGCAAAGGATATAAATTGCAGTTGGAACATCTCCATTCTGTCTTCATTTCCTGCTTCATTTCTCCAGACTGGATTTCTATCAAGGAAGCTTTGAACAAGGACTAATGACTCCCAATCTATTTGGGTGATTCCAGAGAGGCTTTTTACAAGTTAGCAGACTATTCCATCACTACTACAAACCTGACATAAGCACTTGGCAATCATTTATATGTATACGATATACTAATCATTTTAACTCTAAAGACTTGTTGTTAAAAGAAAAGAAGTTAGTTTACTAAGGATTGGCTGACAGTGTGGTTTTTGGGTAAGATCTGAGATACAGATTGACCTGGGATAAGTGTCTGATCCCTTGGGAATAGAAGAACCTCACATATGGTGAAATGTGTTTTCAGTAACACCTCACTCTATTAAACCAATTTGTATGGATGGGAACCAAGGGCTGGAATGCCTAAAGGGGACTGTGTTTGACTTCTTGTTAACCAGTGTGGTGATACAGAAGTTCTTTGTTACTGGCTTGGTGAATATAATTATAGAATAAATCACCAGTGTTTGGAGGATTGTCTGCCCCATTTCTTGGTATCTGCCCTAAGCGTGGCATTCTGAGTGTGGCCCATCCCAGGCACCCAGTCATGATGGGTTTTCACATTACAAAGGCAAGTGTTCAACTACAACAATAACCAAAACTTGCACTGAATTCAGACACTGTTATGAAGCTTTTATATGACTGATAGATTGTTGAAACCCATCATAGACTTTCTGTACTTCTTCCTCATCCCCTTGTCATTGCTGATTATCACCTCAATAACAACCTCATTTTCAATCCAAAAGCTCCCCCTGATGGATTCATTTAGCCATGCCATCACTCAGCATACAATGGAAAAAGCAACAAAACCCTCAAAAATAAATATGTATTGGTAACATTCATTTATTTAGATTTTAAAATATAAAGAGATGTTCCGCCATGGCTCTAGATGCCCTATCATAATCAATAACATGTGTGACAAAGTTCCTCCTCTATCTTGGTGGGTCCTGCGCTTATTGGCGGATTTTCTTGCCTCAGAGATTCACCATGTGGGTTGGGGAACAGCCCAGAGACCTTCCCCTCTGGAAGAACCTACAGTCCAGGTCAATTGGGAGGTTTGGGGGGAACCCGGGCCCGCCCTCTACTCCGGGTTCCAGCCCAGGGCCCTGTGGACTGCAGCTGTCTATAGTGCCTCCTGTAACAGCTGCATGACAGCTACAACTCCCTGGGCTACTTCCCCATGGCCTCCTCCAAACACCTTCCTTAGTCTCATCACGGGACCTTCCTCCTGGTGTCTGATAACGCTTGTGCTCCTCAGTCCTCCAGCAGCACACCCTCTCACTCTCAGCCCCTTGCGCCTCTTGCTCCCAGCTCCTCACACTCCCACCACAAACTGAAGTGAGCTCCTTTTTAAAACCCAGGTGCCCTGATTAGCCTGCCTTAATTGATTCTAGCAGCTTCTTCTTAATTGGCTCCAGGTGTCCTAATTAGCCTGCCTGCCTTAACTGGTTCTAGCAGGTTCCTGATTACTCTAGTGCAGCCCCTGCTCTGGTCACTCAGGGAACAGAAAACTACTCATCCAGTGACCAGTATATTTGCCCTCTACCAGACTCCTGTACCTCACTGGTCTGGGTCTGTCACACATGACAAATAAATGTACAGCAGTATTAAATAATCACTTTACACTAACGCAACAGACACCTACTAAGAATGCTTTGCATCTCTTGATCATCTTAGCTGTGCGCCATACCCTTTTCCATTAGCCCTGCACAATGACACTTCCCAGGCTCTAAAGATTTTCCCTTAAGCACATGCTGAAAGGCAAAGCAAAAACAAAACAAAAAACTCCTCCAGACTTGTGGTCTCTGTTTTAGGTTTGTGGCTGGTGATTCTTCTGGATAAGCAATAATGTTGCTCTCTGCAGGGCAACTGATTTAGATCTCAACATCTGGATTGCAGCAGTGGCACTCTAGTCATCCTGGCTTCTTTTTCATGCCCAACATGGTTTATACTAATCTTTCACCTCTCCCACCTTCAGTTTCTCTGTCAATTTTGTTTACTCTCTCCCCATCATCTCTCCATTCCCCATTATTTTGCTTGTATTTTTCCTCTTCCCTCCCACTTCCTCTCTCCTCACTTCCCGCCCCACTCAGTACTCCTTCCCTTGTCCTCTCACTATGCTGAGATCCTCACCTGCATCTCTAGTCTCAGTTCCTCATACACACTTCACTGCCCTCTCGTGACTTTTAAACTGCACTTCGCTGCAGAATTTTCTTCCCATTTTTATACAGACAGTTAGCACTGTTTAGCTATTCTAGGGATTAGCAGGGGGAAAACAGACTACCTGTGCATTTGTACACTTTGCAAGGACAGTACTTAACCCCTGCAAGGTTGCTTGCAGATGCAGAGTGGATAGGCTTAGTTTAGCATAAGATTCAAACATTACATATAACGATTTTTCTCCTCTTGACCATTTTCATATTAATTTTTTGAGCCACTGCATTTGGTTATTTGTCTTCAAAAAAACAACAGTTGAGAGGAATCTCTTATTCCAAAAGAGTTCCCATTAGACAACCATACAGCCCACCTAGAGTCAAATGGCAATATAAATATTGATTTTCCCCATAACAAAAAAGTTTTGGTTTATAAATTTTAAAGAAACATGTGATCACATACTTTCGGTGTTTCAACACTGAATTTATGCAAGAGATTAGAAACCTAACCATAGTAAATGAGACAAGTAGTTTAACATTCAGTTATTTGTTGTACATGCTTTAGTTTACGCCATGGGATCATACAGATAAAACAGATGACTAAGTGAGAGACCGGTTACCCATTTTAAGACTGACGAACAAAAAAAGCAGGAAATAAGCACTTCTCTAACAAGGGCCCAGGCCACCCCTCTCTGCTCCTAGTATCATGGGGAAGGCTGAGATCCAGTGGCTCCCCTAGGGTACAAGCTCATGGGTGGTGTTGGGACTATTCAGTAACACTCATCCCCCACTGTCAGTGCCCTGTAGAAGCTCCATTACAGAAGCTCTAGCAGAACTAGAACATAACTTTGTTCTCTGTGCGACCTACTACACAGCCACAGAAGGACTCTGCCAATAGCAGTATGGCTTCTGCAGGACCAGTGCTGCCAGTTGGGGATCATGGGGGTTAGGAGTGGTGCAGAGCTGCGGGGTAGAGTAGGCTGTGGGAGGAAAACCCTTTCAGGGCACTACAGGGAACAAGATACCTACCAAAATGCAGCCTTAGAGTATGCACTACAGGGAAGGGCCTTCTCCATAAATCTCCCTTTATTGGATGAAAACTCCATAAAACCAAACTTTCTGGGACCCCTGTAAGCCTCTTGAACATATGTCTATGTTCTAGGTTAAAGTCCTTCCTGACCTAATCATAAGGATACAGCAAGTGTCCTGTTTAATATGGACATCAATTTTACCTGTGTTGTCAGCATGTACTTTTCCATGGGGTATTCTGTTAACACTAAGTATATAGCCATCCACTGTCACAACATCATACTCTTCACTGGGGTATCCCCAGTAGGTGATGATCTCACTCTGTAGGAAGAAAAATCAAAGGCTTTGGTCTTAGACTGCCAACAGGTTTTCAATTTTTAAAGGCTTTCCTAGGCCATGTATGCACTCAGGATTTTAATTGGAAGGAGTTTCTAGTGGGATCATCAAGGAATACTGAACTGTGGGGCATTATCTATTGTAGGCTCTGAAAGTTTAATCCACAGACTTACATATTTAACTACTAGCAATGTACATTTCATTGTTTTACAGAGATTTCCCCCCACCCTTGGACACTGTACTTACAATATTCATAAATGTTTCAGGATTAAAAGGTGTGTTATCGCCAACAAGTCCTTGCGCTGATACAGTTCCATGGATCAAACATGTCACAACTACAGCCAGCCACATCTTGGGTCACTTAGAAAAAAAAATGTGTACTGTGTTAGTGCCATCAGAATCAAGGGTAACTTACACAAACCGTACCAGTTATGACTTAATGTAGCTTACTATTATTCATGTTTATTCTGCATTGTTATACTCTAGGGAAAATATTATAAAGTCCTGCTCTCTGCATGGTTATTATACTGGTCATTAATTGCTAAGACACTAACCTCAAACAAACAGCAACATCATTCACATAGTTCAAGACTCAGCAGATGCAGAAGCAAAGGGTAGATAACACTTGCACTATACATTGTTAATACATGGTCTACAATAACAACTAGAGATGGGCTTGAGCTGGAAAGCAACTAGAGCTGGATCAAAACTTATCCAGCATTTGATGGCTTTGGATCCCCAGGTTTTGGTTTGTCCCCCGTGTCTAACAGCAATAACTGAGTCCAGCATTTCCTTACAGTTGATATCAAGCTGATTTAAAGCCTTCCCATCCATATACAAGGGCTGCATGATCAAGTGCTAATCTCTATGTTAAGCTAAGTGGAAAAGAGTTCCAGAAATACTAGTAGCTAATGTAAGGACAATAATTCTCTATCAGTGCCCTGCACATATCATCTGAAATTGCAAAGTGTATTAAAATAAATTGACATATGCCTGATTTTTAATTTCTATTTTCATTGTATAATATATCTCAAGTCAAATTCCTTCTATCTGGTCATTAAACCCAGAAAGTGCCCTGTGTTTCCAATCTATTGCTTAAGTAATACTGACATGAGAGAGGCCTCTTTGGACTAAACACTGTGGTATTTGGCAGGGGGGGGAAATCAGATGCAAGGAAGATAGACTCATAGACTTTAAGGTCAGAAGGGACCATTATGATCATCTAGTCTGACCTCCTGCACAAAGCAGGCCACAGAAGCTCACCCACCCACTCCTGTAACAAACCCCTAACCTATGTCTGAGTTATTGAAGTCCTCAAATCATGGTTTAAAGACCTCAAGGTGCAGAGAATCCTCCAGCAAGTGATCCGTGCCCCACACTGCAGGGGAAGGCGAAAAACCTCCAGGGCCTCTGCCAATCTGCCCTGGAGGAAAATTCCTTCCCGACCCCAAATATGGTGATCAATTAAACCCTGAGCATGTGGGCAAGACTCACCAGCCAGCACCCAGGAAAGAATTCTCTGTAGTAACTCAGATCCCACCCCATCTAACATCCCATCACAGACCATTGGGCATATTTACCTGCTAATAATCAAAGATCAATTAATTGCCAAAATTAGGCTATCCCATCATACCATCCCCTCCATAAACTTATCAAGCTTAGTCTTGAAGCCAGATATGTCTTTTACCCCCACTACTCCCCTTGGAAGGCTGTTCCAGCACTTCACTCCTCTAATGGTTAGAAACCTTCGTCTAATTTCAAGTCTAAACTTCCTAATGTCCAGTTTATATCACTCTCAACAATATCTGTTGGATGAAAGATTTAAATGTCTTTGTAGACCACTCTAATAAGACAGTTAGACACCTGCTAATTTTCTTACAGGTTATGTATTACAATTTTGTGGACACATATTTTTATTAGTAAATAAATCTAGGAGTTTACTCAGTTTGCTACATAGCCTAGCCATTAGGAGTTCCAGTCCTGCAAACGCTTACACTTGCAGTAGTCCCATTGAAGCCAATGGTGCCACTAATGTGAGCAAGTCAAACAGGACTTGGTTTGTGATGTTGAACAATGCTAAATATTGGAGTGAATAATAGCATCCAGTGCCGCCTGATGTGCCAGGATAGCCTACTTACCGCTGCACACAATCCAACAGCAGAGAAAGGGATATGCCACCTTTTTGTAGTTAGAGTGTGTCTGTGCTACATTTCTCTTGCACTAATCAGATCATAAAGTGGTCTGTCTCCCATCAGTGCACAGAAGAGTAGGTGTACATTTTCCACTGGCATTAAGTGACAGAATAGCTCCCTTAAAGGTCAATCTCACCTGCCTCTTCCCCTCTCTAGACAGTACTGTTATGTTAGTATGGAAGAGTATGTACTCATCCAAGGGGAAATTTTGCAGGCATCAATATACTGTATGCACAAATATCTCTGTTAATAAAGCTAAACAAATCTACCCAGCAGTTTGTCGTCCTTTTTGTCTCTATCTGATTCAAACAATTCAATATACATGGTAAGAGCCCAAACAAAAGAAGTGCTTTATTTCTAGGCTTGGAAGGATTACATTTGTATTGGTAACTGTCGATAAACATTAATTTCACCATAGACATACAAACAGACAAAATATTTCCATTGGTAAAAGAAATTTATACATAGGCAAGAAAAACTGCTGTTTGAGAACTTATTAGGGGTGATTTAAGGTTATTTAATTTCCATGTTCTGACATGTGATGTTGACAATTTGTGTTTTAATTGTTATAAAGTTTTAACATTTGAATCTCAACATCTACTGTCATTAAGTATTGTCTGACTCCCTCCCATAGTTTTCAACTGTGAAAATTTAAATAATTAAAAACTGAAAAAAATG
>NW_020664446.1:34532393-34576594 GCF_002925995.2 Terrapene triunguis
TAGTTTTCAACTGTGAAAATTTAAATAATTAAAAACTGAAAAAAATGCATAAACCCCATAATTGTGCAACTGTGCAAAATTTAAATTGATAAAAAATTAAAAATCCTGTAAAATAAATGTTGACATTACCTGTCAAAATCACTTAAAAAAATTTCTGCCAAGTCTATTTACTAAAAAAAAAGGGGGGAAAGACATTGGTTAAAAGAGTTGCTTTGTCTATCTTAGGCTTTTCTATAGTGCTCACGATCATAGTGAAAGTGATTCAAGAATTTACTACAATAATTTATAATACATTATCTATAAATATAGATGTAAGCGTAAATCACACCATATTATACTGGATTAACACAAGGTGTGTTGATCAGAACAAGTACCATACACACATTCTATTGTTTTGTGAACTGCCTATCTCTAAATTATTTTTCCCGGTACTAGACCTACCACCTAAAAAGCACAGGTTACCAGCTTCATGTAGATACAGGAGGAGGACAGCTCCTTTGCAGGGATTCAAAGACGGGATTCAGAGCATCTGTGATGGACACAGTGCTAAAACAATGTCAGGTTGTGGGATGTCAGAGGAGAAGGAACAGTGACCATATATGGCACCAGGGAGACTAGACTTCACCCACAACTAGCATGGTTTACTGCACTTTGTGTCTCTCACTAGCCAGACCTTCCTAGTATTTTAACTGTGGCCAGGGAGGCAGGGAGAGAAAGAAAGAGAGATAACTCCTCCATCAGACTGTTACACATGTAGGTTATCTGCCACTCTTTAAAAATCTAGCTGAAGTTAGAATGCTGGCTCGAACAGGTTCTACTAAATTCTATTTCACCCTTCTGCAAATATTTATGAATGTTTTAACAGGATTTTCTTTAGTGAGATGCTTGATATTTTAACAGGCCCTAATTACATTGGCTTCCAGTTAGCTTATTTGTCAAGAACACTATCTTTGTTAGAGTCTCCATTTATTATAGGAGAAAGCAGTAACTTACTACAAAAGAAGTGTTCCATTCACGAATGCTTTTGAAAATCTTTAATAAAAGAAGATATAGCTAGGAGTTAAATGGGTTTCCCACAAAATGGAGTAGAAACAAGAATGCTGGCCAAAACATATTAGTTGGGGAAAATCAATAATTAGGTCTTTTAGTCTGTATCTTTAACTGCAAACATACTTCTAGAGCCAAAAATCTATTTCTCCAGAGCAGTGAAGTGCTGGAAGGAGCTTTGGGACCATTCATTATAAAATACATACAGACACTGTGACAGCATATGAATATTATGCTTGAAATATCCTTTTCTTTGAAGATTACAGCACATGCAACAACATTAATAGATCTGTCTAACCTCACAGTTGTCATTAATAAAAGTCTAAGTATTAAAATACAGAGTTTTGGTGTAAGTTTTGTAGACTTTAAGGAAGACAGGTCTCATGTTTAAGGCACTGGGCTAAGATTCAGTACATGTAGATTTGTTACTGGCTCTACTATAGACATCCTGTGTGACCTTGGCCAAGCCACTCAGGCTACATTTTTCAGACGTGGGTAAGTGGGTGCAACCTGTGAGCCCTCAGGGGAACATGGGTGACATTCACAACTCTTAGCCCACTTTCCTTCAGTGCTTTCTGATAGAATGCCCACAGTGTGGAGTTGAGTGGTTCTGCCCGTGGGCTAGATGATATAATCAGGTGCCCTCCTCACTATGGCATACCAGAAGTCCTCAAGGCAGTAAACTGAGATATGGTAGCAGTTTTCCCTATAGACCTTTAGATGACCAGGCCAGTGTGCCCAGAGTAGCAGTGATCCTGAGAAGGACAAAGCATGCATGGCAATTTTGTGGCCCTCTCCAGGTCCTCCCTCAGCTCACCTTTCAGATAGGATAACCCCAGATCACCACTGTGACCTGGGGTTATCCTGACTAAACCTGTTAAGGAAACATGCAAGTTGGCCGCCCTCATAATATCCAGCACTCCTGCTTTTTTATGCAATCCACCTTTCAGCGCTGGCTGAGTAATTGTATGATATGTTAACAGGAGAGAGGTCACGCACAGTTTATGGACAGTTCCAACATTGCTGTTGCTTGGGCTCGTTTCACGGTGCCCTCTCCTTGTACTGGTGTACTTAAAGAATAGAGCTACTTAGCTGGGCCTTCAGTGAGACAAGAAGGTGTTAAACACACTTAGGGCTAGTCTACACCAGAAGCACTACAATGGCACAGCTGCGCCAATGCAGCTACGCCGCTGTAGCGCATCTGGTGAAGACGCTCCATGACGATGGGAGAGAGCTCTCCTGTCAGCATAATAAAACCACCTCTGTGAGCGGTGGCAGCTATGTTGGCAGGAGACTGTCTTAGGTCAGTGTAATTTACGACACTCCGGAGGGTGGCTTATTTACATCTCTGAGAGACATAAGTTATACCGACAGAACCTCTAGTGTAGAGAAACCCTAAACCAGGGGGCTACCGCGCTTGAACTAAAAAATAATCCAAACTCACACAAACAAGCTAAAAACAATTACTATAAACTGTATAAACAACTAGGAGTCTTTGTGGCACCTTAGAGACTAACAAATTTATTTGGGCATAAGCTTTCATGGGCTAAAACCCACTTCATCAGATGCATGGAGTGGAACATACAGTAGAGAGGTACAGTACAGAGTGCTAACAAGTCAATTCAATTAAGGTGGAAGTGGGCTATTCTCAACAGTTGACAAGAAGGGGTGGAAATCACTTTTGTAGTGCTAATGAGGCCAGTGTACCTTGTCAACTGTTGAGAATAGCCCACTTCCACCTTAATTGAATTGGCCCATTAGCACTGACCCCCCACTTGGTAAGGCATCTTTTCATATGCTGTGTATTTATACCTCTCTACTGTATTTTCCACTCCATGCATCCGATAAAGTGGGTTTGAGCCCACAAAAGCTTATGCCCAAATAAATGTGTTAGTCTCTAAGGTGCCACAAAGACTCCTCGCTGTTTTTGCTGATACAGACTAACATGGCTACCACTCTGAAACCTATAAACTATATGTTACAATTTGATTAAAGACAAATATACAATCAATAAAAATATTAAATGATTGAAATGATTAGAGATATTAATAATGCTCTTTAATTACTAATGGCTATGCTGGCAAGTACACTAGGGCATCTGACCACACACTCCCTAATGTTCCTACCAAAAGTGTCTCCTCCTTCAGTACCCCACATTTCAGGTATCCATGTGGTACATGTGGAGGCATGCTGCAGGCCTGTAAGGAGATGCTCTTAGAAACACACTTTATTATACTGGGAATTGGTAGTGCAGATCTTGATGATCTAGGCAGATTAAAACCCTTTCACAGACAGAATGTGCCTTAATGGTATAAGATTAAACCTTAACTACTTATCTAGCTGTAATACAGGATACTCACTCAGGTTCCCTTTCTGGCTGAGCACTCAGAAGACTGGTGCAGGCATGCAGGTCCTTCCTGGGGATTACTGGAGAGGAACTAAAACATCCACACTCTTTTGGAATGGTGCAGACAGTCTTTAAAGCTTGGAACCCACAGGTTCAGATGCAAGCAGGTCAGGTCTCAGGATCCAAAATCCCAGATCCGGTATGGGCTGGCTGCAGGGCAAACAGGCTGCAGATGGTGACAGACAAGCAAGGCTGTCTCCTTCTGTTGCTGGCAGGTGGGGGCAGGAGAAGCAGATTGTACCCTCCTGAGGCTTTTCTGCTGGCTGAGGTTACAGATAGGTCAGTTGCTGGGCCTGGCAGTGCTGTGCTGGCCGGCTACAGGGAGACCTTCTCTCTGCTTCGCTCCCAGGCTAGTCTTGCCATGTGGAGGAAAGCAGGGCTATTCGTAGCCTCCCTCCTGCTTTCCCAGGCATCCGGGGCTGTGCCCAGGGTCAGAAACTGCTTGCAGTGCTGCGTGGCTGTCTTGTGCCCTCTAACTGGCAGCTGATGACTTCCTCTTCCCATTGGAGGAGGGTTGCCAGGGTGACTGAGGGGTGGGTGGTGTTGTGTTCCCTTCCTCTTCCCTACTGCTGCCAAGGTGGACACCAGTGCAGGACTCTGTTGTGGACCCCAAGCCCACAAGGTGCATCTCTTCCCTTGGGACACAGCCCCCTTGCTATTAAAACCAACTTTAGCACCAAAATATGAATTAAAAAAAAAAAATCACAGAAACCTAGGGCTGGAAGGGACCCGCGGGAAATCATCTAGTCCTGCCCCCAGCACTGAGGCAGGACCAAGTAAACCTAGACCATTCCTGACAGGTGTTTGTCCAACCTGTTCTTAAAAACCTCCAGTGATGAGGATTCCACAAGCTCTGGTATAGGCTTCCAAGGGAGGTTAACTACCCTTAGTTGGCAAGTTTTTCCTAATATCTAACCTACATCTAGCTCTCTTGCTGCAGCTTAAACTCATTATTTCTTGTCCTACCTTCAGTGGAGCTGGAGAACAACTGATCACTATCCTCTTTATGACAGGTCTCAGAGTAGCAGACGGGTTAGTCTGTATTCGCAAAAAGAACAGGAGTACTTGTGGCACCTTACAGACTAACAAATTTATTTAAGGTGCCACAAGTACTCCTGTTCTTTATCCTCTTTATGATAGCCTTTGCATATTGGAAGACTCTTATCCGGTCCCACCTTGGTATTCTTTTTGCAAAACTAAACATGCCCAGTTTTTTTAACCTTTCCTTACAGGTTAGGTTTTCTAAACCTTTTATGATTCTTGCTACTCTCCTCTGGACTCCTTCTGATGGTGAATTTGTGGTCTCTCTAAACAGACATGCTAGTCACAAGCAGAGAGTATAAAAAATAAATAAGGTACTCTGCCACTCCCTTACAGCAGTATGGTACAAAGACAAAAAAGGGACATTTAATTTACTATATTCTGATCAGGGCCGGCTCCAGGTTTTCTGCTGCCCCAAACATAAAAAAAAAAAAAAAAAAGCCACGGCAGCGCAATCGCACCGCTCCACTCTTTGGCGGCAATTTGGCGGCTGGTCCTTCGCTCCGAGAGGGACTGAGGGACCCGCCGCCAAATTGCCGCCGAAGACCCAGACGTGCTGCCCCAATAGTGGCCGGAGTGCCGCCCCTTAGTATTGGCTGCCCCAAGCACCTGCTTCTTTAGCTGGTGCCTGGAGCCGGCCCTGATTCTGATGTATCCTGAGTGTGGACTGGCATACAGTACTAACATGCAAGCTAAGTGGCACCTTATGTAGAGAGAGGAGAGAGAGAGAAAAGAGACTAGTAGTACTGCCCTATTAGTTTGCTGTGCACTTAAGATATTTTCATGCCACTGCACAAGCACGATTAAGGGAGGATTATTTCTTTCAATGTGGCAATGCCATCCAGATTGATAATTTATTCTGAATGCCAACATTTTAGAACAGAATAATATGGCAGACTGACCATAACTCACCCAGGTTTTTTTAGCCTTTCCTCAGGATAAAAGGTTTCGAAAACCTGCCCTATTTTTGTTCTTCCCCTCTGGACCCTCTCCAATTTGTCCACACCTGTCTTAAAGTGTGGCACCCAGAACTGGACACAGTATTCCAGCTGAGGCCTCACAAATGCCAAGTAGAGCAGAATAATTATCTCCTATCTTAACTCCTGTTAATACACCCCCTGAATGATATTAGCCTTTTTCACAAGTGCATAATATTATTGACTGATTCAATTTATGGTCCACTATAACCTCCAGATCGTTTTCAGCTTTAGCCAGTTGTTCCCCATTTTGTAGTTGTGCGTTTGATGTTTTTCCTTCCAGCGTATAGTACTTTCCACTTGTTTTTATTGAATTTCATCTTGTTGATTTCTGACCCATTCTTCCATTTATCAATGTCATTTTGAATTCTAACCCTGTCCTCCAAAGTGCCAGCTTGGTATCATCTGCAAATTTTATAAGCGTACTCTCCACTCCATTATCTGAGTTGTTAATGAAAATATTGAATAGTACCAGACCCAAGACAGACCTTTGCAGTACCTCACTAGATACATGTCATCCCCCCCAGTTTGACAATAAACCATTAGTAACTACCCTGAGTGCAGTCTTTCAACCAATTGTGCATTCCTCCTTAAAGTAATTTCATCTAAACCACATTTCCTTAGTTTGCTTATGAGAATATCATGTGGGAATGTGTCAAAAGCCTTATAAAATCAAGATACATCACATCTATAGCTTTTTCCTATCCATTAGGCTAATATCACTGTCAAAGAAGGAAATTAGGGCGGCCGGAGCGGGAAAAAAAAAAAAGCGGCCGTGCTGCCGTAGGATTGGGCGGAATGCTGCCTCATTCAATCTGCCGCCCCCAAGCACCAGCTTGCTCGGCTGGTGCCTGGAGCTGGCCCTGGATGTTATCATAGACAAATGATTGAAATTTCCCAATCTTTAGTATATGCCGAAGCAGACAGGACAATGTGGAAGATGTATACATTAAGGTGGACAAGCCATTAAGAATTCATGGTGGGATTGCAGGGGATGCAACTGATTTCATTTTCCTAAGGGTTCAGTTTACAGAAGTTTTGGAAACACTGTAAAGGAAAATGATAAATATGGTGACCACACTACGTATATTTTCAAAATACATGTTTTGGTATAATGCCCACAGATATAAAGACTCAAAAGGTTACATTTATTAAGCTAGTTAACAGCAGGTTGAACAGATTTTTCTATTCTGAATTCGACAAACCATTTATTAAAGGAGTTATAGGCAGCTGGGCAGGGAATGGAATAGTTTTGAGGTAATGGGTTGTCTCGTCCCTAGAAGAAGGATGAACTAAAAGAAAGACAAAGAATAGAACAAGTATACTAAAAATACCCACTACTTTAACAGTGCTCAAAATCTTGGAACCAGATAAAGATTACAAACTTCTCAAAAGTAACCCACGGGAGCTTCAAGTTCTTGGCATCTCTGAAAAAATCAGGCTTTAAAGTCCAAATCCTCAAAAGTATTTAGTAGCCTAATACCTCATATTCTATCCTCTTACCAGACTCCTATAACCCCTGTAATAAATGGTATGTTGCAGTCAGAAGAGAAAAACCTATTCAACCTGCCGTTAACTAGCTTAATAAATCTAACCTTTAGAGTCTTCATAGCTGTGGACATTTAGAGCATTATGACTTTAGGACCCTAAATACCTTGGGGATCTGACCCTAGGTGCCTCAGATTGGTACCCAGAAGCTGACACACCCAAAATAAATGGTTACTTCTGAAAATTCAGTATATCCTATGTCTCCTACTCTTATCTTCTGAGGTGCATGATCCTCAACTGAGGTCAGAATTTGGTCCTATGAGATACAGGTTATCAAATAAAACATTGAAATATATGTTCATAAAGGCTCTTTAGAATGCCTACTGAATAATACTATTACAGCAAGGACATTGGAAACAGTGAAAGTTAACAGCATGAACTACAGGAAGTTTTCCACCTTGCCACACAGTGACTTTTTTTGTGGTGGTTGTTATTTCTAACCCACTTCCCAATTTCTGCAACTGTTGGCATAACCGTTGACTGTCATTTCCTAATAAAACATCATATAGAAAAACTGATATCTAACCTTAGAATTGGCCTTGGGTTTCCTATCTGCTGGCCTATGCCTGGTCACACATTACAGTGGTGTTTTGCTCACTCTTGATTAAAACCTAGACATTGCCATACAAGGTGCCATGTACAAATAGCAAAAGAGGCATGTGCCCAGCCTCTGGACTGGAAGAAAGCCATAACTCTGTAGTTGCTATAAAAAAAAAAAAAAAGAAGACTGCAATACTTTGTAGAGTCAAATAATTAAAACAGTAAAGGAAGAGAGACATTCAGAGTTACAGGTTTCAGATGAGACTGGAAAAAAGCTAGTCAGTAAGGAGGAGTGGGGGTGAGGGGGCGGGGAAATGAGAAAATTAAGGGTGAAGATACAGAACTGGCATGGTGGGGACCCTTGTCTATGGAGTGAGTCAGCTGTGGAGAATCTGAAATGCTAGTCATAGGTTGATGCTTGCAGAAGGTACTGACATTATTCTCTAGAAAATGTCATTAATACTGTATTCAAAGTGCAGAATTCTTTGTGATGAAGCACTTCATATTTTGTTTTAATCTAAATGCACAGCAAGGAAAAGTGTGTGATGGGGGAGGGTATGCTCCCCCCCCCCCTTGTTCAGTGTTTGTTCTCTCTCTTTTTTTGCCTCCAGTGAAAGAGGAAAATAAAATAAATCCCTTTTGCCTGTTTCTTATGCTAGTATTTAAAAGATTTACAAGAGTTAGAGCGTTCAGAGTTTAAAATGCTGCTGGCTGTTTAGGAGCTATGTTGCAATATGTGGTATAGCTTGAAAGTCTTTCCTGTAAGAATATGGGGAAGGACAGAAAGATGGTCTTTTCTTAAGTGCTTTAGATACAATTGAGTGTTTTTCTTACTCTGCTGTACATAAGAACACAAAAAAATGGGTTGAAAAAAAAAAGGGGGGGGGGAAATAGTGGAAAATCACAGACCCCCTGCCTCATTCAGATTCTGCTTCATCCAGCATAGGATGGATGGTATTCTTCAATATTTTGTTTTATCCTCATTGTTCAGTGTGTGGCCCCAGGCCTTATTTACTGCATACTGTTCAAACCTTGCTTTTAATACAGAATTATTAATTTCCTCCTGGGTGCTTCTATGAGGTTCAACAGCATACTGTCAGAGTGCTTCACAAACACTAATACATTTATTTTCACAACATCCTTGTGAAGTGAGGTGGTGGTTGTGATGCTGGCAGTTTAGGTGCCAGTTCATGCCAAGGCCCATAGGTCTCACTGAACAATGACATAGCTGAAAATCAGTCTGGCTTACCTGTGTGTTAGTTTTGTTAAAATAGGTATTAGATTTATAGAGATGTGTTTAGACGTTATGAAATGCTTGAGAGTTGCTGCATGTATCAATATCACTTATAACATCTGTATCCAATGTTATAAAGTGATTGCTTTAAGTATGAAAGCATTTGCTATGAAACTGGAAACTCTCACAGTCAGGAAAGAAGTTTTACCAAGAGTGAAATACTAGTTTATTACAAGAGGTGTCATCTCCTGCCCAACAAAAGAAGCCCTATAGACACCAGATGAACCATTGTGGAACATCAGTGAACAAAAGACTGTGGATTGCTCCCCCACACTCATGAAAAGGGGACATGCAAAAACCCACCACGGTTTGAACTGTCTGTGACGTTATGAGTGTAATATAATATTTCATTGGAAGGTGTCAGGGCCAGAAAGAGTTAATTAACTCAGACTGACTTGACACATGGGTAAACCTTAAGGACTGGTTAGGAAGATATGTAAATAAATAGAGCTTTAAAATGCAAGTCTGCATTGTTAAAGATCTCAAGGGTAAATGTTTGCTCAGGTCTTGTGATGTAAGCAAACAAGTCTTGTCTATTGCTATAACTTTAATTCAAAGATCAAAAAAGAAATATTAACATTTATGATAATACTTGAGTGAAATAGTATTATTGTCTATATGTCTCTTCGAAGGTTGTGGTAACCTGTATCTGAACTGTTTAATGGATAAATTACCCTGTGCTAATTGCCAGGATGTTTGGAAGGAGAGTTAAGCCTATTGTTTTCTCAGGCCAAAAGGCTGCGGAAATGTATAAGAACCCTAAAACATGATCCTACTTCATCTCAGATCTGCTCTGGGTTTCAAGAGGGGGAAACCTTAAGCCACAAGGATTGAGATCCCCAGTCATTGACTGGAGCCACCCTGAATATGGACATTGGACTATAACCTATGGACTATATTTAAAAGAACTTTTGGCAACTACAAGCTCACCTCTGCTATGCATCTGAACCTCAAAAATTGAATTCAAGTCTGTATGTATATTAATCTTTTAACCAACACTCTCTCTCTTTCATTTTTTAATAAATTTTAGTTCAGTTAATAAAAATTGGCTATAAGCGTGTATTTTGGGTAAAATCTAAGTTATAATTAAACCTGGGTATGTGGCTGATCCTTTGGGATTGGAAAAACCTTTTCTTTTATATGATGAGATAAGATTTTCAATCATCATCATCATATCTGACAGGTGTGTCTGGATGGAGGCCTGAGGCTGGGTACTTTAAGGGAACTGCATTGTTTGGACTTCTAAGTAACCAGTGAGGTACTATAGAAGCTGTTTTGTGCTGGCTTGGTAAATCTAAGTATTGGAATATCCACCAGCTTTTGGGGTTTGTCTGCCCCGTTTGGTTTGCAGTTCACCCTAATTAAGTAACCTCAGCTGGCTCCCACGGGCAGCACCGTCACACTGTCCCATTGAAGTTTGAACTCTGGGGGAAGGGGATAAACATCCCTGACCAGAAGGAATTCTATCATTATGCTGCTTGGAATTTGGAGAGGTCAATATTTCTTAAGCTTAAGCAAGGGATCCCAAAGCTGCTTAGTCCTAAAGGGCATACAGAGCTTGCATAATACAGCAGCTTCTGTTACCAACTATAACTCATTTGTGTGTGTATGTTTACCCGCTTTAACCTTGTAAATAACTTATTTCCTTTTCCTAGTTAATACATTTGTTTTCGCTTATAGCCAATCCTATATAAACTTTGTCTTTAGTGAAAGATCTAAGGTGCAACTGACCTGGGGTAAGTGACTGGCCCTTTGGAACTGGGAGTAACCTAAATATTGTTGTGATTTTTGGTATAAGGGACAATCTATCACAAAGGCAGGCTTGCCTGGATAGCAAGATAGACCGGAGTGCCCAAGGGGACTCTCTGTGACTCCATGTTAAGGCTGTTATAGTGCTTGAGGAGTTCACATTTGATACTTGGTTGGTGAAATCTATTTACAGAGCACACAGCCAATTTGGGGGTTGTATTCTGGTTTGTAGCAGTCTGCCCTGAGTTTAACACTCATGGTCATGAGCCACTCCAGACAGCTTGGCAGTGGTCTTATCCCTATTTTGCAAATGGGCAACTAAAGCATAGAGGAAATAAAGGTCAAAAGTGACCATTAATTTGGGTGCCCAATTTGAGATGGCTAGGGCCTGATTTTTCATAGTACTTTATATGTTCAAAGAACCTCATTTGCAACTGTGAATGCTTAGCACTTCAGACACTAGGCTCCAGTGTCTGAAATTGGACATTCAAAATTCCTGTAGCTCTCTGCCTCATTTACTATACACTTTCCAACTTCTGCAACAAATGAGGCAAGGTTGTACAGACAACGCCTCCCTCACTACATACCTTGATTCATCCTCAGAGCTGGTTCATCCTGGGCACTGAATGAGGCAGGGGTCCTGTGGAAAAATGTGTGATAATGCAATTAACAATTATATCACAATGCATATGCACAAGGGGACTTAATTAAGTTTGCATGGGTACCTTAATTCTAGCATTTCTTAACATGGCTGTTTTGTGTGTAATTTCCTAGGTTTTTAAAAATGGAAACAGAAAAAACAGAAATTGCATCAGGTGGAATCATTTTGACACCCACATTCTTCATAAACAGGGTTGGAACCTTTAGATCCACTGCACAGATCTCTGTCACTAGAGCTGAGTAACTGATTGCAATAATAGGTAGTCATACTCTACATGGACCAGCACTAGAGAGGGATGAGACACACACTTTGCTTGTGGGTTTCACAACTATTTGCAGACAGCAAAGGAATGCTGAGACTGAGGAATCATGGGTTCCATTCTTTGCTCTGGAATGGAGTATACTCTCGTGGGCACAGACCTTTCTGCTCATTTCCCCCAAACCTGACACTTTCTTCTCCATCCCTCCAACCTGTTCTTTTCCCCAGTCTCAGTTTCCGCTTCCAGCTCCTCATCCCAGTCTTTCCTGCCACCCCAGCCTCTCATCTCAGTTCCTGTCTCTTTGTCCAGCCAATCCTAGTCTTCCCCCTCAGGGCTCCCCATCTGAGTCCCATTCTTCCCCTATCCCCCCTCACAGTCCCAGTCCTTTCCCAGGCTCCTTGACTCAGTCTGCTTGCCCAGCCAATCAAATCTCCCATTGCCTCCCTACATACAGGATCCTCATTCAATCTGTTTTCCGCCTCCCTCCAGCTTCTTATACCAGTTGCCTCACCTAGCCAGTCCCAGTTCCCACCCCTCATGCTCCCCATCCTAGTCCCATTCTTCTTGCTGAGGCAGTCTTAGTCTCGCATTGGGGCTCCCCATCCATGTCCAAATCTCATTTTTGGAAACAACCAAATGATTTTTGCTGCAACCCTGCACCTGGCATGGCAAATTTCAGCGCAGTTACAATTTGACAATGGTATAAGTAACCGAAAACAGAACTGTATAATAGGAAGCATCAGGCAACCTTAAATATAGATAGCACTATCAGCACCGCCTATAACAACTTTACCATTTATACTGTCCCAACTGGGAGTTAAAATTCATGTTTTGGGGGGGATTATTCAGACCTTTGCTATCATTTAGATGTTAGCTCAGCCATGTAGAAAACTACAAATTACACTGTGAGTGTTATATTCAAAATGGAATAAGCCTGAAACATGATGGCTCAGATGGCTATAAAGGAGAGAGAGAGAGAGAGAGAGAGAGAGAGAGAAAGGCAGAATGCACTACATGCTTTCACCATTTTTTTTTCAGAAGTGAATAGGAGAGCAGATCCCCAACCATTGCATGCACTGATAGCACCCATCACTGTGACTGGGGCATTTGCTGTAGGGGTTATGTTGTCGAATGTTCAAGCATTCTGAAGCAAGAGTGTATTGTAAATTGTGCACACCTGGATATTTCAGTGGTTACAGTTTGTAATAAATAATATCATTTTGCTGTTGCAAATAGCTATACATTCTCATTTTTGGTCCTGTCTACACAGCAGGTGGGGGACCTAGAGTTGACCATGATTAACCAGCATGTTTTAAAGGTGTGCACACTGCTAACTGATATTTAAAAACATAGCTATTGCCTGCTAACACTAAAAGGAGGGCATCTAAAACATGGCTGAGGCACAATCTGAAGCACTCATATGATGATACATTTGTGGAGATAATCGTCAGGAACAGTAGTGAGTACACAGTGGTTAGGATACTAGTGTGCAAGTTACATCATTGTGCAAAATTAATGGAGCTTAAACTGGGCCCCTTCATCCTGGCACAGTGAGCAGGTGTAGATGAGATAGAATGCAGAGACTAGATTCACAGTGTTCAACATCAGTCACTCCGGTCTCACCATCATTAGGGAGCCTTGTCTTGACTGGCAGAAACCCAGTTCTCTGTTATATGCTGTTAACAGCAAATTCAGTGGATAATAAAGTCACTACTATCCATGAATGAGGCCCCTGATTTTACTTGTATAACAAAATTGAATGGAAGACACCGCAAGATTATTATTAACCTAGATGGGTCTGGTCAGATATCAGCATGAGTTTTGTGGTAATTGGGGAGTCTGTGGTCATGTATCTGATATCAAATTCAGACTTCTGTACCAAAACTAGCTGCACGTATGTATATATAATACTGCATAGCCTGTTGTAGTCAGGGGAAGGCTTTCTGCATACTTCAGTGTTTATATTTAGTCGTCTTTAGTCATCCCTCTTATTCCTATAGAGCAGGGAAGGGCAAACTACGGCCCACGGGCTGGATCCTGCCCGTCAGGGCTTTGGATCCGGCCCGCAGGATTGCCACCCCCATGGTGCTGCGGGCCCCGTGCCGCTCCCAGAAGCGGCCGGAACCATGTCCCTGCGGCCCCTGGGGAAAAGGGGGGGAGCAAGAGAACTCCACGCGCTGCCCTCGCCTGCAGACACTGCCCCCCACAGCTCCCATTGGCCGGGAACGTGAAACCGCGGCCAATGGGAGCTTCGGGGGAGGTACCCACAGGTGAGGGCAGCATATGGAACCCTCAGCTCCATCCCCCCCACCCCCCCGGGGCCGCAGGGACGTGGTGCCGGCCTGTGACGTTACGAGTATAATATAATATCTCATTGAAAGGTGACGGGGCCAGAAACAGTTAATTAACTCACAGACTGACCTGACCTATGGCTGAACTGTAGAAACTGGTTAGGAAGATATGTAAATGAATAGAGCTTTGAAATGTAAGTCTGCATTGTTAAAGGTAAAAGGGTAGATGTTTGCTCAGGGCTTGTGATGTAAGCAAACAAGTCTTGTCTATTGCTATAGTTTTAATTCAAAGATCAAAAAAGGAATATTAACATTTATAATGACACTTAAGTGAAATAGTATTAGTCTATATGTCTCTTTGAAGGTTGTGGTAACCTGTATCTGAACTGTTTAATGGATAAATTAACCTGTGCTAATTGCCAGGATGTTTGGAAGAAGGAGAGTTAGGCCTATTGTTTTCTCAGGCCGAAAGGCTGCTGGAAATATATAAGAACCCTGGGACATGATCCTACTTCATCTCAGATCTGCTTTGGGTTTCAAGAGGGGGAAACCTTAAGCCACAAGGATTGAGATCCCCTGTCATTGACTGGAGCCACCCTGAATATGGACATTGGACTATAACCTATGGACTATTTCTAAAAGGACTTTTGGCAACTACAAGCTTACCTCTGCTATGCATCTGAACCTCAAGAATTGAATTCAAGTCTGTATGTATATTGATCTTTTAACCAACATTCTCTCTCTTTTCTTTTTTTAATAAATTTTAATTTAGTTAATAAGAATTGGCTATAAGCGTGTATTTTGGATAAAATCTAAGTTATAATTGAACCTGGGTGTGTGGCTGATCCTTTGGGATTGGAAGAACCTTTTCTTTTATATGATGAGATAAGATTTTCAATCATCATCATCATATCTGACAGGTGTGTCTGGATGGAGGCCTGAGGCTGGGTACTTTAAGGAAACTGCGTTGTTTGGACTTCTGAGTAACCAGTGAGGTTACTGGTTACTCAGAAGCTGGTTACTCAGAAGCTGTTTTGTGCTGGCTTGGTAAATCTAAGTATTGGAATATCCACCAGTTTTGGGGGTTTGTCTGCCCCGTTCTGTTTGCAGTTCACCCTAATTGAGTGACCTCAGCAGGCTCCTACGGGCAGCATCGTCACACGGCCGCTTCTGGAAGCGGCACAGAGCCATGGCAGGCAGGGAGCCTGACCTGGGCTTGGTGGGCGCTGCTGCCACTCTGGAGCCACTCCAGGTAAGCGGTGCCGGGCCGGAGACTGCACCCCTCCTAAACTCCAACTCCCTGCTCTGAGCCCCTTGCCGCACCCTGCCTGCACCCAACCCCCTGTCCTGAGCCCTCTGCCACACCCCGCGCCCCAACCCCTTGCTCTGAGCCCCTTCCTGCACACCGCACCCCAACCCCCTACCCCAGCCCTACATTCATGGCCCTGCATGCAATTTCCCCACCCAGATGTGGCCCTCGGGCCAAAAAGTTTGCCCACCCCTGCTGTAGAGAGTGTTAGGTTAAGCTAATAAAGGCAACTACAACCTCTTAAATCCATGAGGCTTACAGTGGTTCTGAGGAATCCCTAAATAATGATCTTTATATTGGACTTCTTGAAGGGAAGCTTGGCACGTAACACTCATGAAGATACAACTCAATATATCATATCCTAAGAAGCCATGCCAGATTGCATAAGACTGTAATTACAATGTCTTCATTTAATATTTGTAGGCTAAATAACATTACTTACCAATGTACTGTGTACAGCACAATCAGATAACATAATAATAAGTACACATAATATATAAATGACAAGTATTATAAATGGAAACAGCATGAGAAAGTATAATGTTGCGCTTGATGTTACTAATTCAAATAGAATTTTAATTAAAAATTTACATAGCTTTAGCAGTGGGGGTAGGAAGTTGAAATTTGGCTGGGAAAGGGTCCTTGTTGAGGAAAAGGACCTTCAAATGCTCTGGTGAAAACTGGTTTTGATTTGACTGAGTTATATGTGATGGAACAGTGTACATTGTAAATCTGCAGTTCAATTTGTATTTATGTATAGCTGCAGTGCTGAAAGCAAAGATTGGCTGTATTGTAGGACTTCTTTTATGCTGTTCGTCAAGCCCTGCCTCATCCCTGTTCATCTTTTAAGAATTCAGCCTTGCAAAACAGATACGGATATTTACTTACATGTCTCTAATATAAAGGATTGATCATAATAAAATGGAAAGTTATTCTACATGCCTAAGAAAAAAATTCATCTGTCCAGGATCAAGTAAATATTGTGTGCAAGATACAAATTTCCATCTGCTGTGTATTGAATGAGGCGGAGCTCATAGCAGCCCACCTCATTTGTGGCATATCTTGTCAGGCACATCAAGCAGTCTGTGTGTACCTTGCAGTGCACAAATATTCAGACAAGCTCCCCTAGTAAGACGTATGAGACTGGATGCTCTCATGAGGTCTGACTTTTGACTTTTTTCTGGGGAAAAGAAAAAAGCTAATTTATTTTTTTATATATAACAACATTTAAGGTTGCACAGTTAAGCACTCAAGTAAACCACAGTTAACCCCATCTCCATCAGGCCCCAATCCAGCAAAGCATTTCAGCATGTGCATAATCTCAATCATGTGATTAGTTCCACTGAAATCAGTTAGACTATATGTACACTAAAGGTTAAATACTTGCTGAAGTGCTTTGCAAGACTAAGGCCTCACTATATGTCACAAGATGTGACTTACAAGGTTGTATGAAACAATTGTATGATATTCTATAGTACACTTGCATTTCCTAACATTACTGTGCTTAATCATTCGACTTTAACAACCTTTTAACATCATTTTAATAGTATAGAAATTAATGTGAGGAGAAATATTTTAAGGCAATTAAAAGGGTTCATTGAAATGTATATATAAATGGAGACAGTACTTTCCTGAGTTTATGCAATTCAGAAGAATTTTAGTATAAGAATTATTGGTGGCCTTCTTCTAAGGAAGAAATTAAATATCTGACCTTGTGTAGCTCTAAATTTTGAATTTCATTTAAATGTTGAAAATTATAGATTGCTGTTGGGAGTACCCAGTTAGATCCCAGTCCTGCAAGTGACCCCACATGGGTGGACCCATCCCTGCATGGGGAGTTTCTTCATGCAGAGTCACTTGCAGGATTGGGCATTCAATTACCTGAGCTGTCGTTTGACTCCTGTACAGGGAGTGGAGCGGGGGGAGGAAGATATGTATGTGGAGTGTGTACTGATCGTGCTGGGAAGAGATTTGTTTAGGTAAGGCCGCGTGCGGGAGACATATGTGATTTGTGCGTGTCCCTGTCTCTCGTGTGCGCAGGTGACAGACAGAGCTCTCCCATGAATACAAAGCAGCACCCCCCCCCCACCCCATCCCCATCCCTCATTGTGAAAGCTCGTCCCCCACCTGAGCCCCGGCAGCCAGGAGAGGCGGCGCTACTGCGCGGCGCTCTGGGGGCCGGCTCCGACAGGGGACGCCCGGTGCCGGGCTGTCACTGCGGGCCAGCGGCCCGGCTGCTCCCCCTGCAGGCGAGCGGGGCTGGGGCAGGCTCCGCCGGGCAAGGCGCTGGTTGGGCCGGCAGCAGCAGCGGGAGGAGCCCGGGGCCGCCGCCCGAGCGGAGGGTCACTGACGGTGTCCGGGGACAGGCTCTGTGGGAGAGCCGGTCTCCTAGTCACAGCTCCGTGTTCTTTGGTGTAGGCCAATCGCCGCCGCCATGGCGCGGGTGCTGATCGTGGGCGCCGGGCCGACCGGCAGCCTGTGCGCTGCGCTGCTGCGGAGAGAGCTGCCCCAGCGTCCGCTGCGCATCGTGCTGTGGGACAAAGCCCGAGGAGCAGGTGAGGCCCTGCCGCGGGCACAGCGGCCTCTGCCGGGACTTACAACACCCCCGCCCCGCCCCAGCCCACGCACGGGGACCGGCCGGGGAGCGCGGGCAGCAGGGGTCAGCCCCGGGCACGGGCGCACAAGCACGGGGTCTGGGGAGGGGATGGCACCCCGGCTCGGAGCCAGGCATCAGCCCCGGGTAAGCGCACGGCCCGGCTGTTTGCACGCCGTAGGGGGGACGTGGGCAGTGCCCCATGGAGACACTGCACAGCACAGCCTTCCGGACGTGACGGGGAGCAACGCTGCCAGCAGGGCCTGACCACAGGAGCGGATAGAGGGACTCTCCTCCCCGGGCTACTGAGCGGGGCTGGGGCGCCAGCATGTGCCGGAGCGAGAGCCAACAGCTGTGCAGGAAGGAGGCCAGCCCAGGGCTCTGGTGGCTTCGCCTGGAGGACTCGAGAACCGAGGCGCTGACCGCCCTCGGGCGCCAGAATCAGACAAACAAACATCCCGATGGAAAGTCATTTTTGTAACCCCCACATGTTAGGCGCTAACTTTGTCCGGGGGCAGTATATGTGGGAGAGCCTAGCCGTCTTTTAGTCACATTTCCGTGTTCCCAGGAGGAAGAATGACTACAAGCAGGAGCCCGCATAACCCTCGCTGTACAGCGGATCTGGGAGCACAGTACATAACGCTTAGACCCGCCTATGCCCAAAAGCATCAAAGGTGAGAAGGTGAATGAAAAGCTGTTGTAGTTGTAAAAGGATTAGGAAAAGGAACAGGCCAGCGCTATTTTTTTAATCATTCATGTTGCACTACCCAGTTTAGGATACAAATGGACAGGGTGATGACAAAGTGATCCTTTAAAAATAATTTTCAGCTTTCAAAGGGTGGTTATTATAGAGTTTTCTTACATATATTACTAACAACAACCTGTTACTAAAGTGAAGAAATGACAAGACTCCTCATGTTTATGGGATTTGTTTATTTTCGGCAGTTTTCTCAGCTTGGACAATAAAAAGAATCTATGAGGTCAGTTTTGTTTGTGTTTTAGTAAGTTTCATTTTTAGGGTCTTTGGCTCTTGAGATTTCAGACATCTGAGAGGAGGGTTTATTTGTCTTAAAACAGTTGTTCAAGAGGAATCTTTGTTTAGAAGTGGAAATATATAGATCAGGGGTAGGCAACCTATGGCACGCGTGCCAAAGGCAGCACGCGAGCTGATTTTCAGTGGCACTCACGCTGCCCGGGTCCTGGCCACTGGTCCGGGGGGCTCTGCATTTTAATTTAATTTTAAATGAAGCTTCTTAAACGTTTTAAAAACCTTATTTACTTTACATACAACAGTAGTTTAGTTATATAATATAGACTTAGAGAGACCTTATAAAAATGTTAAAATGTATGACTGGCACACGAAACCTTAAATTAGAGTGAATAAATGAAGATTGGGCACACCACTTCTGAAAGGTTGCTGACCCCTGATATAGATATATATATTGGTTTAAAAAAATTGAATTCACAATATTTAAATTTCATGCTGCACATAAATTGACAGTGTACCTTTTATATTTGATATGATTTTAATATTACTGTTAAAGTAATTGTACTATTGAATTTAAGAGACAGTTTTAGCCATCATTTTTAGTGCATTTTGTAGGTAAGTGGAATGAAGATCAGACTCAAATTAAAATAATGAGACTGACATTTTTAAATTAGCAGATTTACAAGTATGTGGCATAGATATTGAGTTAGATATAGTAGCACTTGTTTGATGTGAACAGCCCATGCTAGTTTTTAAGTATCAAAATGTCATCAAATGAAAGCATGTGTGTTAGAGGCACAAATTTCTTAAATGGATCCAACAAACTATAAGGACCAGGACTGTATTGTGATTGTCTTATTCATGCACATACACCTCTACCCCGATATAACGCGACCCGATATAACACGAATTTGGATATAACGCGGTAAAGCAGTGCTCTGGGAGGCGTGGCGTGGCTGCGCACCCCTGTGGATCAAAGCAAGTTCGATATAACGTGGTTTCACCTATAACGCGGTAAGATTTTTTGGCTCCCGAGGACAGCGTTATATCAGGGTAGAGGTGTAGTTGACGTTAATAGGACCGCTTATGTTAAAGGCTGTTGTAGTTTGGCCTTGGGTAAGTAACAAATAATCAAACTGCATGTGCTCCTCAGCAGTGTCCTCACTAGCCAAAGATGCAAAACTGTAGTAAGAAAGCAGTTAATTTTCATGAAGCGTGTCCTTTTGCCTGCTATACTGAACTCCTGGAATGCACAGCAAACTTCTGCCATTCTTACTCATGCTGAGTGGTAATTTACTAGTCTGCCAGTAGTTCCACCAATCTCAGTGAAAGTACTCAAGGAATGAGGTACCACTTGGTTTGAACAAGGGTGACAGAACTGGGCCTATCTAAGTAGTACAATTAAGGGAATAGTTTTGGATGACAATAGAATACAGAGGACCAAATTAGAGGTTTGCTTGGGCCTAAATTTTAGGCCCTAAATTTTAGGCCCTGACCCAAACCCAAGCCTAATCGACCCTGCCTCTCAAACCTCAATCACCACTGCTGACTTTTGGCCCTGGGGTTGGTGTGGTGGCAGCTGCATTCATCAGCCCTGCTGTGTGCTGGCTGCAGAGTGAGAGGCTCTGCCACTCCTGTGCACTCACTCCACAGCACACGCAGTGCATGCACAGGGAGGTAGAGGTGGCCAGCAGGAGCGAGGAGGAGAAGAGCTGAACCAAGCAGGTGGGTTTGTTTTCCAACCAGATCTGGATCTGACACGTCTCCCATTGAGTTTGGCTCGGGTTACAGGGTTCTAAGCCAAATTCTGCCTTCAGTTACTTTACACACTGTCTGTATCCTAATTGGAATCAGAGGCATTAAAGTGTGTGTGTGGGGGCGAAATCAAGAAAAATGTTTGGAATTTGTCCAGTTTTCCTTCTAGGGCAGTGGTCTCCAAAATGGGGTGTGCAAGAGGATCCTTCAGGGTGCGCAGGAGCAGCGCTGCTTCCCCCCCCCCCCCCTTTTGGAGTTCGGCCGGGGGTCCGGGGGGGTTTTTTTTTTTTTTGCTTCGATAGTTTGGCCGGGAGCAGGGGGTGCGTACTCAAGTTTTTTTTTACTGATGGGGTACATGATCAAAAAAGTTTGGAGACCACTGTTCTAGGGTACTGAAAATTAAAAACAAAACCTCAGAGTTATAGAGTGTACTGTGCCATCAAACTAGCAGAATTTTTCAGTGAATAAGCTATTGCAGGTTTTATAAAATGTTACTTCCCATCTTTAAAAAAAAAAAAAAACCATCATGTCAGGTGTCTCATTAACATGGTTTTACACCGCTTTCCAAATGATAACTTAAATATATTAGACAAGCTATGTTTCTCTCTCATTTGGAGGTATTCATCTTATTGATTATCTTGGGGACCTGCTTGACTTGGCACCTCGCCTAAGTCTCAAAGATATAAATTGTGAAAAATGCCTTTTCACTCTGTCCTCCCAGGTGAGGGTCTGGCCACAGAGATCCATCCAGGCTAATGTAACTCACTGTATCTGAAGATAGCAACGGTGCAGAGACTCCAGCCTGGATAAAATACTGTAGTGTTTGCATTGTTAGTGGGCCAGACTGCCATGAGTACATCACCTCTCTGCTGTGCTACCTCTGCTAACTCCTCATCTGCTTCCATTACCAATTCAAGGCCTTGGGTTTGATCTTTCTTGCTGTCAATGGTTCAAGGTCCAGGTTCTCTATCCAAGACTTCCTTAACTACTGGAAAAAATGCAGCTCAGAAAGCTCAGGGCAAAGCAAGCATGTCACAGCCAGACGCAAATCATTTGCAAAAAGAGGGGTTCAGCTGTGGAGCAAGCTTCCAGAAGAGGTCAGGCTAATCCAGAGTTTGACTGTTTTTAGCACACACTGCAAAGCCTCTTTAACAAGATCTTCCACCATGCCATATTTAGGGGTGAGAGGTGAAAGGGGAAATGTCTATCCCAAAACAGAGCTGACTACCAGCAGGGCGAAGAACAGAAGTCTCAGTCTACTAGGAACCTTGCCATGCAGACCTGACGTACCTGGGAAGTACTTAGATATTACAATGATAGATGCTGTGGAAAACTAAGGCAGACAGAGGCTGGGTCCAGTTGTAAAGGTGGATTTCCACCTTCATTGATTTCCAGTGGCGGGAAACTTATTTCTTGACTTATGGAACTGTGAAATATCAGACTTTAAAGATATGATGCCTTTACAGCTAAAAAAAAGTTTTCATTGGGCTAGGGTAATATTTTGGAGAGGGGGAGGAAACATGCAATAACTTTTTTAAAATAGAGGTGACTGTTTGAAGCTGCTCATTGGTTTGGAATATTACAATAAATCCTTAGGAACTGGATTAGTGGGACGACAATGTAATGATCATTGATGATAAACTATATAGGATATCTTTTGTAAATACCAAGGAAAGCAAAGTTGCACCTGTTAGAAGATACTCAAAGCCCAGCTCTGACATCATCTAGAACTTTCACAAGAGAAGAAAAGTGGTCAGTCAGTTAAATACTTCTAGCTCCAGACACCATCATTTATCTTCCTGCCATAGTAAGTCAGAATTTCCAGCCGATGTGAACTTTCCAACAGGATTGCAATGGGGAGAGCTAGGTGGGTATATTGTCTTTCCCTTGTAAGAGACCAATCCTTATGATGTAGTGAAAAGGTAAACAGAAGGTCATTTTTATTTATGTAATTATTAGGAATACATTAATACTAAACATATATAGTTCAGCTTCAAACTCCAGTTAAGTATGTTATAGAAGGCAAAGGTTATATAATTTTTGTGTTATGCCAGTCTTTAATTGCTATGGTTAACAATTAATGCTGCTGTTACTGTTCTTGCAGATAGTTAGCATGTATATTTTGTTTGATTTTTAGCTTCTACGAGGACCTTTTGGCCCATGGTGTGTTGAAGTCATTGACTGCCCCTGTGGAAGGAATGATGATGGAAGAAGGATCTCACAATTTTGTGACACCTCAGGGAATCTCTTCAATTGTCAAGCATTATTTAACAGAGTCAGGTAGTCTTTAGACATCTTTTGCAATTAACAACTCTCTCATAATGATCCTTCCTTTGATCAACAAGGAGTGGCTCAGGCTCCCACCCACCTCTTGAAACTACTGTCACTTGAAAGCGATAGGAAGTTTTCCTTTGTAGCCAGGCTCAGTATACCCTCTAGAAAAGGGTCTGAATGCAGTGACACTGCACTGCTCCCATGCCCTTTGGCCAAGGAAGCTTGGTAGCTGAGGCCTTGGCTACACTTGCGAGTTACAGCGCTGTAAAGGCTCCCCCAGCGCTGTAACTCACTCCCCGTCCACACTGGCAAGGCATTTGCAGCGCTGTATCTCCGTGGTTGCAGCGCTGCATGTACTCCACCTCCCCGAGAGGAATAGCGAGTATTGCGGTGCGGCTGCAGCGCTGCGGCGCCAGTGTGGCCGCCCAGTGCGCTGTGAATGGCCTCCAGAATTATTCGGCAGTATCTCACAATCCCTGTTCTAGCCACTCTGGTCATCAGTTCAAACTCTACTGCCCTGGCCTCAGGTAACCAACCATGTGACCGACCCTTTACATTCCCCGGGAATTTTAAAAATCCCCTTCCTGCTTGCTCAGCCTGGCGTGGTGTGGAGTGCTATCAGCGAATCTTTCCAGGTGACCATGCCTCCACGCGCCAAGCATAGAGCAATGGCGAGTTGCTGGACCTCATCAGTGTTTGGGGGGAGGAAGCTGTACAGTCCCAGCTGCGCTCCAGCCGTAGGAATTACGATACCTTCGGGAAGGTATCAAAGGACATGATGGAAAGGGGCCATGACCAGGACACCCTGCAGTGCAGGATTAAAGTGAAGGAGCTGCGGCGTGCCTACCGCAAAGCCCGCGACGCAAACGGCCGCTCGGGTGCTCCCCCCCGCGACCTGCCGATTCTACAAAGAGCTGGATGCAATACTTGGGGTTAACCCCACCTCCACTCCGAGCACTACCATGGACACTTCAGAGCCGGTGTGGGGGGTGGGGGGAGGAAGAGGAGGAGGAGGAGGAAAACAGGAGTGATGGTGGTGGGCCAGATGGAGACACCCCGGAATCCCTGGAGCCATGCAGCCAGGAGCTCTTCTCGAGCCAGGAGGAAGGTAGCCAGTCGCAGCGGCCGGTACTTGGTGGAGGACAAACAGAAGAGCAGGTTCCCGGTAAGCGGGGGGAGGGGGAGTTCGGGAAGGAATTTTTTCCGTGTGGGCTTTTTGGGAGAGGACGGTTAGGCATGCATGCCTAGATGCGGAATAGTGCATTGATGTGGTTTATCACATCGCGGTAATCGGCCTCGGTAATCTCCTCAAATGTCTCATCCAGAACGTGTGCAATGCGCTTGCGCAGGTTTATCGGGAGAGCCACCGTGGTCCTTGTCCCAGCCAGGCTAACGTGTCCGCACCACTGTGCCGCGAGGGGCGGGGCGACCATTGCTGCTCACAGGCAAGTTGCATATGGGCCAGGTTGGAAGCCGCATTGCAGTAGAAGACCCTCCCTTGCTTCCTAGGTCACCCTCAGCAGCGAGATATCGTCCAGGACGAACTCCTGTGGAAAATGTTGGGACAGTGTTCAGGGGAGGTGCCCCCTGAAGCTGTTGGCTCTCCCCAAGGTACAGAAACCCAGAGGACAGTGCAGCCTTGAAACAATCAGTCCCCCTTACTCACCATTTTGAGGCTCCCGTGGGATATGTGTGCTCTGTTTCGGACGGGAAAATTATGCTATTGTGTAGACCCTGTGTGTTTTCTACTCCTTAAGTGCGGGGGGAATCATTACTCTGTCTGGTGTAAACAATGCTGCCTCTGTTAAATGTTGCGTTTTGCCTATACAGCTGCATCAACCTTGAGATCTCAGCCGTCCCTCTTATCGCCTGCTCAGAGACTGCAAAGACTCAGGAAGAGACCGCGAAAAAGCAAAGAAGACATGCTGCAAGAAGTGATTCGGCAATCTATTAAAGTGAATGAGAAAGCACAGGACTGGAGGGAGAGAGAAAGCAGGATCCGCCAGGAAAACGCAGCGCACCGGCGGCAAAGCACCGCGCACTGATAGGCTCATAAGCATCCTGGAGCGCCAAGCAGTTGCTATCCAGGAGCTGGTAGCCATGCAGAAAGAGGAGCAGTACCGCAAACGCCACCCCCCCCCCACAGCCCTTGTCCCAAAACTCTTTCCGTTGTGCCCTACTGTCACCTCCAACCCACTTTCCCCAACTTCCATGTTCTTCACGCCACCCGCTGCCTCCAACACCAGTATCTTCACCACCCAGCCCTGAAAACCACGACCCTTACCCTCTGCACTCAACCCCCATCACCATGCAGTATAGCTGTCCTGAAGTGCAGCACTCACTGCACAACACACCAGACAGGACATACGCGAATCTGTGATTGTACTGTTCCCCACTCCACCCCCTTGTTTCTTTTCAATAAATAATTTTTTTTTCTTTTCGATAAATGGATTCTTTGGCTTTGAAAACATTCTTTATTATTGCATAAAGTAAAAGACTCCTTAGCCCAGGAAATAAACAGGCACTGCAAGTCTGCTTAGCAAACACTGATTCCTAAAGATTGGAACTACTGCACTTCACTCCCGTGCAGGGCACCAGATATCACTGCTGGTTTTCAGCCTCAAATTGCTCCCTCAAGGCATCCCTAATCCTTGCAGCCCCGTGCTGGGCCCCTGTAATAGCCCTACTCTCTGGCTGTGCAAATTCAGCCTCCAGGTGTTGAACCTCGGAGGTCCATGCCTGAGTGAAGCTTTCACCCTTCCCTTCACAAATATTATGGAGGGCACAGCACGCGGATATAACCGCGGGGATGCTGTTTTCAGCCAGTCCAGCTTCCCATACAGAGATCGCCAGCGGCCCTTTAAACGGCCAAAAGCACACTCCACAGTCATTCGGCACCGGCTCAGCCTGTAGTTGAACCGTTCCTTGCTGCTGTCAAGGCTCCCTGTGTAGGGTTTCATGAGCCACGGCATTAACGGGTAAGCGGGATCTCCAAGGATCCCAATGGGCATTTCAACTTCCCCTACCGTGATCTTCCGCTCTGGGAAAAAAGTCCCGGCTTGCATCTTCCTGAACAGCCAAGTGTTCCGAAAGATGCGTGCGTCATGCACCCTTCCGGGCCAGCCTGTGTTAGTGTCAATGAAACGCCCACGGTGATCCACAAGCGCCTGGAGAACCATAGAGAAATACCCCTTCTGATTAACGTACTCGGATCCTAGGTGGGGTGGTGCCAGAATAGGAATGTGCGTCCCATCTATTGCCCCTCCACAGTTAGGGAACCCCATTTGTGTAAAGCCATCCACTATTTCCTGCACGTTACCCAGAGTCATGGTTCTTCTGAGTAGGATGCGATTAATGGCCTTGCAAACTTGCATCAACACGATTCCAACGGTCGACTTTCCCACTCCAAACTGGTTTGCGACTGACCGGTAGCTGTCTGGAGTTGCCAGCTTCCAGATTGCAATAGCCACCTGCTTCTCCACTGGCAGGGCAGCTCTCAATCTCGTGTCCTTGCACCGCAGGATGAGGGCAAGCTCCTCACACAGTCCCATGAAAGTGGCTTTTCTCATCCGAAAGTTCTGCAGCCACTGCTCGTCATCCCAGACTTCCATGACGATGTGATCCCCCCACTCGGTGCTTGTTTCCCGAGCCCAAAAGCGGCGTTCCACGGTGCTGAGCATGTCCGTGAATGCCACAAGCAATTTCGTGTCGTACGCGTTACGCGGCTCGATAGCATCGTCGGACTCCTTACCCACACTCTCACTGTCACTTTGGATCTTAAGGAATAGTTCGACAGCCAAACGTGACGTGCTGGCGAGACTCGTCAGCATACGCCTCAGCAGTTCGGACTCCATTTCCCGCAGACAGATCGCGCTGCACAGAAACCGTTGAAAGATGGCGCCAAAGGTGGACGGAAACAAAGGGATTTCTGGGATGCGAAGCGATGCATCACGGGGCATTGGGACAGGACCCAGAATGCCCTGCACCCACGCCCCCTTCCCACAACCCACGGCACCAGAATGGGAAAAGGTGCTCTGTGGGATAGCTGCCCATAAAGCACCGCTCCCAATAGCGCTGCAATTGCCGCAAATGTGGCCACGACAGTGCGCTGGGCAGCTGTCAGTGTGGACAGACTGCAGCGCTTTCCCTACTCAGCTGCACGAAGTCAGGTTTAACTCACAGCGCTATACATCTGCAAGTGTAGCCAAGGCCTGAGTGTAGGATTTGTTCATGTGAGACCTCGCATGATGGATTAGAAAGCATGCCTCAGAGATGGACTCCAGGAACTCAATCTGTTTAGCTTAACTAAGTGAAGATTAAGGGGTGACTTGATCAGTATAAGGACCTACATGGGGAACAAGTATTTGACAATGGGTTATTTATAACAAGAGCCAGCAGCTAGAAGTTGAAGCTAGACAAATTCAGATGGGAAACAAAGTAGCGAAGGTAACTAACCATTGGAACAGTGTCCAAGGTTTTGGTGGATTCTCTTATCACTGATCCAATTTTGACTTCAAAATTGCATGTTTTTTTCTAAAAGATATGGTCTAGTTCAAACAGGGCTTATTTGGAGGGAGTTCTGTGGCCTGGGTTATGCAGACTAGATTATCACAGTTGTCCCTTCTGGCCTTAGAATCTATAAATCTGTCATGGAACACTATCATTTTGAATCGATATGGCTTGATACAGTCTATTTGAAGCTGAAAAAGAATCTAGTCTTTTTCATAAAAATGTTTCATGCTGACATCTTGAAGTTGTTTAAATGGGTAACATGTCTAATTTGCAAAAATGTAAAAACCAAGGTCCTAGTCTTGTAAGCATTTGCACACAAGTAACTTCAGCTGAGTGAGCAATCCTGTTAACATCAATGGGACTGCTGGCATGTGTACATTTATGCATATATTTAGGTGTTTGCAGGATCAGAGGCCAAAGTTATATTTGCACTCTCTGCTTTATCATATATAGTCCAGATCCTTTAGGATAATGATAATTTTGCCATTTAATTCTGTGGGACTAGGATCATACCTTGAGTGACTAGAGGTTTGGGGGAAATTTAAGTCACATAAATCTTGACTAACTGCATCTGACCAGAATTTGGCATTTTTAAACTAATATATAGTATTGGTTTAAACAGTGTTCATTTGATGATCTGGGAATCTATCAACTGACTGGGAAGCATGGTGCTGAAAAGAAAGATTTATTAACTGTTACACAACACGTACCTGTGATATAAAGCTGTACTATATTTAGAATTGTTTACAAAAGACTAAGGAGCAGATAACCAAGTGACAGATAAACTGTCATAGCAGCATTGCTGTTCTTCTTTGAAAAGCAGTGGAATTTGAGTGTTTTGTTACAGTATTTAGTGTTTATTCTACCTCTCCATGTTGAGATAGTTATTAATATTAACAACACTTTTGTATTTTTTCAACTGTTGATGTTGCAAATCTATTATTGTGATTATAATTCATTAAGTCTTCATGCCCCAGTCCTGCTAACACTTAGGCATGTATTTTAATCATGTGAGTAGTTCCACTGATGGAAATGGGACAGATTAGGTGCTTAAAGTTAAGCACATGCTTAACTGTTTGCAGGATCAGGACCTTAGTTTTGATTACTAATGGAAGTTATTCTGATATTATGCATGTTCTCTACTGTCTGATACAGAATTGTATGTATTAAACTATTCTTTTTTGAAGCAGGTGCAGATGTCTTCTATGAACACCATGTAACACAGATCTACCTCAGAGGGGGGAAATGGGAGGTCTGCAAGAAAACAGGATCCCCAGAACAGTTTGACATAGTTGTTCTCACAATACCTGTTCCACAGATTCTTCAACTTCAAGGTGACATTGTGAACAGTAAGTCTTCCTTCAATAAGTATTTAAACACAGAATAATAATTTATATTATGCTATAGCAAAGAACCTCTGAGTTTGTGACCAGTTCTCATTTGCAGAAAGGAGGAAATATTTTGTGGATGCTGTAAATCAAGTAGGTGTGCATTGTCCAATAAACATAAGATATTGCCTGTATAAAACAATCTGAACTGAAATCCAATGTTCAGAAGAGAAAAATCTGTTTTTTTTTGGAAAATAAGAATTCTGATCTGTAATTTTTATATTCATAGTAAAAACTGGGCCAGATCTGTAGTAACTAGAATTTTTTGTTTGGCCTGGGGGAAGGGGAGATTATTAGATCCCAAAATATAAATAGTCCCTCAGCAGTCCCTCAAGTGGCTGTTTACTGGCTTACTGCCTCCTTCAAGGCCTCTGGTTACAGGAGTAAATGAGCAGGCCTTCTAACTAACTGAGGAGCTTGTTGGGGAGAGCAATGAATACAATTTTAGTAACATCTGCAGTTTCAGGAAAAATTTATGCTGCAATTAAACAACTGCAGATGGCCCATGTCAGCTGACTCAGGCTAGGGCTATAGGGCTGTTTCATTGCAGGGTAGACATTCAGGTTCTGGGATCTTGCAAGCCCAAGACAGCTGACACCAGCTAGCCGTGGGTGTTTAATTGCAGTGTAGACATACCCTCAGAGACTTGAAATTACAACCAATGGTGGCCTATTGATTGACCAGGACTAGCCACTGAGGGCATATTGCCCAAATATTCTAAGTCCTCAGTTGACTCCCTGTTCACTATTCTATGCTGATCTTTAATGCACATAGATGATGAGGACCAGGCTACCTTAGAGTCTCCCTCTCCTTTCACTGCCTACAGAACAGTGAATATCAGAGACATAAGCTACCTGTCTCCAGGGTGAAACAGTAGGAGCAAAGGGTGCAGCTACTGTTAGGCTGTGGAATAGAGCAGGGCAGAAATTTTTGGCAAATAGTAAATTTCCTGGGGTTGAAAAAATGCATTTTTCGATACACTGAAACCTTTTGCTGGTTTCATGTGTTGAATTCAATGAATAGCTTTGGCTGGGAAAAAAAACTGAAAACAAGAATTTCAGAAATGTTGAAACTGATCATTTAAAAACATGCATTTCTAAATGAGAAAGTCAAATCAATTCAACGTTTTCAAAACCCCCAAAACCTGTTTCAGTAAGTAAACAGAACAAAAAAAGTCAGTTTAGGTTTGAAGCCAACAACTATTTTTTGGTTTGGCCACCAAACCGAAATAAATCAACTGTTTGCTCAGCTCTACTGTGGAATATCCTGTCAGAGAATATTAGCATGAGCTCTAGTCTGACTGTTTTCATAGTCCTACATAAAGCTTATCCACAATAACAGAAGCTAATGAACAAAGAGGAGAGGAAGATAAGGAAAGAGTGAAGGACAAAATCTCAAGTATAAGCACCATGTCTAGAATAACAAAAGCAGAGTCGCTGTCTGATGACTGGAGGTAAAGGAAAAGATTTTCATTCCAGTCTAATTCCAAGTGCCATTCCTTTGCTATGGGACGAATAGTGCCTTAGTGACTATGGAAGAGTCTACTCACCATAGGAGTGCCCCTCGTAGCCAGGTGGCATAAAATCCTCTTCTTTGGTACCCCCTGCCAACAGCCACTCCAATACTGTAACAGAATGCCTCTTCCTTTGACTTGGCACTCCAGACAGGTCACTTTTAATCCTATCCCTTCTAGAGTAAACCAAGTCCAACACACCAATAGTCTGGCTGCATTGAACCAGAACTTTAGCACAACTTTGGGATTTGTGGGCCTTACAGCCCTTGGCTCCAGCAACTTCACACCACACCGTAGGGTGTGTCATTAGGGAACTCAGGCCCACCCTCTACTTTGGGTTCCAGCTCAGGGATCCTGTATGAAGCAAATAAGGTCTGTTTGCTCAGATCCTCTGCTGTATCCCTGGTCTGCTTTTTACTAGTCCTATCTAATTAGTCTCTTCTTCAGATCCCCAAAAAGGGGAACCAAACTAGTTATGATGTTCAAAAGGTCCAAGACCAGGCCTAGCTGCCCCAAAGAGGCATTGATCTTAGCCAGGCCTTCCTTCACAAGCCTAACTCAAGAAGTGCATTCCCTCTGCCAGTCACATTTTACTGAACTGAGCCTTTCCTCTGTATCTCCTCCCTCCAGGCTTGATGCCTTGCACAGGTGTAATGGGGTGGGGCTGATTGGGCTCACAGGCTCTCATTATTAACCCTTTCTGGTCAGTGTGGGGTCTGTGTACCCCATCTCAGTGCCCTTCTCTGCCATTCATGACTTTATATACTTTCTCATAATTCCTCTTACCATACATAATTCCCCTTTACCATACTAAATAATCCCATTCTCCTTAACTCTCCTTATTTGGAAGATATCACTTCCTATTGTCAACATAAACATCATACTTCTAATAATTTTTGTAGCCCACATGTAGATCTCTTGTTTTATTAAATACAATTGTTTTGTTTGAATATTTAGGTTTGAATGTGGGTTTTTTTTTAATACAAAGGTATACTGATGGTAGTTAAAACAACAACAAAAAACCTGGCTAAGACTAATCACTAACCTAGCCATGGACTTTAGGAGTTTACTGAAAATAGTACAGTGATATTTTAATAATTTGGAGTAGATCAGTGAGAGGAAGAAGGACTTTGTCTATATAATAATATCACTATAGAGAAATACAATAAAGTGACTCTTTGACTAGAGAGAAAGAAAAGGTGAGATATCAAAAATTTGGAGTAAATGGGTTGGGAGGCCAAAATTCCCAAGAGAATGCTCCAAGTCATGGTATTTTCTGCGTAATTAAGAAGAAAGAGTTGTGGAAAGTGTGTGTGAAGATTGTCAGTCATCTGTAGTGGATGAACTGATATATGACCAAAAACAGTTCTGCTGTCAAACTGCTGGCTGTATTTGGAAACAGTGTTTTCACAATAAGTCAAGTTATTTTTTTTTAACTGAAGGAATATCTCAGGTGGAGAGAAAAATAAGGGGAGCAGAAAGGGGGTGTAAGATAAACATGAACATCGCTAGTATATATTTATCAGGACTAGGCATGCAATCCAATACTGGTTTAACATTGGGTTTGAAGAGTGCTGGGTGATGAACCAGGGTTCATGGGCATTAAGTAGCATATAAGCGATAACTGCTATCTACTGGTTATAGTTGAAATGATTTTTCAAAGTAAATTGAGTTAGTGTTCGATTTTACATGGACAAAATATCTGGTAAAAGAATATAAAAATAAAGAATCAAAGTCCATTTTCTGTACTAACACACAAGTCGTTTATGTAGACTTGTCTAACTGGATAGGACACTAGACTCATGTCTCTTAGTTGGATGAGTTGTAAATGTCCAATTCACAGCTTTTGAGTACAAGTGAATGTGTGTTTGGGGTGGTTTCAACAATATGTTTAATGACCTCAGCGTGACCTTGGTTTTCTGTCTAATCAGCAGAAGAAGGCACTTTGTACTTGTCCTTGCTGCAATTAGTTGAGCCAAACCAATGTCAGGGCAGCTATGGCTGCACCAAATCTGCCTGAGTAGCTGAAGAAAAGTAAAATCTAGCACCATCAACTGAAGCTGCCAGCTGGTTTGCTCTTGCAATGCTTATACTGCAGCAGCAGTAAATGTGCAGCTATAGGTGTCCTTGAGAGAGGCAGAAGTGAATGGAGGCCCACCTCACTCAAGGTTAGCAGTCTCTTTTGAGGCCACCTACTGGTTCACCGGCCATGACAATTAGTTCAGCTGTGGTGTATGTGTGGCGGCATTGTGCTGAATTACCCATTTTTCCCTGCACAACTGTACGAATGAGGTGGGTTTTTTTGTTTTTGTTTTTTGGGGTGGGATGGGGTAGCGAGAGACATTATTTTGTCTTTGTCATTGAAGTGTAATATCTGTTTATGTTTAAAAAAGAAGAGAAAAAAATCTGAAAAAAACAAATATCAGTGCTCATAAAGCATATCAGATAGACACTGTAGGACACTGGAGATCCCTATTTATGTATAAAGCCATGCACTTCAACCCTATTTTGAAAGGATTACCATCTCTAGGTTTGGAGAGTGATCACTAACCAGGAACACAATTTTGTCAGAACTTGATAAGTGGAATCTACTTTACCTTAGCAGACCATTTCACTTGCTCCTAAAGTATTGAGACTTCTGTCTGTCTGAGCTTCAGGTGGTTTTTTGTTGTTCTTATCATTGGTCTCTAAAGCCAGGACTACATTAGGATGTCTTCTGGCACAGCAAGGTGTAGGGTGTGATAAGGTGTGATCCCTGACTGACATAGCTATGGTGGAAGAAGCCTATAGTACAGCTTCACCTGTACCAGCAAAGCTGTGCTTTTATGGGTATAACTTGTTTCACTTGTGGGGGGTGGTTTTGCTATACTTGAACAAAACAGCTTTGCCAGAATAGCTGCATCCATAGTAGGAGTGCTGTTCTGGTATTCCACTGCACTCCAATTCTAATGCACTCCTAGGCCTGGTCTACACTAACCCCCCAAGTCGAAGTAAGGTACGCAACTTCAGCTACGTGAATAACGTAGCTGAAGTCGACATACCTTACTTCGAACTTACCGCGGTTCAGACGCGGTCCACACGCTGCAGGCAGGCTCCCCCGTCGACTCCGCGGTACTCCTCTCGTTCAGCTGGAGTACCGCCGTCGACGGCGAGCACTTCCTGGTTCGATTTATCGCGTCCAGACCAGACGCGATAAATCGAACCAGGAAGTTCGATTTCCAGCCGCCGAACTAGCGGCTAAGTATAGACCAGCCCTTAGTGTAGACATGGCTTAATCCTCTTTATCTTTGCAGGATTAACTTTATTAGAGGGAACTCTGTAAGGGGTTTTGTCTTCCCCTTTTCCTTGCTCCTTTTTAGAGCTCTGTGTTGACTTACAAGTTAAACTTGTTTCATTGCCCACCTAACCCAGTGTTAAGACAATAGGCAATTCCTCACTAATAGCTAATTTAAACCAACATTGCTCATTTCCTATCTCATGTATTCTCCTAGGACTTGTAACATTCATATTCTTCATTGTTCTACTGTTAGTCTTTCTAGTGTTTTATATACAGATGGGTGAAGAGAATATATAGGGATGCTGAATTTAAGGGAGATTTTCAAAGGCACAAATGGGAGGTAGGTTCGCAACTCCCATTGACTTACAATGGGAGTTGGGCATCTAAAAGCATTTTGTGCCTTTGACAGTAAACCTCTTAATCAGTTGTGTGACTGGAAGTTCCATTTGGATTTTAAGTTATGGGTGTGTCTGGTGACTTCATGGTCAAGGTTGTGTTGTATTTAAAACAGGACTAAAATCCCTATTTCACAGTTCTCTGAACTTAGTCTCCGCATTTGGTTCAATAATTCTTAATAGTACAAATGAATTTTCCAGTATGTTTTGTTTTTTTCAACAATCGATACACCTCTGCCCTGATATAACACTGTCCTCGGGAGCCAAAAAATCTTACCGCGTTATAGGTGAAACCGCATTATATTGAACTTGCTTTGATCTGCTGGAGCGCGCAGCCCCGCCCCCTCGGAGCGCTGCTTTACCGCATTATATCTGAATTTGTGTTATATCGGGTCGCGTTACATCGGGGTAGAGGTGTATTTATTATTTCTAGTAATGCAGTGCCTAGGAGCTCTGGTCCAGGATCAGTACCCCATTGTGCTAAGTGATGTGGGGGCATGTGTGTGTCAGCAGTGGTTGTGGAAGAGGTAACAGAGGAAGTGAAATCATAGTTGTGAATTGCAAGAGAAGAGCTTAGGATGAACCTAGTGTGTTGCTGAGATATTTAGGGCTATGCTGGTGGTGTATGTACCCAAGTATTAACTGGTTTCAGTGAGGCTTTTTGTTTTAGTGGATTTAAGTTGTATAATTGTGTAAGTGCGAGGCAGGATGTTTTGAAGAAAAGGAATGGTTTAGAACTAAGGCTTGAGATGCCCTTAGTTTAATTGCTCACATCTCAGGACTTTGATACACCACAAGTCAGAAACTGAAGCAAAGAGACAAAGAGAAGGCTCAGTGGCATTGTAACGTTGTTACCATGATAAATATAGAACTACTTAAAGAAGAAATGTGTGATAACTGCAATGAGGGAAGGGGAGGTGTGGCATTAAAGGGAAATAAGTCACCTGTCCTCAAATCCACAGAGAGCCCTAATCATGCTGTTAGCCCCCACATTCAGCAATACATTCCTTTGCCTTCTGATGTATCATCATCCATCTTTTGACAAACTCTTAATGAAATTAAAATATATATGGCTCTAGACTGACCTTCCAGCTGCTGGCCTTTCACCAAGTGCTGTGTTCTCCCTCTCTGCTGTCACTCTGGCCTAGAGGTCCTCAGTTAGGTCCTCCCCGCACTGTGCTAGCAATGGTTTTCCTTTCTTGGCCAGAATGAACCAGGATTTTGTTCTGAAAACCTTTGCTCACAAACAGTGAGTCTCTAGCATTGCTGCAAGAATTCCTATCCATGCCAACTGTGTAAATTATGCTAGACCCAACTGTGTTTAAACATGTTTGTGGCTATCACCCTACTGAATGGCTTTTGATAAGATATTGTTTGTACAAACCTGTAGGTGAGGATTGTGAAATGAAAGCTAGAGACCTTGGAGGTTTAGATCGGTTAGTGTGTGCCAGTGTTTACATCAAAAGTTAAGAAGCTATTAAAGTGTTCATTGATCTTGAAGGCAGCAAATTGCTAATCAGATGTATCTGACAAGTCATTCCTTTCAGCACTAATCTGACTTGTTCCTTCTGTCTCCTTTAATATAGAAATTCTCTGTTCTTACTGTACTTTTTCCCCAGCTTAGAATAGCTAACTACCTGAATATTGTACTTTAATTCCTTATTCCATATTATTTCTGACTGAAAACCACTAAACATATACACCTCTATCTCGATATAACGTGACCCAATATAACACAAATTCGGATATAACGCGGTAAAGCAGTGCTCCGGGAGGGCGGGGCTGCGCACTCTGGTGGATCAAAGCAAGTTCAGTATAACGCGGTTTCACCTATAACGTGGTAAGATTTTTTGGCTTCCGAGGTAGAGATGTATAGCATGTTTTTTTAAAAACAGATTAATTGGAAAATTTGACCCAACATTTTCAGAGTTGTTTCTCTGAGGCTCCAACATCTATGTTTAGGTACCTGAATAAAAGTGGCCAGGTTTTATTCAACACGACTAACACCTGCTGCTCCCAGTAACTTTGTTAGGGTTTGTGGATGCTCAGGACTTCTGTTAATCAGCCTTAATTTAAGTGCCTAAATATCAATTAAGAAGCCTAACTTTAGGCTTGGAAATGTTGACCTGTTTCCTTAGAGATAATTTTAGAGTTTAATTTGCAAGTTTGACAGATTAATAAAATCAGGCTTATCAATTAGAAAAGGGCCAGGAACTTCTCTTTTATGGGCTGACCCATTTGTTTATTTCCCCTCTCCCCCCAACGGAAGTGAGGTGTCTGTCAGTTGGCCAGCTTGAAGCTCTTTGTTTTAAAACAATGTACATTTACTTACCAAATTTTCAGACTAAAACATCAGACTATACAACAGTGAGAGACATTTGAAAAAAAAAAGTTTAATTTGCCTGGGCAAAGGTTTTCATCTGAAAAACTTGAAGCTTAACAAAGTGAACTAATGAACCACGCTAAAGAGCTGTAAGACCTCTATTACACTGGGACATATTCTCTCTTTCTGGCCTCTGCCCTCTCAGTTGATATTTAATAACAATTCCAGGGATAGACTAAAGTGAGAATTTAGACCCCTTTGTGTGCATTTGGGGGGGCAAAGAAAGGAGATGGCCATAAATTAGCTGCTTCTTGGCTTCCATTCCAGAACTATTATTTGTGATGGTTAGTGTTACGGCTGTCTGCTCCAGAGTTGCTCCTCTTTTGGGGCCTGCTTCAAAGGTCATTCTAGACCAGGGGTCGGCAACCTTTCAGAAGTGGTGTGCCGAGTCTTCAATTATTCACTCTAATTTAAGGTTTCGCTTGCCAGTAATACATTTAAACGTTTTTAGAAGGTCTCTCTCTGTCTATAATATATAACTAAACAATTGTTGTATGTAAAGTAAATAAGGTTTTTAAAATGTTTAAGAAGCTTCATTTAAAATTAAATTAAAATGCAGAGGCCCCTGGACCGGTGGCCAGGACCCGGGCAGTGTGAGTGCCACTGAAAATCAGCTTGTGTGCTGCCTTCGGCATGCGTGCCATAGGTTGCCTACCCCTGTTCTAGACAATTGGCACTATTTCTATTTATCTGTGTCCTTTGAGTGAGGCATTTTGTCATCTTTTCTTCCTTGAAGAGTCCAGAAGGAGAGGGTACGGAAGGGAATGTAACTGAACTTCTGTATTTGTTTTGTTGTAGTAACTGAGGAAAAAGGAATAATCAACACTAATGGATCCCATAAGATGTTGATCTCTATTATATTTTTAATAGTGTGAATGGAAAAGAAGTTCTTATGTAACCAATTATACTGATTTCTCTTGAAATTATCCTTCAGTGTCTTTGCTTTAGCTAGTATTCACAAATAAATTCTATGAATACAGTGTTTCCTTTCAGCTAGAGTGGAGTTACCAAAAAAGTGACTAAAAATAGACTCATATTTTTCTCATTG
This sequence comes from Terrapene triunguis, assembly GCF_002925995.2. Taxonomy (NCBI): domain Eukaryota; kingdom Metazoa; phylum Chordata; order Testudines; family Emydidae; genus Terrapene; species Terrapene triunguis. The sequence goes on from NW_020664446.1 coordinate 34,569,643, forward strand.
AAAAGCCTTTGGCAGTTGAAGGGTTAGAAGCTTTCTGAACCTGGAAGTATTCTGAATTCAGTACCGGAATTGTCTTGTGGCACATTAGGAAATTCTGTTTAGTTTGTTGCAACATCTTTAAAAGAACAGTAGGTGGCAGTGGTTAAATAATCTTTGTGACAGCTAAATCGGTAGGCCTAAACAATTTCAAGTAGGTTTGTGCATAGATTTTAACTGTAGCCTGTGGTTGTATTTGGGCTTTGTATCTTTCATTAGCAATTCCTGAAATTCTGCAGAACAGTATAAGGAAAATAATTGGCACTTTTCTGATTTTACAAGGTCTCTCATAAGTGCAGAAAAATAAAAATAAAAATCAACAGGAATTGTAAATTAAAGGATTCAACTCTACAAAACGTACATTATTTAATGAATATTTTAGAGATGCTAAGCAGCTGGAATCACTATTGAAATCAATATTTTTTGAAGAATTATAGGTATGAGTATACATTTGTGAGTGGGATTATCAAGCAACTACTCTTATTTTTTGTATTTACAAATTTGATAGATAAGCTTTTGTCTTTCAAGTCTGTTTTAGAGAATAAGCAATTTTTGCATTGTAAATCTGAAACATTTAGTAAATGATTAATGCAACAAATTAGGGTAAGTTTCATTTGTTAAAATATTAAAGGAGTCATTTTGCTCCAAGTCTGAAGTTACACTTTTGAATTGAGTAATCTATTAATAGAATTTTTTTTATTTCTATTTCCCCTTACATATTGATTTTTCACATGCTATATGAATATAATTAGTATAATTCAGCAAGGAGACATGGCAATATAAATCATAAGAGCAAAGGTCATGTCTTTTCACCAGTCCCCAAGTTTGTCTAACATTATTGCATATATTTTTATAGAAAGATAGAATGTTAATATTTGATCATATTCCAGGAAGGCACAGCAGGGCTTGTCCAAACTTAAATTAAGAATCAGGTTCACTCACATTACATAACATGACTGAAAAGTGTACTGTAGGCAGGGACAATACTGTAGTTTCAGCTGGTTGTCAAGCACTGAGTGTTATGATATAATACCGCTTGTGCTTTTTTAAAACTACATGCAAACATTTAAAGGTTATTAGCTTTAATGTGACAAATTTTTGATATCAATATGGCATTTTCAAAACATGAAGTGTAAATGAATATTTCAGATAGAAGCATTCTGATAATAAATGTTTGATGTTTTGAGAATAAACCACTTGAACTGATGTCACCAGAACCACTTTTAGACTCTAATGGGGTGACAAACATTCAGAGAGGGCCAAATTCCAATTTTAAGTGTGGTTGGTAGGCCAGGGTATAAATATAGATATCTCTCAATTCAGAGCAAGACCCCTAGTGATGTCAAAGGGAGTTTTGCACGACGATCAGGATTAACAGAATGTGGCTCTTGGTAATAATTAAAAGATTAGTTATATTCTTTATTATCTGCTGAGTACCTAATTGTCATATTCAGCATTGCTCAGTGGGATAACAGGCTTTTCCTTTAGGAACACTGGTATTTCTGCCCTTTGTTTCTTTTACTTCCCATCCTTCTTTCTCTGTTTCTCTCCCTCTCCTTGTCTTTGTGTGTGTCACCTTTGTTCTTCCCTCTGCATTTCCTTTGCTGTAGCAACTCCTAATTTCCACCCTCTTCCCTGTTCTATTTGCTAAGATGGTCAGCAGTGAAGTACTTAATGTTGACATTTAGATGAATTTTAAAACTGACATGCAGATTAGGTTAATAGGGGGCAGTGGAGTTCACAACTCAGAGTCATTGTTTCAGGCTGTCTGGGAGGGGTTTACCTTTGTTTCACATTTGGTTTTCTTCACCACTATGAGAGCTAGAAAGTTACTGCTTGTTGTGTTTAATAACTTAAATTCTGAACATTTGGAACATAATCATACAGGACACATACATACAACAAGTAGGATATATTTGGCTGGCAGACTGTGTTTGACCCTTCTGGATCTTTTTTTTTTTTTTATGTCTGCTTACCTAGTATGCTTATTTTGGACCTGCTCCTATAGCTATTAATTAAGCATGTGAGAAGTCCTGTCAAAGTCATATGAGTAGTCACATTGACTTCAGTGGGACTTTTCATATGAGTAAGGGCTAGAGGATCAAGCCAGCTGTGTGAGTGTATGTGTATACAAAATATCAGGAGAATAAAATAGGATACATGCAGGAAATTGGGTCCAGTTTGTATTTTGACCTAATTCCAAATACTGCCTACCCTTGTCAGCTGAAAAACAGAGTCCCTGTCTTGATAGTTCTCAGAGTTTTTAGCAAGACTGAAACATTACAAGTAAAACACAAAGCTGGAAAATATAATAGTGTCTCACATGTACATATTTGGCTATATGGAGAAGTACAAGACTAGAGGCTTATTTGTGGGGGTTTCAAAGGGATCGATTCTCTCTCTGGTCCTTTTCAGCATCTACATGCAACCACTAGCTGAACTGGTCAACCAAGATGGAGTCAAGTGCCACACAGAGCTCTACCTGTCCTTCATTACCTACAGACCACACTACTCCCACCCAGATGGCCCAGTGTTTGGATGAGATCAGATCATGGATGAAGTACAGCTGGCTGAATCTGAGGAAACCCAGGATGATGCTGGTGGGCAGAGGAAAGTATTTTGAGCTGTTTGCAGGCATGGTGCAGTCTCCTTTGCTTGAAGGTTCATGTCCACAATTAGCTAATTCAGTCCATACTCTTGGATTCCTCCCTCTAGGAGTACTTCTGGATTCCTCACTGATGCTGAGCTCTCACATTGCAATGGCCGCAAGTAATGCTTTCTGCCATCTCCGGTTGGCTAGAAGACTTCATCCCATCCTGTTGGACGAAGACCTGTCCTCAGTTATTCATGCCTTCATCACCTCTCAGCTGGATTGTTGCAATGTGATGTACCTGAGCAAGAAATTTTCTGCATTCAGGTATCTCTACCTAGCATAAAATGCTGCAGCAGCACATCTCCTGAGCAACACAGGCTGCCGTGACCACATCACACCTATCCTCTGCTGTCTACACTGGCCTCCCATACAATTTTGAACTAAGTTCAAGATAGTCGTTATCGTCAAAGCACTCCGGGACCTGGGTCCAGGATACCCAAAAGACCATCTAAAGCGCCAGGACAAAGACTGTGGTTAACAACTAAATTTTGGCATGAAGGAACTCTCAATGATAGGAGTGAAGTTCATCAGTGCAGGAGACAGAACCTTCTCCAGGTGTGGTCCGAGACTGTGGAATGAACTCCCCCAGGAACTATAGACCATCACAAACCTCACCACTTGCCACCCCAAGTGCAAGGCATATTTCTTTCACTTGCCTTTTCTAACAGAAGTACACAACAATATATTTATTTAATGATAATACATAATAAACTACCAAAACAAGTCCACACAGATTTTTGTATCAGTTTAACTAAATCAGTTTAAAAATCACATCTGGCATTAACATGGTACAACTTTTCTGTGTAGACAAGCACATCTTGCTTGGGGCCATTTTGGCAACCCAGAATTGCTGAAGCATAGACATGCTCCAGCCACACACTCTACATTAAGTGCTGTGAAGGTTGGTGGAACAGAGTTTCTCCATGACCTGGGGATGCCCTTGATGCAGGATAACTCCCAGCTGGCCAGATCCATCTGTTTTTAAAGCCCCTTTGTGCTGTTGGAGTAGCAAAGAGGGGCCCTGTCGGAACAGAGAACTGTGTTCAGGCCTGCTAAGCTTGGGTCCCATTTTTTCAGGTGATGTAGAAGATGATTTATTGGCAGACAATATCTGTATTCAAATATAGTATTTAAACATAGAAATATTAGCCTCAGTAGAGCAAAACATACCAAATAAATGCTTTCAATTTTGCTCATCTCACTACTAAACAGATACATTTCCATTATCCCAGCAGTCTGTTCCCCCTTTCCCTTCCAAAAACAAACAAACTTTTTCTATACATCAGGTTTTGATTGATGGAGATGGGCCTTAGTGAGGCTTAACATTGGATTTAACATGTGTACCTTCCCAAAAAACGTAAAGAAGCTGAATAATTCTGAAATTTGCTCCCTCTTGGGACAAATGTTTAGTGAGCAATATGCTTTCCATATAGCCTAGAAGGCTTGGAAGCAGTGATGGGTGTTTGTTTTACAGTAACTTCTAGATCATGGTGCTAAACTTGACCTTTCAGCCTCTGGATGCAGAAGTACCTCAATGTCTGACCTCAGAAATACCAATAATCTACATTTTAGACTCCTTCCTACACCCCGTCCCCCATTGATAAAATTTGTCTTTACTCATTTTATATTATACCTTTTTGCTGAAGAATTGTAAAACTTCCTTGAAAAAGATGTTTTTCCCCACACAACTGAAGTATATGCAGTTGACCATAGGATGAGTTGTGGGATTTTTTTTATGTTTTTTTTTTTTTTAGACTTAGGCTGAAATAAAATGTAAGCTTAACTACATTCCTATGGTGAAATCACATTAATTCTATTGCTTGTAAAAGGATACATTTGAAAACTTGCTTTAAAATTCTGATCCAGATTCACAAACACTGATCAATTACTTTTAAAGATTTTACCAGCAATATCAGAAAAGGGTCAAACATTTTATTTTATATGGCATGTATATGTTAAACTGGACCTTTAACTCAAACAGTTCTTGGTTAAAATTTTATATCCATCATTAAAAAGAGGTTAACTATACACACTGCTGTAACTGAAGTTTGTCCTTGTAAAGCTCATCTTCCATCACTATCCACTTCCCGAGAATAATTGGGTAAACTAAGAAAGAGAATTTGGGGTAAAGAAAGAAGGCAACATTTGCTTTAGATCTACAGTGAAATCCTGGCTCTATTGATGTCAAATGCAAAACTCCCATTGACTTCAGTAGGGTCCGGGTTTCACTCAGTATCATAACTTCCAAGAGTATGTGGGATGTTAATCTTATTAAAATACAGGAATAACTCTCTCATAAAGAATGGGTCTGAGGATACGCTGTGCACACCTGTTCCAGTGCTACCAGATGGTATGGTGATACGTGGGCACATAAGAAATTACATAGGTAGACAGACACTAAGGCTAAAACAGGAAGCTAGAGACCTTCAGTATTTGCAAACGTGCTGCACTATCCATGGCTTTTTATATTAAAATGTTTAAAATTAATCAAGATAATGGAAAGCAGATTTGACATGAGTTTGCAAGGGGATATGGCAGCATAAAATGTCACTGCAATTTACAGAGATGTCATATCCCAGAGTAAGGTTGTCATACGGGAGTTGGGATGCACCGGGCATATTACTTTTTTTGGATGCTTCATTATAAGAAGAAGAGTGACACCCTTGGTTCCAAATATTAATGTTTTACAAATGAGTTGACTCTGCCTCAATAACTTGCATGTTGATTAGGAGAACTTTAGCTCCTATCAGCTAGAAGAAATACCTATAATTATTGTAAAGATGCCAGAGTGAGGTTTGGTTTAATGTAGAAGAAGCTAAATTACTTGTTCATATTTTTGAACATTGTTTTATTCCTAACTTTTAACATACTTATACTCTGAATGAGAACTAAAACCAAATTGGTAAAGATTAACAAACAGGAAGGTATTCAAAGAACAGAATTAAGTGATCAGAAGAATTGATATTTAAGGAAAGACTTTAAAAAACAGAAGTATTGAAAGCATCAATGACCTGATCCTGATCTGACTGAAATGAATGGCCAAATTCCCATAGAAATCAACAGGAACACAATCAGGTCACGCATAAGAAAATAAGTTATTTGGTTGCTACTAGGAGTAAGGGATTCACTGGAGGTAGGACAAGAACTAATTGGCTTAATCCACAGCAAGGGAGATTTAAGTTAGATAGTAGGAAAACCTTCTAACTATCCTTATAGTTAAGCTCTGGAATAGGCTTCCAAGGGAGGTTGTGGAATTCTTATCATTGGAGAGTATTAAGAACAGGTTAGACAATGATAGAGACATTATTTTACAGAAATCACTTTAAGCACTGGGGGTCCTAAGGATTTCCACCTCTTTATTCTGTTGAACCGCAGTTTTTTCTTGACTCTCCCTTTTGAGATTGATGATCACAGCACCCTTCCTTTTGGTCACATATTCCTTTTTCACAGAAAGTAGCTTGGGAGGAGCAGAAGTGTGCCATAAGATTCATAAAACGGAAGCATAGTAAATTGATACTACGCAGACCATCTGTTTTGGGTGGAAACCATGTTGTAGCAAACTACAGAAAGCATGGCTGAGAAAACTCTTTTGCAAGCTCCACAATTTATGGCTATCTTGTTGGGATGATGAATAGCACTCAGCTCTTATGCATGTGCCTGCACATGTTATAGCATGCTAGGACATTGGAAACTATGTAACAAGCATTTCCAGGCAACTTACCCAGGCCACATATCAAAACCATTTTAAAATTCCTCCCAAATCCTCTCTCAGGTTAAATATATATCCCTAAGATGCACATGGCTACAGACTACAAGCTACATGGTAACTTGGGTTTTTCTCTCATTTACCCCCATGCGTCAGCAGATCATAAGTGCTGTTGTTTTGCTTTTGAGGGTCATTGGGATGATACCAATATTTTGTTGTAATTTGGTGTGGCGCCATGCCATGCCATGCATCAGATATTGTAGTATGTGGATTAGCTTTGAGATTTCTGAGGCTGAGTTATAGCAAGGTGCCTATGCTTTCCTTTACTCTGTGCAGCATACACCCATGGAAGCATATGGGGTTTTTAAAGCAGGTAAGCAGGCTGCTGATCATCATTTCATGAGGTCAGGTTTTTGCTGCTTATGATTTCATTTTATGTACAGTAGAACCTTAGAGTTACAAACACCAAAGTTACGAACTGACCAGTCAACCACATACCTCATTTGGAACAGGAAGTACACAGTCAGGCAGCAGAAATGACCAAAAAAAAAAAAAAA
>NW_020664446.1:34576694-34600223 GCF_002925995.2 Terrapene triunguis
AAAAAAAAAAAAAAGAGCCAATACAGTACAGTACTGTGTCAAACAAGCTATTAAAAAAAAAGCGGGGGCGGGGAGTTTAACAAAATTTGACAAGCTAAGGAAACTGTTTCTGTACTTGTTTCATTTAAATTAAAATGGTCAAAAGCAGCATTTTTCTTCTGCATAGTAAAGTTTTAAAGCTGTAGTAAGTTAATGACTGTTCAGTTGTAAACTTTTGAAAGAACAACCATAATGTTTTGTTCAGAGTTATGAACAACTCCCATTCCTGAGGTGTTCGGAACTCTGAACTTCTACTGTAGTGAGCAACTACCACATGTACCCTCAGGAAGAACATACCAAAGAGTAACTTTGTCTTTTGAGCAGCAACATTTGTTACAGCGTATTGACAGGAGGTGATGTGTATTTCCATTCTGTCTGGTTCCTCTCATACTCTCATCTATTAGCAGGTCAGCAGCAAAGTATAAGTTTTAAGAATTTCTATGTCTGTAATGCTCTGACTCCTCCCGGACCTCTGTTCCAGTGCAGTATTTGTGGCTCTCCTGATTCCAAGTATAGAGAGACACTGAGAACCAGATTTTCAGTCTAGGCACACAATTAAATGCCCAAAGTGTGTGTACAGTTTCAGGCCTAATTTGCACACACTGTTATTCAAATTGCCTATGAAAATTGGATAATTTTGTACACAGATGGCTACTTGAGTGTGATTACCTGATTAATATGCACAGTGACACTTATATATACGATGTGCATAAACAGTTGCATACCTAATCTCTTTGGAAAAATCTGGTTGGAGAGAGGTCACAGAAAGAGAGAGGAGTTACAAAATGAAGAATAAATACAAGGATGATAGGAGAGAGATCCCCAATATGTGATATTGTTGAGGCAATATGAAATCATTCACTAACTTCATGAGTTAAGTCTATTTTTTCTCCTTAAAATAGATCTCTCAATCTATGCTTTCTGTTAATGGCTATATTTTACCTTGGACATATAGATATTTGAGATGGGGGCACACAACAGTGAATTCTCTGCTAGTATACTCACTTCACATTGCTATTTACATCTCTGGGTTAATTCTAGAGTGCCATTGAACTGTGGGGATACGGATCTTGGGCGCCCACACTACAAGAAGTACTGCTCATTGGGATCATCATTCGATACAAAACTTTTTGCATGCTATCAGTTAAAGAATAAAGAAATACTCTGGGGAAAGGATTTTTGGTTTTATCTGTCTTTTATGTTAACAGCAAGTGGTGTCATCTGAGCATAGCGCTGGGAGCAAGAAACTTCTGAGTTGTAATTGTGGTTCTCACATAATCTTCTGTGGCTTTAGGGAAGGCACTTAACCTTTTTGCCTCAGCTTCTCAGTTGTTAAAAATGGGGAATCATACCTACAACACAGGTATGCTATGAGAATAAATTGGTAGGACTTGATTATGAATGGACTAAAATTTCTGATTCTAATACTCTTCACCTCTCAGAATCATGTCCACCTCTCCGTTTGTACAGTGCTAGGTAACAGAGAAGTATTAAGTAGTATACTATGACTGTGAAGAATACCTAACTCTGATATAGTGCTTTCCATCACTAGATCTCAAAAGTACTTCACAATGTTAAATATATTTGTTCTTACAAAATCTGTGAGGCTATATATAATTTGTTTTATTTTAGACTTATACTGTGAACTGAAGTACGATAGTAATATACCCCTTTCAGTATTGCCTACAATACACAGGGAACCAGTTTATCATTCCAGTGCATTCTTGCTGGCTCCTCAGCTTCTCTCACCGACACCAACTAACTCACTTTCTTAATATAACTTTACCTTTGCTGCAGTAGCTGTGCTGTTCAAACAATGCATGACAAAATTAGATTATATTGTATAAGGGCTTTGATTTATGGGGGGGAAAAGTGACTTTTTTTTTAACTGATTTTTAAACTTGTCTTTTGAGTTGGGCATTGCAGAGGCAGATCTAACAGAAGCTAGAGTTGTGAAATGCAAGGAATTGTAGGGGTGATATATAGGTATATAGCCTGCACACACACAAAAAATCCACCCGAGGCCAGGGAATCTCCAGTGTTTGCTCAGAGAAGAGATCACCACATGCCCAGTACTGGAAATTACACATCCTTATTGAAAGAATTACTGGCAGTTCTCGGCTGGTGCATTCCAGACCACCAAATAAAGTCATGACAGAGAACTGAGACATTTTAGCTTTCTTTTACATCCTCCACATTAGTCTCTTTCCCTTGTTATCAAAGCATTTTTTAAAAGTAGAAAATAAGGAAAGAAAATATGGTTTCATTTAAAGGAAAGCTGATTTGTTACTCAACTGGCATTAAAGTGACGACTATTGTCACATGTCAGCAGCATGTTTTACAAACTATTTTATAAAAAAGTTTAGTAGTAATTCTGAGGAAGATTATGCTCCACAGTAGTTAAATTTTTAATTTAAATGTAAAGTTGTGGAATTTTTCCATCCAAGTTAAATGAAATTGGTATTAACTCACATGGGTTGTTTTTAGTATACAAAGGACTCAATATCTGGTATACAGTGCCAAGGAATAGGCACCTCCTAAGCCCTTAAAAGGGCCAGCCAACTTAAAAAAAACAAACAGAAGGACCAATCCCAAATGAGTATTTTACACCAATTCACCACTGTTAAACTCAGGAAGTTGGAGAGGAAAATGGTTTGTATAATAAATGTGAGCATGACGTGCTATGCAGTTACTCTGGACATTGCTAGAGAAATTTTATTATTTAGCAATATAAACCATTTTTTTTCCACAACTCAGTCTACTCATGCATTTAGATTATCACTCCCCTTATGCTTCTCAGTATATTCTCTCATGAAATATACCAAGAATGGGAGGAGCAAGCATTTCTTCTAGCAGCATAAAACTTTATTTAAAACTTTTCACAATAAAATGTCTGTAATTTATAAACAGGTGCTGACTTGTGTACCTACGCTTCCACACATACCAACCACTTGTCTGTAGAGGACTACTCGGGCCTAATTTTAAAGGCCCATCCCAAACTTGACCTGGGCACATCCAACCTGAACCCAAGTCTTTTTCAGACCCGGTCCAGACTTAACATTTTCCCCTGAACCTGTATCATTGCCCCCATCTCATCCTTGGCACTGGGTCTGGTGGGGATTTCCTGTTTTTTATGCCTGCAATCCACCTCTGGCCGCTTTCTGCCCATGTGGTGGCAGCTGCATTTCCTGCTCCTGCCAGCTGGTCTTGCTTCGCTGCGCGAGAGGTGCCACTGCTGCTCAAACCCCACAAGTAGGAGGTGGTGATCAGAGATGATCTGACCCAACCCAAGGTCAAGAGGGTCGGCTTGTTTTCGGACCTGACTCAAACCCAACAGTTGGAATAAAGTCCCATCAGGTTCAGGTTGGGTTTCAAGGCTGTGTACACACACACCCCTCAGGTCTCCAGTTTGTGCATGCATGTGATTGTATAGGTGTTTGTATAGGCACATGCAAAAAAAGTTCACTTGCACATATGCACTCGTAAGAATGAAAGTAGACATGGATTTGGGGCCTCACTTTCTGTATGGTCCGTATGTTTTTGTTCACTCAGATGACAAACAATTTTAAATAAGATATTTTAAAATTATTTTTTCACCTGAAATTCTGTGTCTTTGTGCTAGAAAATAATTACTCATGGCTTCCCTTATGCAGAATATTATTGTACTCTATCAGTAGCCTCATTGGGACTACTTGGGAAGTAAAGTGCTACCTACCATGAGAAAGGGTATCTGAATCTGGTCTAGAGAGAGATACTGAAATACTGATCTAGAGTGAAATACTGAAATAAAATGTGCTGTTTTCTGCTCAACCTCATAAGTGTCTAAGAATTTCCTGCAGCCTCCTGGCCTGACTGTATCCAAGCAATTCATCTAATCCCATCGTACTTCTAAAACTACTTTTAAATCCTGTTTTGATTCTAGGGTCCCACAACTCCCACCCCGGGCCATCTCCAGAATTTATGTGTATGGCCAAAAGAAGGAATTGTTTAATACAAACATTTCAAATATGGTTGCAAAGTCTTCTCTGAGATCAATACATGCATTTTGCTAACATTGTCCATGCTGATTGCAGTGCAAATCATACAATATCAGTTATGTTGATAATCAGTAGTGAAGGCATACACCCCGTGTGTCAGAAAAGTCTCTATTTTCATACTTAAATAGCGATACCAAAAAAAACCCTATTTATCATGAAAATTCCAACATGTTTGATCTTGGGGAAGTCACTTAAGATCTCTGTATGTACTCCTCTGCAGAGTGGATTTAATACTTGCAGTCTCTCAGCAGACATGGTGAGACTTATGGCCTGATCTGTTCCCGTTGAAATCAATCACAAAACTCACATTAGGGAAACTGGTAGGAAAAAATAAATTCCATTTACTTGAGGGACTAATGTATAAATACCTACTCAATTTTTTTAAAATGCATGTCATTTACTCAATTCTTGATCTTTTATGATTGATTATGACAGGTCATGCTTACATTCTTTGTGTGTTTTTTTTCCACGTATATGATTAGTCAATACCATGGACCAAGTTTTCCATTGCTCCCATCTACAATCCATGGAATTTTAGCCTTATATCTCAGAGTAGAACTGACTACTTTCTGTGCAATATGGACTTTGAACCATACATAATAGATACTTTGTAGAATTTCTAAGCGAAGACAAAAGCCTTTGTTTTGCTGAGTCACATCCTTGAAGAATAGATAGCTATCAGAAAGTTTGGATGTTGTGTCCAACTCCAATTTAGACTTTGAATTGAAGTTCTTCCTTACATGTGCTGCTCTTTTTTCTTAAAAAAAAAAAAAAAAAAAGTAGCTGTATGATTTAGCATATACAGCCTTGCACATTTTCTCTGAGCCCTATTATCTCAGTTCTCCCTTTTCTTTTGCAGTAATATTGTTAACCATCTGCAGCTTGCAGGGTTTCTCTACATTTCTTAAGAATATTCTGAGAAAAGGGACAGTAATCAAAATCTGCTCATATCAGTTTTCATAGGTTCAGAACATAACATGTTCAAAGAGGAACAGTAATAGTAGTTTGTACTTATAATTAGAAGTGAGGTGCCTAAATACAGAATAGCTGTTCATTCAACTCTTTTTAAAGTGCAATTGACATCTCATGGCAACATCTTTGAAAGACATACTGTTTTGCTGCTGGTATCCATGGTAGAATATTATTCCAGAGGAAACAATTATTCCTTATGTCCTTGCATTTTTAAACAAGCGTCAGGAGAAAGGGCTTCCGTTGAATAGCTTTAACGTAGAGGAAAATGAAGAAGCATGTACTGAAGTAAAAATCCAAATCAGGTCTTGTCTGAATATAGTCCAATTTGAGTGAAATTGATCAAAACTGCAAGTTAGTCCCATACCCTTATTCCCATAGGGAATCTTGAATGTTTTACTCACTACTGTTTGGAACCTTTGGCTATTTTTTTTTTTGTTACGATTAAGATTGTTAATGGCAACTATATGCCATAAATTGGCCAAATCTAAGAAAATGTTAATATTGTTGTCCCAAGAGTTGTTTCTTCAGGTTCATTACAGAAATTTTTTAATGAGAATGATTTGCTTTGGAATAGTAACATAAACTGCTATGTTACTGCTCTTCTAAACCCTTAGAATTAAAAGAAAAAAGAGTGTCATGTAAAACCAATGGAGGAATAAGGTGTGCGTGCATGTGAGCAGGGATTTTGAGCTTCTGCTTCCAATTTACCACTTCCATATCCTTTATAGCACGTACTTTACTGAAGAAATGCACCACTAAATTATGAAATTACTCCTTTATCTGAAATGTGGGTAGATGCCATTGGTTTTGGCCAAAACAATTTTTAAAAAAAGAAGAGAGACTATGTGCTGCATCATTGGCGAGAGAGGCTGTAAAGATCACATTGGTGAGAAAGGTCATTGCTGGAATAACCATGAGTTTGTGGTTTGAGGTGATTGAAGAGTGGGTTCAGAAAATGAGTGACAAGATTGAGGAACTGTCTGCAGAAAAAGAGGAATTGCAGCACATAATCTCTGACCTCAAGAATGAACAGAAGAAATGAGAAGTGGGCAGCAGAAGAAACTCCAGTTATAAAACTAACTGAAAAAGGTTGCAGATCTGGAAAAGCAGGGGCTTACGCGAGAGTGGAGGGGACAAGTATCTGGTCATGGTTTTTCAAAAAATGGGTCCTTGAAAAGGTGCAAATTGGAAGTTGAAATTTACAGTTAAAACAGAACTGCCACAGATTCAGCAGCAACAAGGGCATTTATGTTGGGCTCCACAATTTTAAGGACTAAGGGTGAAATCCTGACCTATTTTAAGTTAATGGCAAAACTCCCATTTATTTTATTGGGGCCAAAATTTCACCCTAATAGTGCCCTTTGCAAGCATCAAGAGCCACCAGAGACCCTGAAGAACACAGTTGCCAGTTCTTTTTCCAGGACAAGTTGATGAGGAGCCAAACGTGAAGACATGAATTTTCTAAGTAAGGAAATAACTCCATTCATCGCTGCTTGAGAATGTGAAGAGTATAAATAAATCTTTTGTAGAGGGGGAAATAAAAAGATGGTTTCCTTTGGGGGGGGGAGGTAAAAAATTAATAAATTACAGTTTAAAGACTGTTTTTGGTTTTGTTTGTGATCTGACTGAATAAATGTGGCTGAGATTTTCAAAGTGATCTAGGGGATTTAGACACCTCGTGCATTATGGAAGTTTGTGTCTAAACTGCCTAGGTAGTTTTGAAAATCTCTGCTGCATTTTGTAGCCAGAACAAAAAAAATTAAAAATGAGACTGGGTATGATGCCTCATTTCCCAAGAATGAAGTTGTGATTTATGACGTGCGTTTGAATCAGACTCCTTGATTAGAAACATTAAGAAATGCATTCTTGCCTTACAGAAAGATGGGTTGCTATGCAGGGAGAACTATGTACAAATGAAACCCTTATTACGCTGGCTAACGTTTATACACTGCGCTTCATAAAAGAAGGTAGTGTGAAACACTCTGATATAGCGCAGACAATTGGAAATCTCATACAGAATAAAATATGGGTCGGGTATTTCAATAACTTTACTAGTATAAAAGATTACACCCCCTTGACACAAGTAAACAAAAGCCCTAAACCAAAGTTATTTTAGAGGAGGGTTAGTCTGACGAGTCATACTTCCACTCCTGTGACAGGCATTTCGACTTCAGGTCTTATTACAATAGTAAATTAAATCAAATGCTGAATTGACTGCTTCTTGATGATTGCCCTACCTAGTTCTTCCTCCACCTCAATAAACATTATTGCCTTGTTGGATTGTGCTGATGGTCTTGGGAACTCTCTGTCAAGTGCATCTTCCTCACATTCTAACTGATCTCCACATTTGGGGTCAGGAAGGAATTTTCCCTCAGGTCAGATTGGTAGTGACTGTGTGGGTTTTTACCTTCCTCTGCAGCATGAGGTGGAGGTCACTTGCTAGGACCATCTGTGTATCTCTCACTTAATCAGTTCTTGTTGTTTCAGGGGCCTCGAGCAATGGTGCACCTTGGTCACTCCTGTTCTCAGCCTTTCACGTATTTACTAATTTAGTCTCCCAAGAGCTGTAATACTTTGGTCTAATTCTGGTTGTTGGCATGATATGAGGATGGCTGGGTGTTGTTTAATGGCCTGTGATGTACAGAAGATCAGATTAGATGAACTGCTGGTCTCTTCTGGCCTTAAACACTATGATTCTATGCTGTCCCAACAGCGACTAACCTTAGAGATTTAATAATCACTTGCTAAGATAATCACCTTAGAGATTTGATAATCACCTCCCACTTCTGACTAAGAAATACCTGCACTGTTAAGAGGACCTCGACAGAGGTATCTATTGGTGCAGTCTTATAACTGTTCTGAAAAGACAAACTCCTATGCAGAGAATAAGAAAAAACCCATTTTAGCAACCCAGATGAAAGTAGCAAAAAATGTAGTACAACTGTAAATTGATTGCCATAACCGCTACCAAAACCAAAACACATCCACCAAAACTCAGGCTACTTACTAAAATCAGGGAATCTTTTAATACCTTAGTCACAGTAAAATCCCAAATAACCTACTGTATATATGAAATATTACAAAAACTGTTATAAAAATAAGAATGTGCAGCAACTTTATAACAACAAGAGGTTTATTTTTGAAATCAAATACTCCCATGGAGTCTCAGGTTCTTAGACTAAAAGATTAAGTGAATTCAAGAAATTCTGCATTGACGTGTACAAATGATCCATAGTTGATCAGAATCCCTATAAATTATAAATATTTAATTAAAGAATATTTAGCAAATATCAAACTGCTGTTAGTTGTGGATTCACTGAAGATTGAGGGATTTATCACTGAAGAGGAAATTGAGCAACCAATTGGAAAGTGTGGTACCTAGGACCTTAATTTCTCTAAAACTTTTATCAAGACATTTGATATTTTTAAGAAAGTCCAAGGATGAAGAAAAATATAGTCATTTCTAGACCCTGGAAAAGTTTATAAATCTTTGCTTCCTACAGGGCAGTTTCCCTGATCAAATGACACAAAATTCTGATACATATCTTTGTCTCCATACTAAATGAATTCCTTCTAAAACTCATTAACTTAAACCAAACCAACTTTATCCTAAACTGCAAGTCATTGGTAATTTGCAAAACATTTTGAATATGCTGATCACCTCCCTACAGATCACCTCTGTATATTTTGAGAAGTCCTTTGTGTAGAGTGGCCTGTTTTTGTCCCGATTATAGCTATCTTTGGGCCAGATGAACATTTTGATTCCTGGATAAAGACATGCCACGTGATTCCACAAACCATGCTGAGGTTTCCTCTCACTTTTTCAAGTCCTGTGGAATCCAAGAGTAGGGAGCTCTTCATCCTAGTTATTATTTGACATTAGAGTAGATTCTTGGCAGAGGCAATTAGGAACTAGCCAATGTTTAAAAGTTTCCAGGTAGGCCAAAATGGCACTTTTTGCTCTGTAGTTTCTGTTACATAAGTTAAACAGGTAGTCTTCAAATATTTAACTACAATTGACAACTTTGGCCAATTAGGCTACAAACTAAATCTTACCAAAATGGAGACCCTAATATCATGATACAGTTTGCCATTACAATATCTCCTGGATTAGTGAAATACGTGTGTGAAGGTACCACTAACTTCAAGGACATAGTAGGGCTACACATCTCTATTACACCTCCACCGCCACAAGGAAAAAAAGAAAAGGGGAAAAAAAAAAAAGATGACGGGCAGAAAAACAAACTTTCTCATAGCAATGGGAGGTACAAGAGCTCTGTTACAGATTAACACTTTTCCATGTTTGTTATACCAATTCTTGAGGTTCCCATAATATCTAAGAGCTTTGTTCTCTTGCCACAGTTGGCAAAAGTTAAAGAATGAGAGTTCCCTTTATGTCTGTGTGGGAACACAGAAGCCCATGAGGCCTTAACATCTGAATTTAAAATTCTATTTCTGGGGGCAGGATAAATAGTGTATCTAGTGGAATAAACATATTTTCTATAAAAACTTACTTTTGGCAAAATTGCATTTGAAACTAAAACAACAGAGAGGCTCATGCAAGACTTAAACAGAATTGGTACAGATATCCAAGGATTTTGCTGAATTTTGTCATGAATAGCGTAGCAAATAAGAGTACTTTTAAAAAAATGTTTTCCCCCCATATTATGTTTAGTCTGTTTGTAATAAAATGGAGCTCTGTGTACAGGTCAGCAGGTTTATGCACAATGAATTCAGAATGGTTTCCCAGATGTTCATGTTTAACTAACAACCATATTCCTGAAAGGAGTAATGCTTTCAAAGGTTATCTCTCTGATCAACGGCTTTCACTGTTCTCAGCTTAGTGATTTTATAGTCTGTCAGGAAAATTAACCATGTAGCGCCCAGCTCGGTTCTTTGGCACTTTAGATACAGGAGGGATATATTGGTAGAGAAGATACAGTTGCCATCTTCATTTGAAATAAGATCCAGGCATTATTTGGTCTAACATTCTAACATTCACGTTGCTTGTCAGAAAGATCTGGAAAAAGGAGAGAGAAATGGGCAGGATTATGCACAATAGACATCGTTTATGTTGCGTTTTGCTGTGGATTGCTCTGCATTTCATCGAGAGCCAGCCGATGTAGTGCTGGGGTTAAAGCACATCACTATAGAGCTCTAGTCTAGGAGGGTTTTGGATCTTTTCTCATGTTAGAAATTTAGTCTAATGTGGCTAAGTTTAAAAAAACTCTAAGGCATAAAAATAGAAAACCTCCGCTACAAAATAAGCCATTGACAATGCCAATAACTTTTGTGGAGAGAAATGTAATGATCCTGCTATACACTCAAACACTGAGCCTACTCCACAGAAACAACCCAATGCTTGCTAAATTTTACAACTCTATCACATTACCCCACAAGATTCCACGTAATATTATATTTTTGTTTACCCTTCATTAAACCCACAAACTTCTCATCTCCCACGTGACAATCCACATGACAAGACCCTGCCATTCACCCCTACTGACAATCTACAGAACTCAGTACAGAAATGAGACATATTGGATCTCTGAAGATACACATAATCATACATGGGGACAGGGCAGGGAGAGGGGCTGAAACCCCTTCCCAAGGGGCGGGGCCCTCCAGGTTGCCTCATATCACAACTGCGCCAAGCTTCTCCACCTAATCCCTCCACCAGTCAGTACAGCTACACGTAAGACAATGAATGCAGCGGGCATGCAGCTAATTATCAGTGGCTATTGCCAGCTCCAATGGGGCAGAGGTAATTGTTGAGATGTGCCATAACTATGTAGTTAATGGTTTTCAGAGGTTTGAGTTTTGCTGAACTCGACCTTCTGGAAGGGTATGAGATACCACTGGGCAATCTTTAACTGTGTATTAGTGATTTTTTTCATCAGTGAATATACCGTAATTGACATGCCAATCAAACATACAATGTTTTATAGACAATTCTTGAAAACTGAAGACACCGTTCAGAGGTTGTTTATCATGGTCATGGTGGAAAAAGCAGGTTGTTGGAAGTTTAGTCATTTTTCACTCTTTAAAAGCATATTTTAAGGTGGGGCAGGGACTGACCAAGAAAATAAGGGCAGAGGTAGACTTGAAGTAGAGCCCATTAATCAAAGACTTTAAAACTACTTTAAATACACATGAACAGAAAACAAAGTACAGAAGAACTTTTATGACATCATTTACTATGTCTTTACGGTGCCTAGCACAATGAGGTCTCAACCTTATTGAAGCCTGTAGGTGCTAGTGCAAAATAAGGCCAACCTTATAGTGCAGGCCTCTCCCACAATTGTCAGCCAAATCCTAAGTAGTCCCTGTCCAATAGGCCCTGTGTGAAAAAGAAGTGGGTAATACAGCACCCTTTGAGGAAGTAAAAGAGGGACAGGTTGAGCATCCCAGTGAGATCTGTGAAGATCCCCAAAGTCCTTGGAATAATCTGCATTTGCTTGCTTGATGCAGCACTGGGTGAGCACTTGGCTCCCCAGTGCTGCTGGGGATGATGGTACTGTCTGTTAAGTTCTCTCTACTTATGCTTCAAAAAATCAGGTTTCTATCCAGCATCCCTCTGTTGCAAGCAACAAAATTCAGGAACTCAAGGTGAAGGGAAAGAATTTTGAAATCTGGCAGTGGGAATGGGATAGAAGGATGGAATATTTGTCATGGAGGAGGACTGGGTACGGGTGGCACAGATGCTAGCTTCAAACCATTACAACCACGGAGGTCTTCCAGTGCCCTCAAAGGTGGCTCTCGATGTGTATGCAGGTTTCACAACCTGTCTGTATTCAAGAACAGAGTAAGAAATTTTGTAACAAAGCAAAATGGTACTCCATACGTACAACACAGGCAGTTTACTATTAAGTGGCTATATATATATATATATATATATATATATATATATATATATATAGTCTAACAGTCCTTAATTTTGAACTTTTTTTTAATCAGATGCACAGTAATTAAATATTCATTATCTTTAGAAGTTTACATTGGACTATACTTTAAAAACTATCAGCACATCAACTTAAAATATACAACTTATCTTTTGAAAAAATATCTGATAGTTGTAATCCTTTGAGATGCACTTCTTACAATTCGTTCATCGGTGCAGATGTTAGCAACTCACATGGGACAGCTAAAAATGTCTTTTCATAAAAGCCGATAAGAAAGTCAGCTGTTAATCATATGCTCGAAATAAAGGAGTCTGTATTTTCCTGCGGATAGCAGGGATTTCTCAAGACCAAGTAATTATAAAATGAAAGTTTTAATTCTCAGTTTAATATTATTCAAGTGTTTCTTTTATTGATTCTTTATGCAGAAGAGTGGACACCTCCCCTTGGATTCCCATTAGTAAACTACTGACAGAAACAAATCTTTAGATGTGGATATGTTTGTATTTTCTAAGGTAGGGAATACTGCCAATCCATACACTTTCAGTTCGATTTAATATTTCATACCTTCAGGATCTTGACTGATAGCAAACAGTAAACAATCATAATTATTCTTTCATGCAACTTAGCCATTGGAAGTGATTTTGATGGCAGTAATTTCCCCTGCTGAGACTGCAAGTCATGATTCATCAGTTTTATTGGGATTATGAACCTTACCCAAGACTTTAAAAGCTTGTGGTTGATGATATTATTATCTCTTTAAGTATGTTCAGAATTAAGAAACACACACAGTATGGTCTTCAGCAAGAGGCTGGAAACAAGTGCAAAATTAAATTTCTGGTTTGCAGTTTCTCAGCCATATGCTCATTTTTATGATCGTTTATAGTTGTGGTACATTTGTGTCATCAAAGCATAATGTTTATATCAGATGACTGACGCCAGGAGCCACAGAAAAACAGAGGAAGGCTATTGAGATACATCATATCAGCACACAAAAGGGCTTTGCTAGTATCATCCTAGCCATTTTGGACATTCCTTGAGCCCCCTTAATGAGAATGATAAACTTCCCCACTGTGTGGGTAGAAAGGTGCTCCATGAAGCTTTTGCCTCCTGAGGTTTGCTGTTTATGCTGTTGGCAGCCAGACAAACAGAGCATTAGTAGCAATGATTGCAGGATAGAAAAAACTGGTTTTTAAGAGGGAACCCTGTGTTTCTCCTGTAGCTCTGCCTTCCACAGAAAGTACTGTGAGTCAGCTGATTAGCAGAGCAGACTGTGCTGTTTCTCAAGTGCCAGGCCTGAACCTCAAAGACTGAGCGGGGAGTGTACTGAATGCATGTGGTTGAACCCAGTTACTTTGTCCATACTTCAGGAGACTAAAGACCCCTTCTAGAGTACAAAATATTCGTTACCTTTAGCCATCCATTAATACCACCAAATATTGATGCTTGGCTCAGTGACATGGCTGATCTCGCAGCTAATGAATGACCAGCATTCCACAGAAAGGGAATGCCTGAAAAATTCAAAGCAATTTGGGCTGATGTTTTAGAGGTCTATGATTAACATAGACCCAGAAGATAGATAGATATGTCACTTCCCCTCCCCTTGTCCTAACCCTCTTACTTTACTTTGTGCATTATGATGAATCTTGTATTTTGATGTCACCTGGATCACTTGGTCTTCAGCTGTCATTAAGACTGTGCCAATCACAACATGTCCGCCACTCTTCTCACACTCTTGCCTTTCGATTTTGATGTATTTGGAAAAATTAACTAAAAATTATAAGTTTAAAAATCGATGTCCAGAATAATCCAGTTAATGGTGAATTTCCCAACGCTTGCCTACATGTTTGTCATATTCGGGGTTTATCCACTAATTACACAGTGTTAGAATTTTGGATTCGTAACTAAATTTTTTAATTGGAATCCTATCCTGAGAGCTCATAATAGTTCATTACTTCTTATAGGTTTCTGACTGGCCATCTTATACAACCATCATTTCTTCTCCCATTTCCTTATCTATGAAAATGTTAGCCATTGTGTTTCTAGTCTGCTTCAATCGATTCTACTCTATCTTTCACCTTTCCAGTGATTCTGCTGAGAGGAAAAAAGCAGGTGAACGTTGTCCAGGAAGGATTAAAGGACACCATTAAGAGCAGGGCATAATGGGAAATGTCTCCAGGATATAAAATAGAGAGTTATCAGGAAGAGTTTAACCTTGTGAAGGGACGATTAAAGATCAAGATCAGTTGAACACTTTTTTTTTTTCTAATTTTTTTTAAATGAAGTAGGATTATGAGGAACATTTTATAGTGAAGAGCTGGACTGTGCTGATCCCAAATCCCAGAACTCATTTGAGGTGATTTCTTCCCTTGTTTAATATGTGGCCTGTTTATATCTTTTTTTGTGACTGTGGCTTTACATTTTTTTGCCTTCAAATAAAAGGAGCTGTTTTTGTTAAAATGCCTTTGAGTTGATTTTCTGTAATGCAGGTAAATTAGATATTGGTTATTGCAACCCAGATCAAAATACCTAGGTAAAATCTTATCTAAAATCCACCTTCCATTACACTGGAGCAACCCTGGTGACCCCAGTTGGGGTAGCACAGGGCGAACAAAGGGAAGAATTTGACTCAGCACTGTGCAGGTAATATTAGCTAGTGATTTCAGTTTGGGGTTGGGTTTTAGTTTTATTGTTATTTTACTTGAGTTGGTGAGTATGAATCCAAGTTAGAATGGAAATTAAATTTGATTACAGCAAGTTCTAACATGGCTAATTTTCAGTAGAGAGCCTGAGATTTTGGAGAGAATCCATTAGAACTGGGTGAACAATTCAGTGATCAGATCTCGTCAGGACAGAGAGGGGATAATCTCAGTTCAGAAAGAACAAACCACACTATATAGATTAGGATCAGATTCGTTCATGCAGCCTTGAAATATATTGTACTTGTTTGGGCAAGTAAAAAAACCCTTTTGACTGTCCCCTGGGTTATAAGTGTGCACCTCCTTACCAACTCAAAAGCTGCCTGTGATGCATATGATCTTTCATATAAAACACTGCCAGTTTCATCGGATTAAAATGAATGTATTTTTTGTTTAAACTATACCAGAAGTTGAGGTACAGCCATGACACATGGGAATAGAACCCTTAAACTTCATTTTCTGTTAGTTAAAATAGCATCAACTGTAGGCAAAGCACTGTTTGAAGAAGCCTGTGGGGGTATTTCAAGTAACCTGAATCAGCTTCCTAGTTCATAGTCAGTTTTTTTTAACTTGTACAGTCCTGTTCAGTGTCTGTTCTGTGGAAACCACAAAATAGGTGTCTTAAATTGAGCCATTACAAAACCCTTGTTTCAGAAATCACAAAGAATTAGTCTGCTTTAAGAGCTATCTGCCTGTTCATTTGCCAGAAATAAGTCTTCCTTTGGCTATAAGTTAACATAAGTACATAGGAAACAAAGAATTCTTTTTCTAGCCTCCTAAATGTAAAAATGACAAAATTATTAAAATTGTGTCCAGACTGTCAACTGTTCAGCGAAATGTAAAGCCAGTACAATTTAAAACAGACCCTCAAAACTGAATATTTTATTAAACGCACAGATTTTTCAGTCTGGTTTGTCACTCGTATATTTTTTACAGGCTAACTTAAATATTCCCCTCTTTACGAGAAACTGGAAAAAAAAATCAAACTGCTTTGCTTAGAAAGCGGTCAAATAAGAGGGGATTTGGTAGAGACAGAGTCAATCAGCTGCTCCTAGTTACTTTTTCTCATAGTAAAAGAAAAATTGGGCATTCAGTTGTATTGAAAGACAGGAACATAACTGATAAAAATATTTTAACATAGAACCTAAATAAGGTGTGGAACTCATTGCCACAAGACCTCATTGAGGGTAGCAGCTCTGCTACACAGGCAGCTTCTCCCTCTGGTGAGCCTGGGACTTGTCATAGGGAAGACCCATTCAGATGAGCTTTAGCAGGTCTACCAGACTAGGACTCTTGCTGCAGAAACTAATGAGTCCTAAAGGGGTTTGGGGAGGGGGCAGTACTGGCACAGGCTTACCCAAATAAAGAAGTGTAGACACTACTTTTACAGCCAGTTCTCTAATATTGCAAGAAGAGTTGCTAAATTAAAGCTCAATGACTGAATAAGACGATGTCTAAAAAGGAAACAGGCTAATAGACAGTTTGTGATAAGGAGGCAGCCATCACTAGGATACCATAGTCCAGGGAAACAGGGGATGTGTCCAAGCCATATGTCTTAATAGTGGCAGTATATTGACTCTTTTCTATTTTATTGGTTGCCCTAGAGAATTTTCAGCACTTTAAAAGTAGTAAAATTGTTTTTAGTGGATAATTTATAAAATTAACTAGTTTCTGTTTTCTCCTTTGGGAATTTATACATTTCATCTGAGAACTGGTAACCATAATTGTAATCCTTAAGAGCTCAGATTTATAGGTGTTGCTGCATGCTTTGTAACCTTTTTCATTAAGAACATGCTCAAGTGTTTTGATGATTATATTGTATATTAGAAAGTATTTCTAATCTTGATATTTCTGGAAGCACAGAAAAGAAACGCACTATTTTCGCTAGATATGGGCCCAGGCATACATGTGAGGCATCCGATGCAAGGTAGTATGAGTAAAAGTTGCAGGATTGGACCCTACATTAGCTTTTGCTTCATCCCTTTTCTTTCCCATCCCCTTGGGTTCTGCAAATGAAGGGGACACTATGCCTGGACCTTTCTCTTCCTTGGCAAGTTTGGGGAGAAGCAGCCTGTTTAGCAATCCCCCACTTCTAAATGCACCCTACCCCCAAAAAGAGTGATTTACAGGACCAGCAATTACACAGAAAGGAGGGAGTCAAATGGTGTGAGATGGGACCATGAGAAGAATGATGCTTTGTACATCATTCTTAGATACCACAAATGTGAATGTAGTATGAGTGCCTAGGATGAGAAATCTTCCTCTGGCAACCAGCAGGGAATCCTCTTAAAAGTTCATCATCAACTTTTCAGTTTAGGCTATGCTAACTGTTGAACCCCTACCCTCTGGGGATGTTTCCAGGGTACCATTTCCTGGCAGAGAAGTTCCTTTGCAACCAGGCTGCCAGAAACAGGACGGTGGGGGTCCCAGAGCTGGTTTGTAGGCACAGGGTTCAGGACCTCACAGTGTGATGCTGTGGCCAAAAGGACTAATGCAGTCCTGCGATGCATATAGGGAATCCGTGAGTAGGAGTAAAAAGGTTAAATAACCTCTGTATTTGGCAATAATGTGACCACTGCTGGAATCCTGTCTCCAGTTCTGGTGTCCCCAATTCAAGAAGGATGTTGATAAATTGGAGAAGATTCAGAGAAGAATGATTAAAAGATTAGAAAATCATGCCTTATAGCAATGGTCTTCAAACTGCTTTGTGGAGGAACATTGTGGGCAGGCAGGACATGTGGTGTGGTCCAGGACAGCCCCCACGGGGAGTGGGGAGGGAGCGACACCGAGCCCCACTCTGCCCCCAGCCAGCTCTGGCCCCAGCTGCAGCTCTGCCCTCATTCCCTCTCTGCCCCCAGGGCCAGCTCCACCTCGAGCCCCTGCTCCTCCCCCAACCACAGTTCTGCCCCCAGCTCTGCCTTCAACCGAAGCACTTCTGCTGAGGAAGCCTGGGCAGTAATGGAGGGGGGAAGGGGGCGGATGGATTCTATTACTGGTAAGGATGGGTACAACAGTTTGGGCACCACTGCCTTATAGCGATATACTGAAGGACCTGAATTTATTTAGCTTAACAAAGAGAAGGTGAAGGGGTAATTGGATTACAGTCTGTAAAAACCTACATGGGGAACACATTCGACAATGGGCTCTTCCGTCTAGCAGTGAATGGTATAACACAATCCAATGGCTGGAGGTTAAAGCTAGACAAATTCAGACTGGAAATAAGGCATAAATTTTAACAGAGAGAGTAATTAACCATTTGAACAATTTACCTAGGGTCATGGTGGATTCTCCATCACTGACAATATTGAAATCAAGTTTGGGTATTTTTCTACAAGATCTGCTCTGGGAATTATTTTGGGGAAGTTCTATGGCCTGTGTTTTACAGGAGGTCAGACTAGATGATCACTGCAGTCCCTTCTTGCCTGGGAATCTGTGAATCATGTTATGAATCATCCTTTTTTTTTTTTCCTCCCCCCAGTGGGGAATTACTTGAGTTGGGACTTCTAATTTACTGAGAACTAGTGTAGCTGAAATTTGGTGCGATCAAAATTCTTAAACCATAACTATATTACAAGAGTTGTGGAAACTTACCAACTGCAGTGTGATCCCGCCACAGAAAAGTCAGAATTTTTCTCAGTTCCTACTGTGCTTACCCAAATGAGGAGAAATTACTGTGAAAAAGAGGACATTGCAGTGAATTAATGCTTCTGATTTTACTTTGAGGTTCAAATGTATCTTGCGGGAGAAATGACTTGCATGTTTTGTTTTTAGTTCAGCTCTTTAACCTTAATAGTTTTTATGTTAAAAGGAAGTTTGTAGCTTATGGGAATCCCAGAATGAATGAGCAAAGAGTGGGAATTATCATATGATCTAAGAGCTGTGTGAGTCTTAAAGCCCAGATGCAGAAATATGCAAGAGACATCTTAGAGATAGGCTTTTATTGCAGTTGCACTCTGTCAGGCTATTCCTCTGAAAGCTTAAAAGTATGACTGGCACAGAATGTATGTTTTCTGTATGTTAAAAATAAATGGGACCTTTGAACTTTAAAGAATATTAAACAAGTATTTGCTGTACTATCAATCTGATCTCATTCAGTTATTTATTGTTTGTTTGGCCGCTAATGTGCTCTTGTGTGGGCATTGTTCTTTCATGTTCATTTTAAAGGAGCTCTCACTCATTCTTATAAAGTTTCGATATTACCAAATTAAAAGAATGTCTTCCTGTCCAAAATGTTGCAATACAAAATTTAATGTAATTATATGAGCAACTTTTGTAGTATGAGAATTGGCTGTTCAATATTTAACGAACAGATCTCCCTATCACCATTTAAAAAAAAAAAAGTGGGAGAATGCTGATTTTAAAACATTACAAAACATTTAATTTACTTTCAGAAAATGAAAAATTAAAGTTTTATTACAAATTGTAAAAAATTGGTATTACTCATCTTAAAACAATATATTTTAAGGACACTGAAATATACAACTAAACATATTTTACACTCTTTTTTTTTCTGCAGGAGATCTGCGAAAACAGCCAAATATTCACACCCTCCATTCCTTTTTTTTTTTAAATGAATAGTTTTACAAATGAATTTGCCCATTTCTCTTTTATACAATTTTCTGTTGAACTGACAATTTTTCAGTTCAGTTAAACTTTTTTCCTCTCATTGAAGACATTCTTTTTGAGCAACCATACACAAAGAATTCGTTATCAGGAAATCTTGGAGAGTTAGAAAGATACTCTCATAGTTGATGATCCAATATTTGGACCCTCCTTAAAAAACTTGTGTGTCTGTATCAGAGGGATTTTTTTAGTTTTCCAAAATGAAGGTGCAAAAAAATCTAAAATCACCTCTGATGAACCAAACCAAGGAGTTTGTTGAGATCACAAACAGGTTGTAATGCTGGAGTAGTGTAAACGCTCCCCAACTATTTCCATTCTAATGAAGCTACAAGGTAAAATGTAACTTTAAATGCATGTTTCTCATCAATTTCAATCTACATTTCATTTTACTCACGAAAATGGAGTTGTCAGAGAGAAAGTGAAGCCTGTATTTTTTATGTCATGTATGCTCTTATCTATGTCAGTAAACTCAGTACTTTGGATTTGTGTTTTATTCCAGACATCAGGTGGGCTTTTAGGGGATTTGCAGCCCTTGTTATGAAAAATGCTAATGTATTTCTTTTTATAATAGAGGACCTATGAAAATGAAACAAACATACTATATAGTGGGTGGACGAAGGAGCCATCTTTAAAATGTCAAGCATGACAATAACTTTTTAAAGAGATTTATTTAAACATTTTATGATACATCTTTCAAAAATCTACCTTTGACTCCTTTACATGCCTGTTACCATGTGACCTGTGTTAATAGCATGAATTAACTACATTAAATATATTACAATGCATATTACATATATATTATATTTAAATTATATATATTAGCCTGCCCCCAGCAGGTGGCACAAACAGTCTCCCCGTACCATCCCAGCCAAACTTAATAAATAAGAATGATGGTCTGTTGTCACACACAGAAAGTAAGAAAACAG
This sequence comes from Terrapene triunguis, assembly GCF_002925995.2. Lineage (NCBI taxonomy): Eukaryota > Metazoa > Chordata > Testudines > Emydidae > Terrapene > Terrapene triunguis. The sequence continues at coordinate 34,596,890 of NW_020664446.1, forward strand.
ATTTTAAGAGAACATCAGCTGCATGGATTTTTACTTTATTTCCAATCCATAGTGTGTATATCCTGGGAATGCCAATAAATGTTAGCTGATCTGTGGCATCATAGAACCATAGAATTGTAGGGCTGGAAGGGACCTCAAGAGATCATGTAGTTCACACACCCATACCCCTCCTCATGCTGAGGCAGGATTAAGTATATCCAAATCATCTCTAACAGGTGTTTGTTTAACCTGTTCTTAAAATGACGGGGATTCCACGACCTCCCTAGGTAACCTGTTGCAGTACTTAACTATCCCTATGGTTAGAAAGTTTTTCCTAACATCTAATCTGAATTTCCCCTTGCTGCAAACTAACTTCTTGTCCTGTCCTCGGTGGATGTGGAGAACAATTGATCAAATATGTCAAGGTTGTTATAAAGAGGACAATGAAGACTTATATCCCCCTTCAGCTCTCCTGTATGTTAAACATGACAAATTCTTTCAGTCTTTCCTCATAGGTCATGTTTTCCAAACCCCTTATCATTTTTGTTGCTCTTCTCTGGACTCTATCCGATTTGTCCACATCTTTCCTAAAGCATGGCACCCAGGACTGGACACAGTACTCCAGCTGAGGCCTCACCAGTGCTGAGTAAAGCGGGACAATTACCTCCAGTGTCTTACAACACTCCTATTAACACACCACAGAATGATATTAGCATTTTTTGGTACTGAACACTGTTGGCTCATATTCAAGTTGTGATCCACTATAATCCCCAGATCCTTTTCAGCAGTAGTACTGCCTAGCCAGTTATTCCCCATTTTGTATTTGGGCATTTGATTTTTTTTAACTGAATTTCATCTTGTTGATTTCAGTCCAATTCTCCAATTTATCAAGATCATTTTGAATTCTAATCCTGTCCTCCAAAGTGCTTGCAGCCCTTCCAAGCTTGGTATCATCTGCAGATTTTGTAAGTGTACTCTCCACTCCATCATCCATGTAGTTAATGAAAATATTGAATAGTACCAGACCTAGAACAGACTCTTCAGGACCCCACTTGATAAGTCCTTCAAGTTTGACACCAAACCCTTGATAACTACTCTTTGAAAATGGTCTTTCAACAAGTTATACATCTACCTTATAGATGAAATTACTAGACTCTATTGCCCTAGTTTGCTTATGAGAATACCATGTGGCACGGCATCAAAAGCCTTATTAAAGTCCAGAAATACCATGTCTACTTCTTCCCCTCTTATCCACAGTTACCCTGTCAAAGAAGGAGATTAGATTAGTTGTCAACCAATCTCAACCCACGCTCCTCTGGCACAATAAGAGGAAAGCTCATCTGTGTGAGAGACAGAACTTTCTGTGGGTGCCATCAGATTGTGAAATGAACTCATGAAAGAGCTAAGGGTCATCACATACCACACCACTTTTCTCTCCAATTGCAAGACATTTCTTTCACCTTGCTATGTGTTCGTTAGTAAAGGGAACAGGTATATTTATTTTAAAACAAAACAAAAAACCCCACCAAAACACGACTCTCCACTGCATATGCGTCCGTCCCTGGGGAGAGGATGCAGAAACAAAAGAAAAACATGCTACAGATGTATAGTCACATTGCTTAATGCACTACTGAAAGGCGCTCAAATACTACAGTGAGGAGCACTGTATAAGAATTTAGATAGAATAGACTAGAAATAGACATGATTTGTTCTTGACAAATCTATGTTGGTTATTACTTATCACCTTATTCTCTAGGTTTGAACAAATCAATCATGGATAACAAAAAGAAGTTTCCCCTAAAGTAGACAAATCCTAAACCATATAGCCTATTTAGATTATAACTAACACTTTGAACTACTAAATGAAATCCTGAATTCCATCCCCCCCCCCTCCCCCCGAAGCCAGTGAGAGTTTTGCCACTGATTTCAATGGACCCAGGATTTCACCTACAGCACCTAACACTATTTCAAGAAACAAGATTTAAACTTTTAATAGAGTGATTCATGAATCTGTCAGTAGGCAAGGAAAATGGAATGAGAACTAGGCCATCATGATTTAGTTTACTAAATATCTGAGTTTTTCAGACAAAGTTCTGAGCACATTATACTTTTGGCTGAGTAATAGTCTTTACAGATGCTATGTCTGGAATAGGCTCACCCAAATAGGGAAAAAACCTTTAGATTTAGAGTAGGAGCTTACTAGATCTCATATCTTAGCAGCTTGGGCATTGCAAATTGTATGTATATATGAATAAATGGAAAAAAATAGTGTTCTCTAGTGATAAACGTAAAATACCAAACACTAAAGCCAGGAAATTCCAGATTGCTCCAACAATACTATATAGGGATCACTTCATATGCTACATTCTATTCCTGTGTTTCTTATTAAATGTAAACTTTAAGGTATTGTTTATATTGCTGTGTCTCATGAAAACATAAGGTGTATAGCCTGGCTGTTAATTTTAGTGGAAAAACCTTAAATGTTGGAATTGTTGAGCTCTTGAGTACTTGGTTGTACAAGAGTTGGCCGGGGCTCGACCCGCTCCGGGCGGGGGGGAGCGACACCGACTCACTACCCTTGAGGCTGGGGCACTTGGTCTGGCGGCACGATCTTCCCTGGCAGCCCTTGCAGTCCTGAAAGGTACAGTAGGCCCTGCCCTGGCTCAGGGCGGGCACCAACGTTATCCAGGCTCAGACCCTCAGTTAGAGCTGAGCAACGGTCAGCAAAGTATATAAGCTCAGGCCCTAGGTCAGGGCTGAGCAACAGTAACACAGTATATATAAGCTCAGGCCCTAGGTCAGGGCTGAGCAACAGTACCACGGTATATAGAGTGTTTAAGCCCAGGCCCTAGGTCAGGGCGGGGCAGCAAACGGTGAGGCAGAGCTCAGGCCCTCAGGCAGGGCTGAGCAACAGTAAATAAAGTATTTAAGCCCAGGCCCTGGGTCAGGGCGGGGCAACAACCACTGAGGCAGAGCTCAGGCCCTCAGGCAGGGCTGAGCCACAGTAATAAAGTATTTAAGCCCAGGCCCTAGGTGAGGGCAGGGCAACAAACGCTGAGGCAGAGCTCAGGCCCTCAGACAGGGCTGAGCCACAGTAATAGGCCTGAGCCTCAACAGGTCTGGGAGAGGGGAAGACTGCCACCCACAGGTTGGGTGGCAGCGGGGACGCAGGCCCTCCCACTCCACTGCGTCCCAGCCCGGGGCCCTAGCAGCGGCAGAAGACCCGCTGCTTCATCAGTGGGGATCCTGGCCGCAACACACTGACATCGGCTCTGGCAGTGCTGCAGCCAGACTGGGGTCGGCTGCCTCTGGGCTACTTCCAGACTCCCCCTCTGGGCCTACCTGGGTGCTGGCG
>NW_020664446.1:34603223-34612661 GCF_002925995.2 Terrapene triunguis
CTTCCCCAAAGTCCCGCCCTAAAGCCACCCCATCCCCTGAGCGCCCCGCATTCCCCCTCCTCCCTCCCAGCCACACGAAAAGGGCTGCCCGAGCGCTACCGGCTTACCCTGATGGGCCGGGAGCCAAAGTTTTCCAACCCCTGAAATATAGGGTTGGCTTATGAAAGGATCATACAGTTTTTGCTATTTTTACCTATCCATTTTGGGGGGGTTCAGCTTATAAACTAACAGGCTAATGAACGAGTATATACGGTATATTGCATCTGCAGTTATCTTTATCAACCAAACCTGTTCTTTCATTCAATGTTATCTTGGCCTGCTGATTTTAAAATATTCATACCTCATAGATAGGGCCGGCTCCAGCATTTCTGCCGCCCCAAGCCAAAAAAAAAAACCAACAACAACAACAAAAAACAAACAAAAAAACAAGCCGCGATCACCGGCGGCAATTGGAAAAAAAAAAAGCTGCGATCGGCGGTGGCAGTTCAGCAGCAGGTCCTTCACTCCTAGAGGGACTGAGGGACCTGCCGCCCCCGAATTGCCGCTGGTGCCGCCCCTCTCCCTTGGCCGCCCCAAGCACCTGCTTTTTAAGCTGGTGCCTGGAGCCGGCCCTGCTCATAGATAATGTTTAACATCCTCCTTCATTACTAATAGATTCAAAAGTATGGATCAGAACCTTCTTTCCTGTCTGGGAGAAAACCTGTTTTCTCCCTTTGTCTTTAAAGTATACTATCAGTAATCCATAGTTGCTCTTATAGTGTTCATACATACATATCACAATGATATTAATCACCAGTGTGTCTTGTAAAAGACCTTACTCAATACAACAGTATTTTATAGTACAATAATAATATTGTATACAATAGGTTGATTCAATTGCTTATTCTTTGGAGTTCAGGCCCCTATTCTCTCCTGGGTGTCTGCACCCTAATTGTCACATAAATGCAGACCAGAAATATTTATTAAACACTAGTGCCTTTTCTGCATCATCATTAAGTTTTACCATCTCAGTAATAGTGGGACTATGCCATTATGAGGATTTCTTTTGTTCCTAATGTACTTTTGAAAACTCCTTATTGTCCTTAGCCAAAGGTGCACAGAGTAGTGGTGATGATGCCACTGCTGTCACTGTTCAGTACAGTGAACAACAACAAATTGCTCTAGGTGGTTGAGAATTCTGCTTCTTGGCCTTGGTTCTGCAGTTTCCAATAAAAGTTTGCTTAATTTTATGCTCTCAGGAGAAAGGTAATTCTCAAGATTTTCATATGTTCAGTTACAATGGAAATCGTCAGGGAATTTTGGTAAAATCTGCTGGGGATTTCCTAAAACCTGCAGAATTTCTGCAATAGTTTCATTCACACTTCCTACTCTGCCACTTTAATTTATTAATACCAGATATTTGTATATAAGCAGAGTCCTTTAATATCTTAACATGATACTAAAGTGAGATGTCTGTTACGCATAGTTTGTGTTTCTCTAGAATACCCACAGTTCCACCACAGGAAGCCAGCACTTTGCAGAAGTTAAGACAATTACCACCACTGTAACCCTACATTTTAAAGGCCATAGCAAGTGTCAATCAGTTGAGTAACCCAGGCTGGACTTGTGACCTTGTGGTTAGCACACTGTGGGTGAAACCCTCCCCTGTGTTAGAGGGCCACTACACGGCCTATGACTAAAGTGCTGCATAGTCTTTGTCCTGGCCCTGTGCATTGGCATGAATTTCACCATGTGAAAGATGGGTTTGATTCCCAGCCTAGTCTCTCTCCCCCCTAGTCAACTGGGGTCTGAGTCATCACAATGTGAAACAAACTAGCAAGATGTGGGGAAAAAAGCCAAATCTCCATTCAAAGATGAGTAACAAGGAAAACAGACAAAATGTATATGACCATAGAAAACTTCCGACTTCAATATTTTCAGTATGAAATGAGCGACACTTGTATTTAGCAATTAACCTTTTATACAAAAGATGCACATGCATGATTGGGCAGTCAGTCAGAGGCTGGGAAATGAATTTATTTTCTCATATAAAAATTGCAGTCAGCTTGCCAAACAAGCTTATGTTAAGTGCACTTGATGGAGTGCTTAATACAGCACTTCATTTCTTAGGGTTATATGGAGTATATTGGAAACAGAGCTTGGTGTTTAAACAGAGTCACTTGCAGAAGTTGGGTGGAAGCTATGCTCTTGTAAGGGGGCTGTGGCATCCTTGTCTGAGAACCTTTCTAAAATACCTGCTCCTATTTGGTGCAATCTGATATATTCCAGTTATAAAACAATTGCTCTTTGGAAGCATCTTTAAAAGCTGGGGATATGTTAACAGCGTCCAAAGAAGACTATTTACTACACCAAAATGCCGAAAAAATTTGCTTCATCCCCCATTTCCATTTTAATGCTTTATAATATAGCATGAAGCCACAGTAGAAGGAAGAACCTGTATCCCTGCCTGGAATAAGTCTAGGCTTGAAGAAAATAAGCAGACCCTCAACTTGGCATTTGCCCTAAAACATGTAGAAAACGAGGACAGAGAAGGTGACAAAATTTTGAGACAAAATAATTCTACACAAAGCTGTAGTCACACAGGCAACAATGGCCACTCTGGAGATATTAAAATATGATCTAGGCTAACCCTAATTATTTAGCCACAGCATCTAGATACCCAGCAATACTGCCATGACAAAAGAATTCATCCCATCACCTCCCCATGGCTTACAGAGAAATGGGATGTCTGCCATGGAAATGCACAAAAGTATAGGAAGATAAATCTCTCTCTTTTGGCATCTCTAAATTATTCTGTTTCTTTCTTCCTTTTCTCACCATCTCATTTTAGCCCCATATCTGTTATCATTTGTATTCCATTTTCTTTTCTGTCTAGGGTATCTCTAAGAATTCTCTCTCCTTTGTCTCATCCTTTAGTGTCTGTGTCTCTGAAAAACCATCTCTTTTCCTTCCACTCTTTCTTTTAAAAATTATCATTCTGTATCCTGTTCCTAATTCCTTCCTTACTCTTTACTGCCTAATGTCTCTTGCTCCCCTACTGTTGTCTGTCCCCTTATTTCTTCACTCTCATCTGTCCATATTCCACCCCCCCCCCCATGTTCTCCCCTCTGCAGTCCATTGTCAGTCCCAAATTGACCCCTCTCTCTAGTCCTTGCCCTCTTCCCTCACCATTCTGGATCAGATTATGTTATCTGTTATTATGATCAGATTATATTACCTTGTGTAAATCTGAAATAACTGTAAAGTCAGTGGAGGGGTAATTTTTCTTCTCTTTCAGTGGCAGCAGCATGCACATAATTCAAAGATGCTCAATGGGAAAATAAAAGTATTAGTTTTCTTATATATTTTAGAGACTGTCAGTTACAGTTCTCACCTCTGTGCTTCTTGAGGCAGCTAAGGGAAAATACCTTTGAGTATTGAGACTGTGCCTAATTCAACCACTTCAAAAAGGAAATCTAGCTATATTCTAATTGATTACAGCATTTTTTCTTGCATGTTTCAGCCATTGAAAATATTGCTCTGAAAAACTTACGTAGTTCTGTGTGTGAACAAAAATGTTTGTCAAATGACATTTTCACTTCTCCCTGCCCAAAAATTATCTGTTTGCCCAGTGAACTAGTTGTGAAGTCTTCCTACTTCAAGCTTTTTGTAAGTATAAACAATATGTAATACAGAGGACTATTTTAGCCAGATAGAGAGTAAAAGAAAGTTAACTATAAAAGAGATTTGAATCAGATTTCAAAGCCCTTAAAGGCTTCTCAAATAAAAACAAAGCTGTTTTTTATTTTAATAGTATGTACAGTACATTGTGAGGATGAATTTTCACCCAAGTCTGGACTTGTAAATTATACATTAACTTTCTAACTGCTGAGAGCATCACCTCTATTATTTAATAGTGTGCCTCATCAATAAATTATAACATTTCAATATTATGCAAATTTATTTATTTATTTGTGTTCTTGAAACTACACGCCCTAAACTCTCTTAAATTATACATTACAAAGTAGATAGCCTCTACAAATAGATTTTATCACTGGACACTACAGATTATAACAGAGTTCCATAAAGTTTCATTTTTCTTTCTAGAAGGGTAAGTAAAATTTTTATGATTGTTTCATTTTTAGTTGGAAATCAAATTAAACAGTTAACAGTAACACAGGTGAACTATGTGTTATTTTAAAAAGGCATTATGAGATATTACATGTGAAAAGAATGTTTCAGAAAGATGTGTGAGTATGAATAGGAGTGTTCAATAGATATGTATGCAACCCTGTATCCAAAGTCTGGATCACATTTTTTTTTCATCCTTGTAAATAGTTTTTTTCAGTAGTGCATATTGAAACAAGACTATAACAAAAAGAGTACTACAACAATAGCAGAAAGAAAATATGTTCCTTGTGAAACACAACCAGGCCTCAGAAATCTTTGGATATTAATTAGGCAATACATAGAAAAGGAAGGCATCTAATCAATGAAGAAATACTTCTATAAATTGATATGTAGTGATTCCCCAAACAAACAAAACAGGATAATATGTAGTATATTGTAAGAGTGACTCACCCCAACCACCCTCTTATGACTACACAGAGCATTGGAGGGCCTTCCCCTCAGTCACCTCTGTCAAACAGCTGTTTAGTCCTGCGGGTGGTCCACTTGTCCTTGTGACTTGGACCTCTGACAGGGTCACATAGTCCCATAACTTCCAGGGTAAACCAAGAGTCCAGCAAACCATGTTCCAGTGCCTCACACTGGGTCTTCAGCCCAACTCTGGAGTCGGTAGTCTTTACCCCTTGTTTCAGTGGGGTTTCAACACCACCTTACTCACTGGGAACCCAAAACCTCCCTCTCCTTTGGGTTCCAGTGCAGGGACCCATTAATAAGCAGCGAAGCCTTGTCTGTACAGACCACTTCCTACCTACTCCAGTCTTGGCATTTTCCTGGTCTCCTCCTGGGCTCACTGTCCATTGGCATCTCTCTCCCTTGGCCTCTTCCCCAGGTTCACTGGGAAGCCTCTTAGCACTTTCTGCCACCCAGCTGCTTCTGCTGCAGGAGAATTTCTTTACTGCCCTACCAGGGCAGTCCCTGACCTTGCAGGAGTCTTCCTGCTCCCTACAGGCCTCTTCACCAGCACAAAGAAACCTGGCCAGACCCACTTCTTCCAGCTTTCCTTCACAACTGCCTTGGGCTCTCTGTTGCTGGCCTACCTTCCTTCAGGGAGATTATCTGCCTCCAGCTCAGTGAGACAGGAATCTGCTCTCCTTCCCAGTGAGCCCCAAACTGAGCCAGCTTCAGACCTTTTAACAGCTTGAGGCCTACTGCAGGTGTAGTTGGGAGGTGCTGATTGATACAGGCACTTACTAACCCCTTCCGGCCCAATGTGGGGTTTTTACACCCACATCACACATATCAAAAAGTTTCAATAACCAACTTTCAATATTATTTGAATTCTAATAAAATTTAGAAGCTTTAATGGAAACATTTTCATATTGCTTATTTTGGGCCAGAATTATTGCTATTGCCTATGTTAATACTGTTACTGAATTCAAAGCTATTCATATGGAAACTGTAGTGAGCTGGATAGCTCGTTTTCACTATCTTTACTAATGAGCTATATGGAGAGGAAACCCTTAGCGTCATCAAAATAAAAATAAAATAAAAAATCCCATCACTACTAACGTAAAGTTTGGATGGAAATAAAACCCAGCCCATGAAACCCAAAGTCATATGTAGTTGTGTGTCCAGGAATTAGATAGTTTGGGGAGGAAATTATTAAAAAATTATCTTATGACAAAATACTGGGCTTCCTAGAGGTCCCCGATCTGCTTACTTAATGCTACAGTAAAGCACCTACACTTCTAAAAAGACTGACAAATTAATTTTTTTTTTATTGTTAGCAGCTCGGCTTTGTCTTGCACATTTCCCTCTCCTCCTCTGGAAAAGTAAATATGGACTCTCTTTATAATGGAAAAGCTTTCATACCAAAGTATGTACATACACAAGAGAGCACCAAAACAAAGATAGGTATTTAAAAATTTGGTCACCCTTTCAAGGGTGAAGAGGCGGGCTCCCCAGTCAGCAAGCAGAAGCTTTAACCTGATCCTGAATAAGTAATATACAATCTATATGTTAATATTTTATTGTAATTTTCCCTTCATATGTTTTTTTTAAAGGGAATTAATTCTTTTCTCTGGGGGTGGTGGGTTTTGATATGTCAAGGAGTATGTGAACATTTTTAATTTTAAAAAATGCTACCTTTTCCTCCACACCAATTATGTTACATTTCATGGGGAAAATGCAGTACGAAATAAAGGATAAGAGCATAGTAGGATTGGGCACATATGGATAATTACCTCAGAGCAGGGGTGGAAGGAACAAGAGTTTGAAGGATAAATACATCAGGCATAAGCCAGTTTCCAAGTGAATGGATTACCAGAAACTTCTCCTATGCACAGGTTATTCCATGACTGACCACTTCAGGGTTTCTTGCCCCTATCTGTGAAGCCTCTGGCCCATAGGTCAGTGCTTCCTCCCTTTCCCTCCTATAACTGCTGCTTTCCCAATCCTAAGAACTAGTTGAAGATTGAGTGACACTACCCACCCCTCAACAGCAGCGAGGCAGAGGAGGTATGTCCCTATGCCTAATTCAGGCCTGGTATAAGCAGGTGCAACTCCGGTGAATTCAGTATAGTTGCACAAGCTTATGCCAGGCCTGAATTTGGCCTATTGACTCTAAGTTTGACGTGCCCATAGTGGATCCTGCACCTGGCATTGTTTAGGCAGCAGTCTGAAATGGATGGAAAAAATTATTTTAACATTTTCTATTAAACTAAACATTAAGACCCTGAATTTTAGAACAGCTTCAACTCAGCCTCATTTCTGATATCTGCAAATAATTCCAGATGTAATTTTGCTGGTGTCTTTTATGCATTTGGAAATCTAGCTGCCTCACTACACCAGCTCATCAACTAGACAGACATCGAAGTGTTAGAAAAATGTGGCGGTAATTATCTGAAGGTGCAATATCTTAAACTCCTCCTGAGACTCAGTACCTAACTTATGAACATGCTCAATACTGAAATGAGGAAAGGTTGGGCAGGAAACACTGGGTTCTGAGTCTGTGTGGGTAAAAGGAGATATTGTGAGCCAAGGGAGGGAGCAGGTTCTGAACTTGGAAAGGTCAGGTGAGGGGAGAGGGTTGAGCTTTATGGGACCGCTGATGGGAGGAGGTCAAAGGAACTTGAGGAGTTCTGACTTGAGGGGCGTAATGTTGTGTTGGCAGCGTGGACTGTTAATGGGCAGGGGGTGAACTGATGAATGTGAGGGTGGTGTACATTAGTGAGAGGACATGGGTGGGGGAGGTAGAAGGATAAGAACTAAAATGAAGGTGGGGAGAGAAAGTGGCTGAGAATGAAGAGACGGGGGTGCGAGGAAAACTGTGAAAGGGTCACAGACTAATACATACTGTTTTCTCTCTTCCTGCCAAATCCTTTACTGTAATGAAACTCTGGGACACAATCTGAAAGTAGGGTTACAGAAGAGTGAGCATCCTTTTCACAATCTCCCTCTTTTCCCACCAAAACCCTCCTCCATAACAAACCCGCACCAGCATCCAAAGTTTAGGCTGCGAATATGTGGTCAATCTGCAGAGGAAAGGTAGGAGGCAGGAGGGACTTTGTTACTTGCAGCGCCCACCTGTATCAGTCTGCTCACATTATTATTTCTTCTACTTCGTACACCAACACTGGGTTTATCGTGTATTGTCTACTGAAACAATATGTTGTGGTGTGCTTTCTACCAAATATTTTACTATTGTACAACAATACTATACTGTTGTTTATTGCCCCAAAGATAGGCATTTCTTCTGTTTATTATAGTGGATATATAAATTATGTATTATTTGTTCTTCTATTATAATTTGAGAGGAAGATACTAGTTTCAGAAAGTAAAGGAATGTATGCTTTCATTAGGTAACATTATTATACTATTTTATTATTGGGTTTAGGATGTTCAATTTCTATACACATTTAATGTTAATCAAGTGAATTTTTTAAAAAGTGAAACAATACACGTCAGTGCTGATAAGTTGTTACAAGCACTGAAATGCAAGAAATCAGCCAAAATGCATCCTATAACTTACATTATACAATATAATGAAATCAGTATTAATAAATCAATTCTAATAGTGGTTATAATTTTTGAAGAGGAGAATTCAGAGATTTAAGTAAAGTAGGTAAAGTCTGTTTTATTAGTTAAGAAGCTTGGAGTTACTGTCACTAATTATTGTTATTCCTTATTTATTTAGTCCCAATGTACTTGACACTGTCTGGTTAGTGTACAAAAATAAAGAGATCCTATCCCAAAGATCAAATAAAAACTGGGAAATCCAAATAACTTAGGGGTTTTGTTTTCTTACTTTCCATTCCTAAGCATTTGCTCTCCACAATAACTGTGTGAATGTTCGTGTCTCTCTCTCCCTCTGCAGCCATTTATAGAGGTGAGATCAAGTTCCAGATTTTGTGTGAGTGTGTTAGAAGCAGGCATTTATTTTTTAGCTAGAAGTTAGGTAATATACCTAAGTTTTAAGGCTAACTGGCATTTTATTGAAGTGCCTGGGTAGTGCTTACACTTCAGAGCTGGCAATCTGGGTATACTAGTCATCAGGATTCCAAAATTGTATAAATGGCCTGAAGACAGAGAGAGGAAGTCGGCTCCTGTTCTTTCTTAATTTTGGGGTCTGTCCTCCCTCAAAGTCTGGTCATAAATATCACCAGGTTCCAGACTGGCTTCTTTGGGAATTAAAGGCTTGCAAAGCTCCTTTGGGTTCAGGGGCAATTCTCTCTGCTATGCTAAGATGGTGCATATAAAGATAATGCCTCGCTCTTGTTGACTCAAACTGACGGTTGCTTGTTTCCTGTTGGAATCAGGTGAGAAATTCTGAACCTCTTTACTTTATACTGTCTGCGCTTTTCTGACTGTAGTTATTTCACACTTTCTATCTTACTCTCTTCCTGTCTATCTTTTGAAACTTCCATTGTTTCCTCACTACTTAGCATGTTGCTAGACTTATCTACAAAGTTAAGTGCAGCTTCTGATGCTCTTTCTTTGGGGGGATTGTCATAGGGCAAGGCTCCCCCCCCCCTTCCAAGCACACACTGCCAGGCCCAGTCTCCTCTAAGGCAGCATATTTTCTTAAAACAGGCAAGTAAAGAAACAGAAAAACAGTCTTTTAACTCACTCCTTTGTCTCAGGCATCAGAAGAGTTATCTGGACCCCCTACTCCTGGCAGCTTCCCAATTTTAGCCCAGCTCCCTTTAATTTACTGGATTGGGCTCTCTTGCTCTGACTCAGGGGAGCTGGGCCCAGCTCTGCTCACAGGGACCAGGGACCTTGTGTCAGAGATATAAGTGAAACAGTTCTCTATGACATCTCTTTTGTCCT